>NW_019272051.1:1987377-2059567 GCF_002738345.1 Cucurbita maxima
AAAACCGTTGAAAAAAATTCCAAAAAAAAAAAAAAAAAAAAAAAAAAAAAAAAAAAAACACCTGAAATGTCTCTTCCATCTTCTTCTTAAGTTCAGCTTGCTATCTCTTCCATTTTCGATCAATTACAATCTAAAATGGACTCTAATGACTCCATAAAAATTACAGACCTTTCTTCATTCATTAAAGCCGATACACATTAGGCTTATTACAATAATTGTATCAAATGGAAGCATAAAATAATGCCAAAACCAAAACCATTCACTTTAGCAACCACAAAATTTCATTCATGAAATGGTACCCACCATAATCAAATTAATGTAAATAAAGTGTCTAAAACTTGATCTGATACCAATTGAAGGTATTAATATAACACATGCGGAAGCAATTTGAATCTTAGGCACTTTTAGAACATCAATTATAGTAAATAACTAGCATGTTCATTGGTATTAAAACTTAATGAGTTTGAATACTAACTTTTTGTAGTTCAAATTCCTTCTTCCTCATGAACCGGTTTCGAACCACCATTAGTGTCTTCTCCCCTAATCTCTGGCCTTAGAACGGGAATGTGGAATCCGATGAGTGACTAAACTTGGGAGAGATTTTGTATATATGAAGAGAGTGTTTGTGAGAGGTTTTTCTCGAGGTTTTTCACCAACAAGAAGAAGTTTCATGTATTATGATCACTCTATTTATAAAGTCATGTTTGCATGTTTATGCAAATTTGAGATCACCAAATTTTGACACTCAAAATTCCACTCAAATGTTCGGGATTATGTGGCAAGTATGCATGTTTGAGTTAACCAAATTTTGACACTCAAAATTCTACTCAAACTTGTGGGGTTTATTTGACAAGCATGCAAGTTTGGTTAAACCAAATTTTGACACCTCAAAATTCCACATGGATTTTTCCATTAAATGAAGTCAATATTTTGACTTTCTTCATTTTAATTCAACAATTAATTTGAATAATTAATTAAACTATTTAATTAATATTTAATATTAACTCAAAAGTCAATCTCAATCAATTCTGACACATATTTGATTAAAATATGTAAAACTTATTTAAATATCTCAAATTCTCTATTTTTGTTTAATTCGTAAATAAAACAAAAATGCGGTTAAATATATCGTATATATGTAGCGCATTCTCCCTAATTTGAATTCGAAGACTACGAACTCACTCGTCACACTGTTCTATGGTTTAGCCCGATATGAGCTAGCAAAGGGACCTAATGGTCCTATAGATCATGGGCTCCAACGATCCAAGATTAACCGATTAAACTCATTAACCTTGTTAACCAACATTCGTTAACTATTAGAACATTCCACTACAGCCTAGTAGTTGCACTCCCCTCACTATAGATATATTTCTGTCCATTTGATATAACCATGATTAGTAAGTCGATCCTTCACAGGTTGTTCGTAACTAGAGCTGGGTCAATTTACCGTTTTACCCCTAAAGTTACTTCTGGTTTCTTATGTCTCACTGATACTCTAATGAACAATTGGTTTGTGGTCCAACCAGTAAACCGGATTCCTCTCAGGCCAATGAGAGGGTGGGGCCCTTATTCAAGACTTGGAGTCAGTACTTAAGGGAACAACCTCTCTTCTATCCCTAAAAGTAGGCAGGAGTGAATTCCATCTTGCACCCTACGTCCCCAGCCATTTACCCAGTCTTACCCCTGAAATGGGAGGTCTATTGAGTCGGCGAACTTGAGCCACTCTCACCCATGCAAATCTAAGGATAATTCCGAATAAACAGGAGTTCATGGTTAGCTCAGGATTAAGATCGAGTTACCGAGGTCATAGAATGAAAAGAAAATCAGTCTCAACAGTAAACGACATTATAAAGTGAGAGTGATTTTCTTCATGGTCCGATCTTATGCAATACTCATTGCATAGGACGCCCCTACTCACATGTCTCCACATGTACAATTTTAGTGATCATATTATTTATATCATATACAAAAGTGGGTCGCATCCATAGTGTCCCCAGAATAAGGTACTCAGCCTTATCCTTATACTATAGATCATTTTGACTATATACTTGAACTTGATCAACTCTTATGTCTCTACAAATAGTTCAAGTAATCATACTATAGCCAGAGTATTCTTAGTTTATTAGATTTAGATTAATGATCGTAAAGTTCACTTTATTCAATAACAATCTTTACTGAATAAAGAACAATAATAACTTTATTGAAAATAGAATATGTTTTTGTTTACAAACTATGAGTTTTAGGACATAAAACCCAACAGGTCTAGTGGTTAGGTACCAGAGGATGGAAGACTTACTAGGAGGAGTTGAACCACCTGGATGCCATAAGTGCGGATGAACCGAACTCTTTCGCCGAAGCAAAAAGGAACCCATGCTGGTTGAAGGCAATGCAGGAAGAGATGGCGTCCATCACTAAGAACAAGACGTGGAGTCTGGAGGACATGTCATCAGGACACCGAGCCATAGAGCTCAAATTGGTGCTCAAACTAAAACGGAAAGAAGAGGGAGAAGTTGTGAAACATAAGGCCCGTCTGGTGGCGAAGGGCTACGTCCAGAAGCAAGGAGTGGACTTTGAAGAGGTATTTGCGCCGATGGCAAGGTTAGAATTCGTCCGCCTATTCCTGGTAATCGCAACACATTGCTCTTGGGAGGTCCACCACATGGACGTGAAGTCTGCTTTCCTCAACGGACTGAGCCTGAGACAATGCTAGTGATATGTTCTTGCGATTCCGAACATTTTGGATTCCAAGAACAAACTGAGCCTCTCCCAAATCTTTCATTTGGAATTGTGTCGCTAGTCAATACTTAATGTCAGTCAGAAATCTCACATCATTTCCAATGAGTAAGATATCGTCAACGTACAACACCACGAAAGCTACTGGAGAGTTGACTATCCTTTTATAAACACAAGGTTCGTCAACATTCTGTTTAAAACCATAAGATTTGATCGCAGTATCAAACTTCATATTCCAGGATCGAGATGCTTGCTTCAACCCATAAATGGATCTTTTAAGTTTGCAAACCCTTTGCTCGTGATCCTGTTCAATGAACCCCTCTGGTTGAGCCATATAGATACTCTCTTCAAGATTGCCATTTAGAAAGGTTGTCTTAACATCCATTTACCAAATTTCATAATCATAAAATGTGGCAATAGACAAGAGTATTCTAATCGATTTAAGCATAGCAACAGGAGAGAAGGTTTCTTCATAGTCCACCCCCTCTCTTTGGGTATAACCCTTTGCTACTAGTCGAGCTTTAAAGGTCTGTACCTTACCGGTTTGGTCTCGTTTCCTCTTATAGAACCATTTGCAACCAATAGATTTTACCTCATCTGGTTGATCTACAAGTTCCCAGACTG
This sequence comes from Cucurbita maxima, assembly GCF_002738345.1. Lineage (NCBI taxonomy): Eukaryota > Viridiplantae > Streptophyta > Magnoliopsida > Cucurbitales > Cucurbitaceae > Cucurbita > Cucurbita maxima. The sequence continues at coordinate 1,990,735 of NW_019272051.1, forward strand.
AATTGAAGTACATTGGCTCCATTTCAAGATTCATGGCTTTAATTCACTGATCTCTATCTTCATCATTCATTGCCTGTTTATAGGTCAATGAATCCTCAATGCCATCATCATGTATGATGACTTGAGTTTCTGCCAAACCCAAGTAACGATCGGGTTGAGTTATAACCCTCCCATTATGTCGAGCCATTCTCAACTCTTGAGAAGGATGTGAATGACCAGAAGTGTCAACTTCATCAACAACTCTTGTTGAAGAACCAGCTTGATCAACAACTCTTGTTGTTTTATCAGTAGCTTCTTTAGAAATCTCACTTAATACAAGTTTGCTGCGAGGTTGATTTCTTACGTGATCTTCCTCTAAGAATGTAGCGTTTGTTGATACAAACACTCTATTTTCTTGAGGGTCATAAATCAAACCACCTTTCGTCTCTTTGGGGTATCCTACGAATAGACATAATTTTGAACGACGTTCTAATTTCTTGGGGTTTTGCAACAACACATGTGCTGGACATCCCCAAATTCTGAAGTGACATAAACTACCTTTACGCCCTTTCCATAACTCATAAGGTGTTTCTGAAACACTCTTAGTAGGAACCATGTTCAAAATGTATGTAGCAGTCTCCACTGCATATCCCCAAAACGGATCGGGTAATTGAGCGAAACTCATCATAGACCGAACCATGTCTAACAAAATTCTATTTCTCCTTTCTGATACACCATTTTGTTGAGGCATACCAGGGGCTGAGAGTTGAGATCTTATTCCATGTTCTATCATATAGTCCTGAAATCTTAAGTCCATGTACTCTCTTCCTCGATCTGATCGAAGTGTTTTAATAGTTTTACCTAATAGATTCTCAACCTCAGTCTTATACTCTCTGAATTTTTCAAGAGCTTCGAACTTGTGACGCATTAGGTAAAGATAGTCATACCTTGAATAATCATCAATAAAACTGATGAAATATTCATACCCTCCTCGTGCTTTGACTTTCATTAGACCATAGAGACCTGTATGCACGAGTTCTAAGGTTTCTTTGGCTCTATAACTTTTTTCGGAAAACGATCGTTTAGTCATTTTACCCTCAAGACAAGACTCACATGGAGGTAAAGAGTTATCTTCTAACTCATTTAGAAGTCCTCTTTTAACCAATATCTCAATCCTATTGAGATTAATGTGGCCTAGTCTTAAGTGTGAAAGATAGGTATTAGGAGAAATATTTTGTCGATTATTTTGAGTTTCAGCTGTTTTAAACATCTCAGTATTTAAAATGACTTTTGTTTCACTCGGTTTTAACATATATAAGTTGTTTTCTAGTTTTGTAGAACAAATATGAATACCTCTTTTGCAAATGAACACTTCATTAATTTCAAAAGATACTTTATACAATTGTTCTAATAAACAAGAGATAGATATTAGATTTCTTTTCATTTCAGGAACAAAAAGTACATTATCTAATATAAGGAATCTATCTCCAAAAAACAACTTTAAATTTCCTACTGATCTTGCTGAGACAACCTCTCCTGTTCCAACCTTGAGTGTTATCTCGTCGTCCGCAAGCATTCTCCAGGAGCTAGTTTCCTGGTAAAAAGAACAAATATGATTAGTCGCCCCTGAATCTAGTATCCAAGTTGAGTTGTCATACTCTACTAAACATATTTCTACAACGATCTCGGCGTGCTCAGCTACTATCTCGACATTGAAGCACAACAGAGTACTATCGGCATCACCATCTGCCAAAGTGCGTACGCGAAGAAGCTGCTGGATATAGCTAGGCTAGCGGACAGTAAGCCTACTAGGACTCCAATGGAGACCCAACTCCAGCTAAGGAAGGTCGGCACTACGACGGCAGTCGACGCCACCAATTACCACAGCATTGTCGGGAGTCTGCGCTATCTGGTAAATACACGTTCTAACCTTGCTTATTTCGTTGGATACGTAAGTAGGTGTATGGAAGTACCTAGGGAGGAGCATCTTGAGGCTGTCAAGCATATCTTGTGCTATGTGGCTGAAATCAGAGGCTGGGGTGTGAGATACTGCACAGGGAGAGGAAAGGAGAAGCTTGAGTTAGTCGGCTACAATGATATTGACATGGCCGATGACGTTGATGATCGTAAGAGCACCAGCGGGATGATTTACTTCCTCTCAAGTGGCGCGATCTGCTGACAATCAACAAAACAAATGGTAGTTGCTTTGTCTTCTTGCGAAGCAGAATACATCGCCTCTTTAACGACAGCAACACAGGAGGTCTGGCTTGTGTGACTGATAGAAGAGAAATCGATCCACCAATGCTTTACGTGGACAACAAAGCTGCGATTTCCCTGATTAAAAATCTAGTTTTGCATGACTGGAGCAAGCAAATAGAAATCAAATTCCACTACATCTAGGAGTGTGCAGATCGGGGGCTCATCAAAATTGATTTCATTCGAATAGAGGAACAGTTTGGAGGCGTCTTCACCAAATCTCTAGCGAGGGTGAAATTTGAAGAACTTCGCTCGAAAATCGGAGTTCAAACAATAAGGTAGATAACTTTAGGAGAGATTGTTAGATAAATCCCTAGGTTGAAAATCATTAGTAGTTTTTAGTTAGGATTTTTAGGTAACTTTATGTTAAACCCACACAATTAAAGTTAGTGGGAAGTCCAGGTCGAGTGGAAGCGCTTTAATTAAGTTGCCCACTTCTTTCCATTTTTAGAATGTAATTTGTTATTTAAATATCAACCAAATAAGATCATCGGGTCTTCAGTGCAAATACTATCTCTCTCTTTGTTTTTCCATTATTTTCTTCTCCCAACAATTTCTTCGGTTTTTTCCTCCGTCAACTATTCCCTCACCATTTGCTCACTCAAAGATAACAAACTCAACCCTAACTTCATGTCCAATCCAAGCCATTAAGCCCAACCCAACACAAGGCACAATCCAACACGAGATCAATCTAATAACTCTGCAGCTCGACTCGGTCATGCAGCGCTCACCTCCATCATGAATACAACTTGGCTCGTGCAGTCATCTTGATTTTTGTGAGCGTCTCGATCAACAGTCAACAGTTAACGATCAACATTTTTATCTCAAATTGACCTGCCTAAATGAATTTTTCATTTTGAATCTAATTTCGAGATATTTAGGGTATTTGCTTGGCAATAAGCTCGAATTCTAGGTAAGGAATTTTTATATTGGACGACTATGTTTTAAATGTTGGTAGTTTGAACAAAATTGTGTTTGGTTGTGATGTTTCATTCTCATCTCCAACTGATATGGGATCTCACAATTCACCCTTCTTTAAGGACTGACGTCCTCGCTGTCACTCATTCTCATATATGTGATATCTCACATTTACAAACTAATTACCCGATATAGAAGAGATTAAATCTCCACTACAATCAATTAATTTATAAATATAAGTTATAAATTCTAGAAACAATTTGACTCACTAATGTGGACTTGAAAAGGCTTCTTCAATCAAGTTTTCAACCATCAAGAAAAAGTTAGTCTCCACTTTGTTTTGTCTTTGTCAAACATAATTACGTTCATTGAACTTTAATATTATTTTTAACAACTTTTAACTCCAATCATGAACACATAATTATATTTATTAATATTCTTTTTATTTTTAAATAAAATATATAATTTTGTGTATATTCCACGTGTTTCTTTTGTAGCTCCAATAAAAGGAAATTAAGTAGATGGGTATACATGAGCTAGATTGAGTTGTTGAAAAGATTAGCTAGGTTGATGATTCGAGCAATTCGATTAGAGTTCACAACCTAATCTTCTATGTTCGGGTTAAGTTGTTAGACTATGTTTTTTTATTATTTAAAAAAAATTACTTATTCAACGTGTATATTATATTAATAAATAAAATCTCATAAAATTTAAATATTAAATATTCACATATCACAACTCATCACTAACTTAACTGCAAATATTTTTTATTTTTTTTAATAATCTTAAAATAGGAAATGTATGGTTAGGTTGAATTGTAACCCTATTTTTAGCTTGGTCAAGACCAAAAAAGTGTCACCAACCAACTCGAATTTTTTATCTTTCAAAAAATCAACCTAACCCAAACAAAAAAACTTGAAGTTGTTACAGAAAAATAAAAAAAACTGAGAAATGAGAACATTAGATTTCACATCGATTTGAGAGGAGAACAAAGCATTTTTAGAAGAGTATGGAAATCTCTCCCTAGCATATGAGTTTTAAAAACATTGAGGGGAATCGCAAGAGAAAAGGTCAAAATAAAATAATATCGGTTAGCAGTGGACTCGACGTATTACAATTACCAAACAATCGGGTAATCGAGTTCATCCATCAACATCGTAATCTTATCTACAAATTAAAATGTATACAAATTAAAATGTAAATAGATAGATGATAATATGAATAGAATATTGATATCACCATACACATTATTGTAAAGAATTGATATCAAATTCAAAGTTGATGATTATTAAGCCACCCACCAAAACTGCATGGGTTAGGCCCACATTACCCACAATCATGAACAGCACTATTTGTAAAATAAACAAATTTCTTTAATTTCTTTTTGGGATCATAAAAATAAATAAATTGAAATTGAAGCCATCATTGGAACTACAACCATACTTCCCCATAGTGTGATGAAAAGGATGTGCCAATAATGACTAAAATATGTGGGGCAATTGGGGAAAAAATCTCAAAGTAGGACTAAAATACCCTTCTCACGACCAACGTCTTCTATTTTTCTGGTCACAGGAGAGGATCGAAAGGGTCTATAGTATATGGATAAGGTTGGGTGTCTTATCCAAGTAAGACTATTGGTACGACCCACTTACTGTTACATATGATTTGAATCAAACCGCTCATGTAAAAATTTGAGTGGGACTATTCTATACAATGAGTTTACATAAAGCTGGACCACATGATATATAATTTTCAATTTCATCCTCATTTCCTTAGTTTCCTTCGACATTGCAACAGTAGGGACTTCGTCCAATGATAGTGATTCGGTAAAAGCGGAAGCTATTTCAGCATCTTAGTGTAATTATTGTTTGTCTAAATTCATTAAAGGAAAGCACAGTGAGAAGGAGATAGAGCAAAGTCGTATAAGAACGTTCAAGCAGCATGTTTTGTAATGCTTGAACATATTGAAAACCCTCGAAATAATCATTGATGGGTCGGTCTCTAACAACTCGACAATTTTGTGTTGAACGTACGGATTCTCTGCGTTCGAATCATGCATAAACATCGATTTACATCGAGAAACAACATGTGAACAATCTGACAAACTACTAATGCATAGAAGTAGCATATTAGAGATTTTAAATGTAAATCAGAGACACGTTAGAAAGTTGAGATACGAAATGAGACAAGTTTTGATCATTGTGTTGAACTCATGGGAAGACCTAATAGATACCAACTATGAACGTTTAAAGTTGGAATGTTGATTGTTTGGTATTAGTCCTTTTCAAATTTGATTCGTGGTAGTTGTGGGTTATTTGGGTGTGACCCATGAGCTTTTCAATCTTTTTTTCAAGCTAGGTTCATTGATTTTAGGTCAAGCTAGCTCGTCTTCTTCTAAGGCATCTAGTACCTCTGCATTCATCCTCTATCTTCTTTTTGGAGGTTATTGCATTGCTTTTGATAGACTTTTTCTTGGATAAACCGTACTTTCTTTTCGCAATGGTAGCAAATGTCTCGTGTTGTCGTTCTTCATAGCTCTCAAGGATTGTACAGTTCCTTGGTGATTTGTTCCTTTGACAACATTTTCGTATCTACCTATGGTGGCCGACATATTGTTGCTCCAACTTTTACTTGTATAGAGTTCTTCCTCTTCACTTTATAGCGTGATGTCCCCCATTCATTTAGCCTTAGCTTCTCGGCTAGCTAGCAAATTTTCGAACTCTACAAGTGATAGTTGAGTAGGTCATCCTAGTTGCAATCCATGTGTGACGCTCTTCATTCGAGCTTCTATAATGAGGACTCCAAATCTAGTTCAATAATCTCACAACAGATCGACTTGACCCTATGGAGTAATCATCTCTTCTTTGATTGTCTACTTCAATTCTCCGTCTATGCAGGACACCACTAACATCCTTCTCTAAAGGCATAATTTTACTTCCGTCAATGACGTCCCAAAGATCTTGTCTTTGTAGATAGGACATCATGCATGTTGCCCACGTGTTGTAATTGTTTATACTGAGTTTCTTGATTCCTCCAACAACTTTGAGATCACCTATCGTGTTCGCAATACCTCATAATACCAAACAAGCATTTTCAAAAACTTGCAGAGTCATGGATTACTCACGAATTGAGTAAATTTGCTATTGGACAACCTTAGAGCCAGGTTGTAGATGCATATTGCATGTTCATATTACGTGTATACATATCTGACTTTATTAGAAGAATCAGTAAGTATTTTTAATACTCAATTTTTTTCCAAACTTTTTCAGGTGTTGTTTTGTTGAATGTACATGAGACTGAAGTTCGCCCATATGATGAGAAAGGATATCGAACCTCCCTCCGTGATAATTTCGGATGGCGAAGGATTAGAAGTTCGCACATGATAAGGACATCTAGGATTAGTGGCTAAAGGTCGGTAGGGATTGAGAACGAATCATGTTCACACGAAAACTCGAAATTATCGTAAACTTAAGTAAAATAAAGCAAAAAAAAAATGACGAGTTGAGGCAGCCACAGCTGAACCGACAAAACCCTGACATGATAAGGTACTGTGGAGCCCTAAGGGGTCTGGTTTTTATTATCTCTGCAACTTGAAACTCATTATAATGACAAGAAAACAGTAAAATACTAAGTGGGTTTTTGATTGAATCAAAGTAACACAACACCCATTTCTACATTCAACTAAACACTAATCCTCTAAAATAACCCAAGCACAAGGATGTTTTAGGGCCAAAATTTACATAACACTGCAACTATCTGTATTCTCGTCGCTGAAGAAGTGCGTGTACTGGTCGGTTGCAACCGGAGGAAGCATCGGGGGCGGTGGAGCGTAGTTCATGGCCGGGTTCGGTCGTGAATACATCATGGGTTGGAACATATCGTTCCCAATTCCCCTTTGTTGGTTCATCATCATCATAGCCATGTACTGTTGTTGTTGCTGTTGTTGTTGTTGGGCGTACGGGTTCCCTTGGCCCATTCCTTGGTAGTATCCGCCTCCCCCTCCGCTCATCATTGGTTGAGCGGGATGAGCGGGTAGACCTCGAACGGCTGGAATGTTACCCATCTGATTCATTGCATAGTTTCCCATTGGTGGAGCCCTATTGGCACCAGCAGGACCCATTGGCTGACCCATCTGGCTTTTGTTTCCATTGGTAGCATGACCCATATGGGTTTGAGCCATGTTCTTACCATTCCCACCGCTACCCCCCTTGCCTCCTTTGCTGGGTTTGGTGATATCAATGTCATGTAAGCTAATATCTAGCTTGTCAAACTCATGGAGGCCATCAGTTTTGCCTCCTTTCTTGCCTCCATTGCCATTATGTTTACCTCCATCAGCTGCTTTGCTGCTTCCTTTGTTCTTCTTGCTATCATTTTTACCTCCAAATCCAAACAGCCCCTTCTTGCCTAGTCCTAGAAATCCCCCTCCTTTGCTCTTACTCTTCGTCCCCCCGCCGCCCCCGCCCCCATCGCCATCGCCATGGCCACCGTCTTTCTTCCCTCCTCCCTTTCCCTTCATCATGACAGGGAAGTCAATAACTTCACCCTTCTTGACAGCACCACCAACCCCACCTTTCTTACCATTCATGGAATTGATATCAATCATCCCATTAGGCCCAAAAGACCCTCCTCCTTTGCTACCCATCATAGGCATCATATTATTATGTAACCCATGTCCATGTTCATGGCTAAACTCATCATGTTCATCATCAAGTTCATCATCAAATTCATCATCAAATTCATCATCAAACTCATCACTAAACTCAGAATCTTCCTCAGGCAAATTGAACTTAACAGATTTCTTATCTTTACCAGGAACCACAACACTATGCATATTATTATTATGATTATTATTACCTCCTCCTTTGCTCATACCATTGTTGGAGCCCTTCATTTGTTTCTGTTGTTGAAGAAAAGCCTTCTCCATCAGCAACTTATGACTATCCATATTGTTGTCTTTGCCTCCTTTCACATTCTGAAACAGATTATTGAAATTGTTAATGTTATTTGAACTAATCTGAGCTCCCCATAACTCAGCATGTTTCCCAGATTTCTCAAGCTTCTTTATCAATTCCCCTGGATCTATATTTCCCGTCACTGTCACTTTCCCTTGTTCTGCATCGATCTTCACAGTATAAACACCTAAAAAACCCCCAAAAACAGAACCAGTCAAGAATCTGTCAATGAAAAGAAATCTGTGAGGTAATCAAGAGATGCCCCTTACCATCGATTTTCTGGAGGATTTTCTTGACCTTTTGCTTGCATCCATCGCAGTGAATGTTAACGCGAAGAGCACAAGCCTGTAAACAAAACCCAGAAAGATTTAAAGGGGAAGAACAGGGGAAGAACAGGGTAAGATTCCGGGGAAGATTACCTGAATGTTCATGAAATCCTGTTTGCTCATTGTGTGTGGGAGACGAAATTGAAAGTGGGGTTTGGAGGGTTTTTGGTTTAATGTATGATTGTGGATGAAGCTTAACACAGTAGAGAGAGAAAGTTGAAGAGAGAGAAAGTTGAAGAAGAAGAAGAAGCAGAGGAGGTGAGTAATGGGTGTGTGCCCTATTGAGCTTTTTATGTCCTTTCAGGGCTTTCTCTCTGCTATTTAAAATGTTATGCAGGAGAGAGAGAGAGAGAGAGAGAGAGAGAGAAAGAGGCGGTTCTCTTCTTGAATTTTAATTAAAAATTATTTGTTTTTTTAAATAAAAAAAATAAAACTATTTTGGTCGGTTAATTTTCAGACACTTTTTATTTTAAAACATTAAATTAATTAAAAAAAAATTATTACCCCTCGCATTTTAAAAAATAAATCTTAAAAAAATATAGTTATTTTAAATATTTGAAACGTAAATATCTAGTATGATATTTAGTCTTTCATTACGGTTTAATATAACTATCATATTTCATTTTTTATTATAGGAAAATATTTTATATTTATTTTTTATTTTTTATCTTTCCTTTGTAATTTATTTGATTCCGTAAATGATCTCATTGTAATCATCACACGATGCTGGTAAGATTGAAAATGGCTCAAAATGTACTATAAGAATAGCATGATGTTAGCTCTCTACCACCCCTGAACCCTGTGGTTTAAGTGAGCTAGTGTGTCACAGTGTGGGCGAGCGTGACGAGACGAGTGTCTTGGGAGACTTCCTTTGAAATGGGTTTTTCAAGAACAGTATCGGGCAGCATGGGTGTGCCGCTATTGCACCCCAGCCTGCATGTTGGAGGTTTCTACATACACCTGCTATCCGGCACGGTATCCGTAAATGACATGGCATGGGCACGGGAGGGCCAATGCCTCAAGAGAATCCGGATGGATGAATATTTGGGAAATCCTGATGAGAAGAGCAACACGCGGGCTTGTTCTCGATGGCATGACTAAGTGTGTTGCGATTGCCGACGACACCCGAGACTCAGGGTGGCGTCAAGACATATGGGCCAGGTCGATGGAGATCGAGATGACAAGATGAGACGCGAGGGTGGTTTTAGCAAATATTGTCTATCTTCTTCTTAAAAAAGTTAAAAATACACCAACAATTAGTATGGTAATTAAAAAATAACTATAAAATTTTAAAAATAGTATTAACACACTTAAAACTTATAAATAAAAAAATGGTTATTAATGTATTTATACATTAAGATAAAAGTATTTTTTGAATTTTTTAAAAAAATTTAAAAATTTAAAAGTTTTTAAAAAGTATACAAATGTATTTTTTAAATAAAAGTATAAAGGTTGTATTTTTTGAATTTGCATATTTTTTTTTAAAACAAACTGCACTTTTTTTATATATTTATTTCTTAATATTGCCATTTTTGAGTAAAAGTCAAATGATAAAAAATAAATATTTTATTTAGTGAATTAGATATTATATTTTAATTTCTAAATCTATTTTCAAATTTTCTTTTATATTTGGAAGCTTAATTGTTCACGAGCATCATCTGCAACATTCATGATATCTTAGTCGAGTAGGCTACTTCGAATAAACGGTCAGATAGAAAATTATTCGTGAAGGCCAGCCAAACAAAGGACGGAAATAAAAACCTCTTGAGAGAGAAACGAGAGACAAGACTCATATTCGAAACGATCCCAATAGCGATCTGCTTGAAGAAGCAACAGATAGCTATATTGCGAGTCTATTATGTTAAACGTAGAATAGATTATATCTGTACATAGTAAGATAATCTATTGATTTACTTGTTTGTTACCAAATCTATGATTTCATGGTTTGTTACAATGTAATCCTCATTATACACATCTATAAATACATGAGGTCGTGACCCATATAGGTCACAGTGTCATTCAACCTAACATGGTATCAGAGTCATGCCCTAAAGTTAGCCATGTCGTAGAATCCTCAAATATCGAACAAAAGTATTGTGAGCCTCGAAGGCATAGTAAAAACAAACTAAGACTCCAAAAGAAAAAGAGTCAAACCTCGATTAAGGAGAGACGTACTTTGTTCGAGGGGAGGTGTTGGATGAAAATCTCACATCGGCTACTTCAGGGAATTATTGTGAGTTTATAATCAAGGAATACTATCTCCATTGATACAAGACCTTTTGGGGAAACCCAAAACAAAGCCACGAGAGCGAGAGCTTATACTCAAAGTGTAACGGCCTAGATCCATCTCTAGCAGATATTGTCCTTTTGGGCTTTTTCTTTCAGGCTTCCCCTCAAAGCTTTAAAACGCGTCTCCTAGGGAAAGGAGGTTTTCACACCCTTGTAAATGGTGGTTTGTTCTCTCCCCCAACTAATGTGGGACATCACAATCCACCCCCTTCGGGACCCAGCGTTCTCGTGTCTATCCCCTTTGGGGAACAGCGAGACAATCCACCCCCTTCAGGGCCCAGCATTCTCGTGTCTACCCCCTTTGGGGACCAGCGAGAAGGCTGACACATAGTCCGGTGTGGGCCCAATTCATCGCTAGTAGATATTGTCCTCTTTGGATTTTCTCTTTCGGGCTGCCCCTTCGAAAGCACGACACAGATTCCACCCTTTTAATTTTTTAAAAAAGAAGTAATATTTTAGAAAAAAATTTTAAAAAAATGACCATGTGAAGCCAATTTTGTTTTTGGCAATTGGTTCTCCTATTTCTTGGAATTTTCCATTTATTGTTGGTTTTAATAATTCAAGAAAATTTGGAATTTTGCTAATGTCAATCCTAATCCATTCATGTTACTCTAGCTTTTGTTTTTATTATTTTTTTAATCTCTCATTAATTATCTTGGAAATTGATAACATTTTAAAAAATACACCCCGACCAAAATAGTCTAATTAAGTCAACTTAGTTTGACCAATAACGATTAGTAAGTTTATCAAGATGGAATGAAGTACGACTTACGTTATTGTTCTCATCTACTCCAACGAGTATCTCAAATGGATCAATGAAGTGCTAACTTGTCATTCCTTTATGTCCGAACCGTAGGACACCTCAAAGTTTAAGTTCTTACGCCATACATCAATGCAGCTCTTTTGTCTACTTTAGACGGAAAGACATACGTGGTCTAATTGTTTGTACAACCTTGTTCATAGTCTTAATCAACTTTAGATGTTCAGTCTGACCATCTGTTTGCATGTGAAAAATGATGCTAAACTCACACTGTGTACTTAGTGCCTTCTGAAGGCTCTGTCAAAACACCAATGTGAACTACATATGTCTATCAAATACAATAGGCGTTGATACTCCACTAGTAATCTCTTTCGTATAGAGTTGTACTCAATTGGGTACAAGATAAGAAGACTTACGTGGTATGAAGTGTATCAATTTTGTGAGTCTGTTAATTACAAGTCATATCATGGTGTATTTTAGGTCTTGATACATCTTGATATTGTTAGAATGTGTCGAAAACTGCGAGCCATGGGCCTCTGTCAGTACCTCCTCCCTATACACTTTCTAACATGCACAATCGTCCTTGTCGTAAGAGTTCCTTATCAAATGTCAACACTCAATGAAATACCGTCCATTATTGAGCATCTATAATCCTCTACCTTACCATAGGTTTGATTGCATTCGAGTCATTCGACATATTCTAAATATGTACGTTTAGAAACTAACTCAATGATCAAAGTTGAAGTGTGGTCAACTTCTTTCTCATCGTGTCTGTCACTCAATTCATTTACTAACTGCAATCACATTAGCTGTTTCGTGTTTTTTTTTTTTTTTTTTTTTTTTCTATATTATTTCAGACTTCTNCGTTAAGATTTTAGCTTTCACCCTATACAGGTAATGCCTTTAAATCTTTAAATCATATGTGGAGTAATTACACTCATAGTCTTTCAACTAACAAGATGCACAAACTACAACCATACCATATTGCATAAGAACACATCCAAATCCCTTCTTTATGACCGCCATATACCACAAATATTCCCGACCCAGTTGCTGGAGTAAGCACTAAAGTTGTAACCAATCTCCGCTCTCATAAGAATAAACTCACCAAACTAAAAAATTTCTTTAAGACATCGCCATATACCACGAATCTTCCCGACCCAGTTGTTGTAGTAAGCACTAAAGTTGTAACCAATCTCCGCTCTCATAAGAATAAACTCACCAAACTAATAGTATCGCACGTCAACCCACTAAAAATTTCTTTAAGACATCGCCATATACCACGAATCTTCCCGACCCAGTTGCTGTAGTAAGCACTAAAGTTGTAACCAATCTCCGCTCTCATAAGAATAAACTCACCAAACGAATAGTATCGCACGTCAACCCACTAAAAATTTCTTTAAGACATCGCCATATACCACGAATCTTCCCGACCCAGTTGTTGTAGTAAGCACTAAAGTTGTAACCAATCTCCGCTCTCATAAGAATAAACTCACCAAACTAATAGTATCGCACGAGCACTAAAGTTGTAACCAATCTCCGCTCTCATAAGAATAAACTCACCAAACTAATAGTATCGCACGTCAACCCACTAAAAATTTCTTTAAGACATCGCCATATACCACGAATCTTCCCGACCCAGTTGCTGTAGTAAGCACTAAAGTTGTAACCAATCTCCGCTCTCATAAGAATAAACCTTCCCGACCCAGTTGCTGTAGTAAGCACTAAAGTTGTAACCAATCTCCGCTCTCATAAGAATAAACTCACCAAACCCAGTTGCTGTAGTAAGCACTAAAGTTGTAACCAATCTCCGCTCTCATAAGAATAAACTCACCAAACGAATAGTATCGCACGTCAACCCACTAAAAATTTCTTTAAGACATCGCCATATACCACGAATCTTCCCGACCCAGTTGGCACGTCAACCCACTAAAAATTTCTTTAAGACATCGCCATATACCACGAATCTTCCCGACCCAGTTGCTGTAGTAAGCACTAAAGTTGTAACCAATCTCCTCGCCATATACCACGAATCTTCCCGACCCAGTTGCTGTAGTAAGCACTAAAGTTGTAACCAATCTCCACTCTCATAAGAATAAACTCACCAAACTAATAGTATCGCACGTCAACCCACTAAAACTTTCTTTAAGACATCGCCATATACCACGAATCTTCCCGACCCAGTTGCCATAGTAAGCGCTAATGTTGTAACCAATTTCCGCTTAAACTCATAAGAATAAACTCACCAAACACATCACAACATAAGTAATCTACAAAAACTATACACTCTCCAATACCAATTATAACAATCCGAATTTCTAAAATCTTAGATCAACTTAGACTTGTTATTATATACAAACTAACGTTATTTTAAAGTGAAAGAATGAAACCATACACGTTGCAAGCTCATACATTTCAAGAAAATAATTAAAGTTTGGAAGGAAGAAAGAGAATCAAAAAGTGGTAAGAGACAACAAAACACAACGTTTCAATAGCATGCCAGTTTCAAGACAGATGTGTAAAGAAGCAATGATTAAAATTGGCTTAAAAAAATTAAAATAATTAAAAATAATTAGTAAAGCAATTCAAATCCTCAATCCCGAGTAAGTAGAAAAACAGATCAAAAAAAGAATATATAAAAATAAAAAGATCTAAAAAAGGAGAGAAAAAGAAAATGGGAGTGTTCGTGGATTAAATTAGATTTGATTGAGTGGTCGTTAGACCTAATTGATAATGTTTGCTTAATCCACCAGACCTAAATGGTGTGCGAAAGTTCTCTATTTATAATCTAACACCCCTTGCAGGCTAAGCGTCGGATTTGAACGAACGTTAAGCTTGGATCTTAAAAATTTAAAGAGGGGTCGAGAAACACTTTTCATGAAGATATCAACAACCTAGTTCGGAGGAGGCGTAGAGAAACACTTGCTTATCCATCAAAAATTGTAGAGGGATCGTCGCTCAGCGACAATGCTGTCTTGGCTCTGACGAGAATATGTCTAACCCAAGAAGAAGAAGGGGGAAACCTAGAGCAAAGAACAAAAACAATGTTGAAGCCGAAAGAGTTGCCACATTGGGCGAATGAGCCAATTTTGGCGAGAAGTGCCGTAGGAAGAGCTAGTTGGCGAAGAGGCCAGTGTGGCACTCAGATTCCAAAGGTAAGCGAGAAAGGCCGCAGGAAGAGTTGGTTGGCGAAGAGGCCAATGTGGCACCCAGATTCCAAAGGTAAATCTCTACATAACGTCGATAGGTTTATCTCTGTATATTTTTTATGGGAACACTCATGAGGATTCTGAGGTTAGGGTTGATTGGGAAGAAAATGAGAGAGGCTATGTTGGCCAAGGAGAAATCGATTATGATAGAGAATGTGAGATTGTATGTACAGAGTATGGCGAAAGGTGATTTGGGGAATCGGCTCCACCTGTGGCAACCATGGTGACTGCCCCTGCGGCGTTAAAGCTACTAGTGGTGGTAGAGAAGAATAGTAGAGGATTCATAAGCCATTGAAAAAAAAATCGAGGCCCTTAAATCGAAAGGACTCTGATATGATAGAATGTTTGCTTAATCCACCACACCTAAACGGTGTGCAGAAGTTCTATCTTAAATATTTTGAGTTTGGATTGATCTGTTTCAGATTGTTCATATCATTTATTCAAATTTTTGTTTTATTTATTTGAATCCAACCGAATCGAATTTTTCGAGTCATTGAATTTTTTTGAACAGTCTCATGATTATGGTCGGTGTTAAATAGTTTAACGAGCAAGTCGGTAGCGTGGAATGAGCAAAGAAATGTGAACTTAAAATTTTAAAATTGTGGATTGGAATTATACAAATTTGATTACTCCTCAATCGCCGTCTTAAGAAAATGAGAGAAAAAGCAAAATAATAAATTAAAAAAAAAAAGATTTTAATTATGAAAAGAAATAAAAAAATAAATATATGTTTATGTTGAGGTGTAAAGTGGGGGGTGGGGATAGGGACAAAAAAGGAATTGATAGCCTCATTTTTATTATAACTTTATAGGGATGAGAGATGAGCTTTGGGACCCTTCCCAACTTTGACTAATCAACTACTTTTTTTTTTTTTTTTCTATTTTTATTATAAAAATTAATTTCAATCTCGGACATATACGATGTGAGCTCCTACATCAGTTGGAGAGAAAAACGAAACATTCTTTATAAAGGTGTAGAAACCTCTCATTAGTATACGCGTTTTAAAAATCTTTAGGAGAAGGCCGGAATGAAAAGATAATATTTATTAGTAGTGGGATTGAGTTGTTACAAATGGTACTAAAGCTAGATATTTGTGATGTGTCAGCGAGTAGACTGAGCTCCAAAGGGTATGGATACGAGGCGGTGTACCAACAAGAACGCTGGGTCTCGAAGGGGATAGATTGTGGAGTTCCACATCGATTGGAGAAGGGAACGAGTGTTAGTGAGGATGCTAGGCCCTGAAGGGGGGTGGATTGTGAGATCCTATATCGATTGGGAAGGAGAACGAATCATTTTCTTTTTAAGGGTGTAGAAGTCTCCCCTTAGCATACTCGTTTTAAAAATATTGAGGGGAAGACTGAAAGAAAAAGCCCAAAGAAGACAATATCTATTAGTAGTGGGATTGAGTTGTTACAAATGGTACTAGAGTCAATATCTGTGATGTGCCAACAAGTAGGCTGAGCTCCAAAGGGTATGGACACTAAGCAATGTGCCAACAAGGACGCTGGAGCCCGAAGGGAGTAGATTGAAGAGTCTCACATCGATTGAAGAAAGTAACGAGTATCAACGAGGACGCTACACCCCGAAGGGGGGTGGATTGTGAGATCCTACATCGGTTGGGGAAGGAGAACGAATCATTTTTTATAAGGGTGTAGAAGTCTCTCCTTACCATACACGTTTTAAAAATTTTGAGGGGAAGGTCGAAAGGAAGACAATATCTATTAACGATTGAATTGGGTTTGTTACAAATGGTATTAGAGTCAAATATCGTGCGATGTGCCATATTAAATTCAGACGTTGAGACCTAAAGAGGGTAGTTTGAGGGGTCTCACATCGATTGAAGAAGGGGTCTCACATTCATTTATTTAAATTCAACTCATTCGAACGGTACAAAATCAGTCAGATTTTTTTAACACTCTTAACTAAAATAAAAGGTTGACTATTTTTATGTCGGATCAAATCAATCCGATAATTTGATTCGCTATTTTCTTTATAAATATTTAGATTATAATATAGTTTTTGAATATACTATGAAATTATTTAATATAAAATAGAGTTATATTTTCATTAAATTTGTTGGTGATTTAGGTATACCAAAACGCGTTGAATTTAAGTGAAAAAATTAATAAGAAAAAGATGCAGTGATGTGACATATTAAATTCTTCCATTTTCATTTTTATTACTTTATTTATTTATTTATTTTTAAAAAATAATATAAATAGAAGCAATTTGGTAGTGGAGAAACCATCAGTTATATGGGTTTGTCCATTGCTTCCTCATTTTCAAGAAACAAACACATGCATATTTATTCTCTCCTCAAATTCTACTTTGACCTGACACAAAAATAGTCAACGTTTTATTTTAGTCAAGAGTCTTCAGATCGACGGGTACTATTTGAATGAGTTGAATTTAAATAAATAAAAGATCGGTTTAAATATTATTGTGATGTTTCATATTAATTGGGGAGGAGAACAAAATATCTTTTATAAACGTGTGGAAACCTTCTCCTAACGGACGCGTTTTAAAGCCTTGTGGGGAAGCCCGTAAAGGAAAGCCCAAGGAGGACAATATATTCTAGCGGTGTGCCAGAGCTAGACACTGGATGATGTGTCAGCCTTCTCGCTCTTTCCTGAAGGGGGGAGACACAAGACTGTGTGCTAGTAAGGATGCTTGCCCTAAAGGGGGTGGACTTGGTGAGGGTCTCATATCGATTGGAGAAAGGAACGAGTGTCAGTGAGGACGCTGAGTCTCGAAGGGGGGTGGATTGTGATGTCTCACATTGGTTGGGAAGGAGAACAAAACACCCTTTATAAACGTGTGTGGAAACCTTCCCCTAGCAGACGCGTTTTAAAGCCTTGAGAGGAAGCCCGTAAGGAAAAGCTCAAAGAGGACAATATCTACTAGCGGTGTGTCTGGGCGGTTACAAATGGTATTAGAGCTGGACACCGGACGATGTGCTAGCCTTTTCGCTCTTCCCCGAAGGGGGTAAACACGAGGCGGTGTGGCAATAAGGACGTTGGACCCAAAGGGTGTGAGTTGTGATGTTCCACGTTGGTTGGGGAGGAGAACAAAACACCCTTTATAAACGTGTGTGGAACCTTCCCCTAGCAGACACGTTTTAAAGCCTTGAGAGGAAGCTCGAAAGGGAAAGCTCAAAGAGGACAATATCTGCTATCGATGTGCCTAGACCGTTACAAATGGTATCAACGCTAAACATCGGACGATGTGCCAGCCTTTTCGCTCTTCCCCAAAGGGAGTAGACACGAGGCGGTGTGCCAGTAAGAACGCTAGCCCTAAAGGAGGTGGATTTGGTGGGGGTCCTACATCAATTGGAGAAAGAAATGAGTGTCAGTGAAGACGCTGAGCCCCAAAGGGGGGTGGATTGTGATGTCCCACATTGGGTGGAGAACAAAACACCAAGGGGACGTAGAAAATCTAACAATATATGGTGGCAGTGTGTCCACCTCCTTCGAGAAAGTTTAAAAAACTCGAGAATCTAAAAAAACTAATCGACCCAATTCAACTAAAAAAATTTGTGGTTGACTCTTTTTTATAAAGGTTCGTTATTTGACCAGAGTTGCAACTCGAGCATTTCTACGAAAACTTTAAATTCTTTTTTTTTTTTTCAATTTTTTGGTTAAATTTTAACTAAAAAGTTTGACTTAAATAATGCACAAAAAAGCAATGTGAACAAAAGAGATATTTACAAAAAAATGTATGATTGATTTGAACTTTAAAGGCACCTATTTTATTTTTCTTTTCATATTTATTTTTTCCCTCTCATATTTTCAAACATGAAAGTGAAATGTGACCAAAGTGAAAATGAAACAAAAGCTTGAGGACAATAATAATAATAATAATAATCGTTTTAAAAGTGTAACATCCCGTGTTCGAGATTCATAATCTAAATTTGACACCTAATGACTCCGAAATTCCAGTGCAATATAGTCAGATTGTGTCAAAGATTCATAATTTAAATTCAACATCAAATGACTCCTGTTGGATGATGAAAGTCCCACGTCGGCTAATTTAGGGAATGATCATGTGTTTATTATAATCAAAGAATACTCTATCTTTTGGTATGAGACCTTTTGGGGAAGCCGAAAGCAAAGCCATGAGAGCTTATGCTCAAATTGGACAATATCATACCATTGTGGAGAGTCATGTTCGTCTAACATGGTATCAGAGCCATGCCCTAAACTTAGTCGTGCCAATAGATGGGTAAATTCTCAAAGGCAATACAAAATGACTAAGCCTCCAAAGGAGTCGAGCCTCGATTAGGGAATGATCAAAGCAAAGCCATGAGAGCTTATGCTTAAAGTGGACAATATCATACCATTGTGGAGAGTCGTGCTCATCTAACAACTCCAATATTCCAGTGCAATATGGTCAGATTACTAACTTTTCACTATCAGCACAGACCAAACACGAGCTTGGAGTCGAGCCTCGATTAGAAAATGATCAAAGCAAAGCCATGAGAGCTTATGCTCAAAGTGGATAATATCATACCATTGTAGAGAGTCGTGTTCATCTAACAACTCCAATATTTCAGTGCAATATGGTCAGATTACT
Source organism: Cucurbita maxima (assembly GCF_002738345.1). Classification (NCBI taxonomy): domain Eukaryota; kingdom Viridiplantae; phylum Streptophyta; class Magnoliopsida; order Cucurbitales; family Cucurbitaceae; genus Cucurbita; species Cucurbita maxima. The sequence goes on from NW_019272051.1 coordinate 2,009,996, forward strand.
AACTTTTCGCTATCAGCACAGACCAAACACGAGCCATTTCAGCTTAATTTTGGAGTTCTTATGATTGAGTTACTGAAACGTACACTTTATTAGTATAGACATTAAAATATTTTTTTAGTCGGGTAAATTTTGTAATTAATTAAAAAGAATATAAAGGAAATTGAATTATTGAATTGGGAGGGAGAGAGATATGCTAGTGTGTTAACAGCTGGAGCATAGATGTAGACAAAACCATGGGTGGGTCCCATTGTACTGTCTTTTTAATTTTGTATTTATTTTATTGAAGAAAAGAATATAAAATCTTTTCCATTTATGAGGGATATTATTATTGAAATTATTAAATTAAATAGTAAAATAATGAAGATATTTTTTAAATAAGAAATATCTTTTTAAAAATCTTATCTTTTTTTTATTTGATTTAAAAATTCAGGTAGTGCTAAAAAAAAAGAAAAATAATTCTTTTTTAGTTTTAATTTGATGTTGGAGTTTGGTTTCAAGATAATGTAACAGAAAAAATGACTAAAAAAATTGGTCAAGAGATATTTTGGTCATTTGAGTTTCGGATCATAATTAGGTATTTAAAAGTGAGAAAATCAGAGATAGCGATGAAGAAAAACTATAACGGTCGAGATCCACCGCTAGTAGATATTGTTCTTTTTGGGCTTTCCCTTGCGGACTTCCCTTCAAGATTTTAAAACGCGTCTTATCAAGGGTGTTTTGTTCTCCTACCCCAAGTGGGACATCACAATCCACTCCACTTCGGGGTCCAGTGTCCTCGTTGGCACTCTTTTCTTTCTCCCACGCCAAATTCACCCTCTTTGGAGCCCAATGTCCTTATTGGTACACCGTCTCGTGTCTACCCTCTTCGGAGAACAACTTCCTCACTGGCACGTAGTATGGTGTCCGGCACATAGTTTGGTTTCAAGATAATGTAAAAAGAAAAAAATGATTAAAAAAAATAGTATAAAATATAAAAAAAAAATTGGTCCAAATATATTTTGGTCATTTCAATCTCTGATCTTAATTAGGTATTTAAAAGTGAGAAAATAAAAGATAGTGATGAAGAAAAACTTAAAAGATAGTGATGAAGAAAAACTATAACGGCCGAGTTCGATCGCTACTAAATATTGTCTTTTTTGGGCTTTACCTTACGGGCTTCCCCTCAAGGCTTGAAAATGCCTCTTATAAAGGATGTTTTGTTTTCCTCTCCAAGCAATGTGGGATATCACAATCTAACCCTTTGGGGCCAGAGTCATCGTTGACACTCTTTTCTTTCTCCAATTGATGTAGGACCCCGTCAAATCCACCCCTCTTTGGGGCCCAACGTCCTTATTGGTACACCGTCTCGTGTCTACCCCTTCGGAGAACAACCTCCTCACTAGCACATTGTCTGGTGTCTGACACATAGTTTGGTTTAAGATAATATAAAAGAAAAAAATGATTAAAAAAAATAGTAAAAAATATATAAAAAAAATTGGTCAAGGGATATTTTGGTCATAGGTATTTAAAAGTGAGAAAATCAGAGATAGTGATGAAGAAAAACTGTAATGGCCCAACCTAGATCGACCGCTAGCAGATAGTCATTTTGGGCTTTTCCTTATGGGCTTCCCCTCGAGGCTTTAAAACGCGTCTTATAAAGAGTGTTTTGTTCTCCTCCCCAAACAATGTTGGACATCACAATCCACCCCCTTCGGAGCCTAGTGTTCTCGTTGGCACTCTTGTCTTTCTCCAATCGACGTGGGACCCTCGTCAAATCCACCCCCTTTGGGGCCCAACGTCCTTACTGACACACCGTCTCGTGTCTACCCTCTTCTGGGAACAATCTCCTCACTGACACATAGTCCAGTGTCTAACTCTGATACCATTTGTAACAGGCCAGATCCACCACTACAGATATTGTCTTCTTTGGGTTTTTCCTTTCGAGCTTCCCCTCAAGGCTTTAAAATGCGTCTATTAGGAGAAAGTTTCCACACCCTTATAAAGGGTGTTTCGTTCTCCTCCACAATTAATTGGGACTCTCACAAAAACCGCCAAAGTTACTATGATGAGACTGTTTGAAGTTCCGACTCAAGATACTAAATATCTTTATTATTTTTATTTGATTTTAAAATTTTGGGTAATGTTAAAAAATAAAAGGAGTATAGAGCTATTTTGTGATTGTGAAGCAAATTTGAGTAATAAGGAAAGCTATAGAAGTTTATCTTCATTCATATTCACAATCTAATATCTATAAATAAGAAAAATATAAATTAATTAAATAATAAGAATAAAATAAAATATACTATTAATCAAATCATAAAAAAAATATATATATTAACTGCGAATATTATATATTCAAATTAGTAATAAGTTGCACTAAATTTTGATCTAATGTAACTAAATTAATTTCGAAGTTAATTTGGTGTCATATTTAAATGAATGATGTAATAATTTGTGGGTCCCACCGTCTTCATATTTTCACGAGAAAAGGAAGAATTGAATTAAATGTTCTCCTTTATTATTTATTTACTTATTTATCAAAATGATCTAATTTTGAGTATTTAAAATAATAAGGTATAAACATAGTTTTATTCGCTTGAATTATACATTGGTGTGACACTATCACTATTTTATTAATTAATTTCAACAAAATATTATTATAAGAGATTATGAATCAAATTTTTAAATATATATTTTGCAAATAAAAAGAAACTCGAGCTAATAACTAGCTTTAGCTAAAATATTTAAGTTAAAGTGAGTATTAGCAATAGTGACATGTTAGATAAGTCTCATCGTAGTGGGAAAGTGTGATGTCCCACCCACATTGGTTGGGGAGGAGAACAAATCATCATTTATAAGGGTGTGGAAACCTTCCCCTAACATACTCATTTTAAAGCCTTGACAGGAAGCCCAAAAGGGAAAGCCCAAAGAGGACAATATTTGCTAGTGGTCGATCTGAGTCTATACAAATGGAATCAAAGCTAGACATCGGACGATGTGCCAGCCTTCTCGCTGTTCCCCGAAGGGGGGTAGACACGAGGGGGTGTGCGAGTAAGAACGCTGGGTTGGGGAGGAGAACAAATCACCAAGGGTGTTGAAGCGTTTCAAAGTCTTGAGGGGAAGCCCAAAGAGGACAAGTGGATTTGGGGGTGGTCCCACATCGATTGGAGGAAGAAAAGAGTGCCTGGTTGGGGAGGAGAACAAATCACCAAGGGTGTTGAAGCGTTTCAAAGTCTTGAGGGGAAGCCCAAAGAGGACAAGTGGATTTGGGGGTGGTCCCACATCGATTGGAGGAAGAAAAGAGTGCCTTGAAGGGGGGTGAATTGTGATTTCCCACATTGGTGAGGGGAAGCCCAAAAAGGACAATATTTGCTGGGTCGTTATAGAAAGTTGACTCAACAAAGACTTAATTGAGGGCCAAAGGGTATTACCCGGACAATATTTGCTAGCGGTGGATTTGGGTGATTTCCCACATTGGTGAGGGGAAGCCCAAAATTGAGGGCCAAAGGGTATTACCCGGACAATATTTGCTAGCGGTGGATTTGGGTGATTTCCCACATTGGTGAGGGGAAGCCCAAAAAGAACAATATTTGCTGGGTCGTTACAGAAAGTTGACTCAACAAAGACTTAATTGAGGGCCAAAGGACAATATTTGCTAGCGGTGGATTTGGGTTCTTACAGAAAGTTGCAACAAAGACTTAATTGAGGGCCAAAGGGTATTACCCGGACAATATTTGCTAGCGGTGGATTTGGGTCGTTATAGAAAGTTGACTCAACAAAGACTTAATTGAGGGCCAAAGGGTATTACCCTTAAGGTAGTATTTGGGTCGTTACAGAAAGTTGACTCAACAAAGACTTAATTGATTTGGGTCGTTATAGAAAGTTGACTCAACAAAGACTTAATTGAGGGCCAAAGGGTATTACCCTTAAGGTAGTATTTGGGTCGTTACAGAAAGTTGACTCAACAAAGACTTAATTGAGGGCCAAAGGGTATTACCCTTAAGGTAGTAATGACACAAAGAGGACAATATTTGCTAGCGGTGAGTATTACCCTTAAGGTAGTAATGACACAAAGAGGACAATATTTGCTAGCGGTGGGTATTACCCTTAAGGTAGTAATGACACAAAGAGGACAATATTTGCTAGCTGTGGATCTAGGTCGTTACAGAAAGTTGACTCAACAAAGACTTAATTGAGGGCCAAAGGGTATTACCCTTAAGGTAGTAATGACACAAAGAGGACAATATTTGCTAGCGGTGAGTATTACCCTTAAGATAGTAATGACACAAAGAGGACAATATTTGCTAGCGGTGGGTATTACCCTTAAGGTAGTAATGACACAAAGAGGACAATATTTGCTAGCTGTGGATCTAGGTCGTTACAGAAAGTTGACTCAACAAAGACTTAATTGAGGGCCAAAGGGTATTACCCTTAAGGTAGTAATGAGAGACGATAATAAGGATAGATAAGTCAAGTCATAGAATCTAAGTATAGATGTCCAAACTCTCGATATTTTTTTCTCTATAAAATTCTCTATACTGTAAGGATTTTTTGCTCCGACAAGCCTTGCCCGAGTCATAGCAGATTTTACGAAAGAGATTCAACTGTTGGAAAACTAGAGTAAATAGATTAAAGACGGCCCGAATATTCTCCATATATTTTTTAAGTAAGTTTGCTTAGCAATTGTTTTAAGGTCAATGCTTATCACAACTCATACAAATTGTAATGCTTTTATCTTCCTTATTGAAAATTTTTGAATGAGGTGATCATTGAATTAGTTAAATGTTCATCGATATTAATAGAACTATATATATATAAATAAATAAAGAACGTTGTATTGAAAATTCCGTACATGAAACGAAGCACTTAACCGTTATTGATAGCCTAGTCGCATTATTTTGATATCAATCACAATGGAGTTGATTGATGGATAATGCAACTTACTACAACAAATTCAAAGGTTTGGCTCCTTACCCTAGGCCATATCTTTATTTTGATAAGCATATTTAGTTAGGATGAGATGTGTTACCTACTAAAACAAATGTCCAACTACAATGTCCCGAATCTAAAAGTTTTGAGGATTGATGATCAAGTTCATACCAACGACCATAATTCAAGTAGGAGGGAAGGATTAAATTGAAATAAAGCTCGTTCTAACCAAGGAGCACGCATATCCCAAAAACGCATTGCAATACATCAAAAAACGAATGAAAATAGAACCAGCAATCATTATGAGCTTCGACCTTGTCAACTGATAGTGAGAAAACAAAATCTGGATAAATACCAATACCTATGACAGGTATAAGGATAGAGATCGCAACAAACAACTCTCGTGGTCCCGAATCAAAAAAATAAGAATTTTGAACATTAAAAAGCTTGTATCCATAGAACATCTGGCGTAACATAGATAATAAATAAATGGGAGTTAATATGATTCCAATTGCCATTACCAAAGTAATTAGTATTTTTGTCATTAAAAGATATTTTTGGCTGGTAATTATTCCAAAAAAGACTATTAATTCTGCAACAAAACCGCTCATACCCGGCAATGCAAGGGAAGCCATCGATAAGATACTAAAAGTCGTGAATATTTTTGGAATTGGAATAGCCATTCCGCCCATTTCATCGAGATAAACAAGACNAAATCTGGATAAATACCAATACCTATGACAGGTATAAGGATAGAGATCGCAACAAACAACTCTCGTGGTCCCGAATCAAAAAAATAAGAATTTTGAACATTAAAAAGTTTGTATCCCTAGAACACCGGTAGTAAGTACTATATGGTTCGGGGCTTTAGCGGGTCTATTAATCGAGATCATAGCTGAAGGGGCCACGCCCACATGGTACAGTGTGATGCATACATGCAAACCTAGGGTTCGTGGGATTAAAAATGTTTTTTTTTTTAATACTTGACAAAGATGGTTATCTTCTACTCACGATCTTAAAGCGGCTCTTTCCCGCAGATGAACTTGTTTAACAATCAAAACAAAAGTGGGCTGCATTTAGCGGTTGTACCAAATTCTTTTGAATCTTTCTAGTTGTCCATTGGTTTGGGGTGGTAGCTTGAAAGAACCAAAATAACTCTTTTCAGAACGTGGTGATGAATCGACCATCTCTATCCTTAATGAGAATCTCCTAATTGTTCCTTCTAATGAGCATACATTGGAAACTGGTCTATGATAATCAAGATGACTTCGTGTTCTCCTACTTTCAAGAGGCTTGTGATTAAATCCAACAACATGCTTTTCTAAGGTCTCATTGGTACTAGCAAAGGATCGAGAAACCCTAGGTCTTTTCAACTTTGTTTTATTGGCAAATGAGACGTATCTAGGTGTACTACATAATGTCATTTCACATATTCGGCCAATCCTTTTTTTAATAGGGCATAAGCTCGTTACCACTCTCGATGATCGACTCATGAAGTATAGTGACATTCATGTATAAGTTTGCTCTTTAGGTCCAACCTTGGGACATATAGCTTGTTCCCTCGGGTTAGAAATAAGACTCCTTTGACCCAAAATAGTCTCATCTTCCGAGTTTTGATTAGTTCAACAACCGCCTTTGCAAAAAAATCTTTTTACAAGTGTACTTTAATAAGGTCACGCATAGAGCCATCAACTTGTTAGTATGGATGTGAGCTAACATGCACAGGGCAACATGTTCACCCTTTCGATTTAAGGTGTCAGTTGCCTAATTGCTCTTTGTTTTATGTTGGAACTCGTTTTAACGTTACCACTGGTTCGTCAAAGAAATGACAAATAGCACTATTGTTGGTTTTCACTAGGAAATATGATTCTAGTAAATATTGTCTCCAAACTCTAAGATAATGGACAACAACTAACATTTCCTTTTTAGAACGATGTTCCTCCTCTCATCATTGTTTAACTTTCAGAACGATGTTCCTCCTCTCATCATTGTTTAACTTTCAACTTTTATAGGCAAAAGGTGGCCCTCAGACGCCCGGAGGGCAAAATTAGATGCATATGTTTCTATTTCAAATGGTTTTGTTATATTGACCAATCTAAGGACAAAGCTCCTTGTTGATGAGTAAGGTCTCTAAGTTAACAACTTTCATCTTTCTAGTGTCTCTATTTTTAGTTCTGATCTACGAACTTCTTGATCGGATATGAAATTGTGGGTTAGACCTTAGTCACTCAAGATGGTACAAACATCCACCCTTTTTCGAACACTTCTTTTGAATCCCTCACAATGAGAAGGGTCTCTAAGTTAATAACAAATATCTGCCCTTTCTCGAACACTTCTTTCGAATCAATCTTCTTTTGTATGACTAACAAGAATTTCAATGCTCCTATTCTTGGAGTGTCGTGGTTCTCTTCCTTCTCTACTATCGGTTTGGCTTCCAGGTCTTTTAGCTCCTTGGGGGTAAGACCCTCGAGATGGAACAATATTTATACTTTGAAGAGGCCTATATATTCCCCCTTTGGTCTATGAATCCCTCCATTTGGTAACTTGTAGACTTGAAAGGTCTTCTCCTAGTGTTATGGGGTGGTGTATGTTTCATTTGAAGGCCCGCTTCATCATCAAAACTTAGAACTTTCCCTCGATAAAGTAGAATACTTTTTCCTTATGAAACATATCTCTAATGTCTAGCACCAAAACTGAAAACGGCTTGACATAATCCCTCATTTCCCAAGTATACTTCAATTCTCGCAATTTTTTTCATTGTGATAAATTCAACATTTTGGGAGAAGAATTGAATTCTCAACTTCTTCTTGAGGTCTTCGCATGAATTAATGTGTTGCATAACCCATTTTGAATATCGTTCACCTTACAGCACCATCACAATTTTGCATTGTCTACGAGATGCATTATAGCTAGGGTAACTTTCAACTTTTCTGAACAAGTTTCTATGGTCTTGAAGTATTGTTTGACATCAAAGATTAATTTTCAAGTTCTTTCACATAGAAGTTTCCATCGAATGTTAGGTTATAGAATCTTCAACTTATAGAACCTGACGTGAGCTTGACTTGGGGTTTGGTTCTCTACAATTTGCATGGTCAAATTCACTAGCGTATTCATTTCGGTTATCTTTACCATGATGGCATCTATAGTTGTTATGTAGTTTTTGTCAACTTGTTGTTTAGTTTCAGCATGGTATTGTGTTAACTATCTAGTTATTTGATGACACTTCCATAAGTGCAATAGAACTCTCAAAGCTACCTCCACCACGTTCTAAGGGACTGGATCATGTAACTCTCACTTATAGAAAATCAACCCTATATATCAATTCTTTAATTGTGAGCCATCAACTCTTTCATCAATCTCCACTAGTCGGCTTTCAATAAAATGAACATTATTGAGAATTTTCATAAAAAAAATAGCTACGACTCTTCTATCTCATTAAGTCAGTAACATACAATTTAGTCATTTGCTTTGTACCCGACATTGCCTTCGATAACATTAATCACATTCACACTCTTTTAGCAGCGGAATAGCGATTGTGCGACATTTATTCTAGCCTAGTAATCAAGTTAATCATCCGGACAATCTCGACATTGTCTTTAATCTCAACTTATATTTTGAGAGAAAATACTTTTATAAAACGTGAGAGAAAAATGAATTGAAAACATTTAAGAAGAAATCATCGTAGATGTCAATTGCATTAAGTAACGCCTCATTAGAAGGAGGTTTGATGACTACTTAGTCCTCCTATAGATGTAATTTTGACGAAGAGTCATAACACAAATCATTATAACGAAATAACAAACAATTAGTTGATATGAAAGCAAGGTAAAAAGGTTTTTAGAACAACCATGGGCGTGCGGCCACACAAAACACATCTTGGACAAGCATAACCGTGACACTAGACCTCATACCTTATTAGACCTCTCCAAACTTTGTTCTTATTGTTGCCGTGGATGAACTCAAACTTGCTTCATGAGTCAAATCCCATGCATTTTCATAGCTAGAAGTGACAGAAAATGTTGAATTAAACTCGTAAGAGATCGACAACGACACAGATTAGTCTTTACCTTGAAAAAATTCATCTCGACTCTTATTCTGAATAAGAAAAACATATTTCGATAAATAGATACATTTGTTCATGACTCGACCCGACCCGTGTCTACTTCTTGTAAGTGGTACATGGTGATGATAGGGTGGTGCTCACATGTCTAAAAAAACACAATAATTGAAAGTTACCAAAAGATTAGAGACAAAATGGGTAGGTGAAAGAAAGGCAAGTTCTTCATGGTCGATTTAGGAGAGAGAGAGAGAGAGAGGAGAGAGAGAGAGGTTTAGGTAGTGTTTGGTTGTGGGGACAAGTATATCCCTGTTTTAGTGGATTGCTTGGGTGTCAGACAGAAGGGAAGTGAATTATTGGCCTTCTCTCTTAACTCAACATTTGCTGTACAATTTTTCGAACCTTCCTTCTCTCTCTCCTCACTACCCGATAAATGCATCGACCCGACCCGACCCGACCCGACCCGTTAAAATGTCGAAATTATTTAAATATAGGGACCTTTTGACTCGTGAGTATACTTTTATTTATTTATTTAATCAACAGACAAACTCTGTGGACTGCCCATATGTCCGACCAATAAAATAAATAATTTTACATGTTCTTTTGCATCCATTTTTAATTTAGGTTAGTGTTCGTAAGATCGATAACTCAATCACGACATTCCTCTTTTTCCTTTTTTATGAAAGACGTTTTTATAAAGACAGTATAATAGGACATGACAACCCTTTACCGGAGAAGCTTCCTCCGAGCCGAAGTCCATTAATTTACCTTCTTCACATAGGAACAAACGCTACATATGAGAGTTGTGCGTAAAAGACCCATGTTGTAAAATAAGTTGCTATGTTCTTTCTTTGGCGGGAGATGTCATAAGGGAACAGTACAAGAAATTTCGCATAAGTTTTTCCTCTCGACTTGGTACAGAACTCGGATTATCCAACTCAAGTTATAAAATTTAGATTGGGTTGAATTTTTGAAAAACAAAAAATTCAGTTCGGTTTGTAGCTTAACTTTTTTTGTCGGACCAATCTATCTAACTCGAAAATAGGGTTATAACCCACCAAACTTAATTGTACCATATTTTTTAAAAACTTAAGAATATTTAACGTTTGTAACTAATGTTAGTGGTATGTTTCGATTCGTAGATATTTGATATTTGAATTTTATTAATCTTAGTTATTAATGTAACATGCACCGTGGATGATTAGACTTTTTTAAATAACTAAAAATAATCCAACCCTTCCCACCTAAAAATAAAGGGTCGAGTCGGGTGAGGTTGTTAACTTTATTCGAATGGTTCGGGTCACTTATCGAATATTTCAAGTTGACTCAAAAGATTTTTACCATCCAACTCAACTCAACTTAATCGAAAATTATAGGTAAAAAATATAATTTATTTACCCGGGGTTAAAAATGTAGAAAGAAAGATGAATTAAGGAAGGTAAAAGATGGTGCAATGGGAGTTGGTTTTATGAGAGCTTTAAAGGTTTGAAAATCCAACAAAGATTGAAAAGGTGAGTTGAGGAAGACAGTGTTTTGGTCTGTTTTTTCCAACACTTTAAGGAACAACGACAGTGAATAAGTAACTACTGACTTCCCTTCCCAACATTCAGACATACCCAAATCCACTTTTTCCCTGTTTTTTGGTTGCTTGTCTTCCAAATATCCCCAATCACTTTATTGATTCTTGTGTAAACACCTAGACAGAGAAATTACTTTTTCAAGGAGAGAGAAGCCATTAATTTTATGAATTTTTATACTTCATTCGTCACCTTTTCATTCATTTGGAATCTCGGCTCTTCGTAGAATCTGACCAATTTCTTCATTGAGCGAAAAGTACAAAGTAAATCAAATTGATTTTTCGATCAAAAGTACTATGTGGGATCTTCGTTTTTTTTCCTCTTTTTCTATCCCTATTCCACGGGTACAGTGTTTGAATCAATAGAGAACCTTTTCTTCTGTATCTGTATGAATCGATATTATTACATTTCAATTCCTTCTCGAGACCTCTCAAGGAAAATTTCGAATTGGATCCAAAATTGACGGGTTAGTGTTGTTCGATGATAAAAATTCCACATTGGCTAATTTAGGAAATGATTATAGATTTATAATCAAAGAATATTCTCTCCATTAGTACGAGGTTTTTTTGGGAAAATCCAAAGCAAAGACATGAGAGCTTATGTTCAAAATGGACATGAGAGTCTGTTCGTCTAACAAGTGTGAGCTTATGGGTATCTATGTCTCTATTTGGTAATAACCACTGACCATGGTTATCATATTTAAAAAATAGTTTTTTTAAGGTTGTTTTTTTAATTTTTTTTTAAGGTTAAAGTACGAATAATATATATTTTTTTATTATTAATTTAACCTTTTATGATTGGGAGTGTTTTTTGTAATGCAATAAAATATTGATATTACATTTTTTTTCACTAATTTAAAATTAATATTATATTTTAGTTTAGAGATTTTGAAATTAATCGTCCAACGGTCATATTGATAATGTTTCTATTTATTTTCCCCTTAGTTTTAGTTTTTTTTTGTTGGGTTTAAAACATAAATAAAAGCATTAATTATTAAATTTGATTTGTGAGGTGTATAATAAATACTAAAATATAACTTAACAAATTTGAATATTTTATTATTAAAAAATGTTTTAAAAAAACATCTAATAATTAAAAAAAAATGTTTACATTCAGTCCTAAATTAGTGAAAATCAAAAGTAAAACAATGAGATAGACAATATGATATTACCGTAGACAGTTTCGTAATAACTAACCTAATCTTCCACACCAGAAATAATTTATTGAAATTATTAGTGGTGAGTTTCTGCAGGTTGGATCGGCACGTGCGACAAGTAAAAATTGAAAGTTATAGTAGATGAATGTGAAGAAAGCTTTCTTGGACGAAGAGTTGGACCAAGAGGTCTACACGAATCAACCAAAGGGATTTGATGGAGTCATTAGCTCGTACATGCAAAGTCCGAAGAACCTTCATTTTGGATGCGCTTGACAGAACATATTCTCAGATATATCAAATGTACAATTGACTATGAACCAAATGTACATATAGAAGATCACACTGTATGGTTTATATTGTCTTATCTCAGACTTTTAATAACATGAGCTGTTACGACGTACGAAAAACGCTATAAAAAGTTTACGGTAACATTTTTCATAAGCTATCGTATCTATTATTTCTTGTAGTGAATCCCACTAAGTTTTAATAAATAGTGCAAGTGTTTCCCACAAAAAGTTGTGTTCAACACTTCCAACATAAGATCGTTCTAACCTAAGCATGCTTAATTTTAGAGTTCCTATGGTTGAGGAACCGAAAAAAAATGTGTATCTTGTTAGTATAGGTAGCAATTATTAAATATTTTATCTTTTTTAGCCATACTTTCCAATCTTCTAGATCTCACATGTGATCCATCCCCCATCGTCTCACTGGCCGACCTTGACCCCTGTTATTTTGAGATCATATCTAGTATTCAGAGTTTGCCTCGATTTGGTACCGCTCTCGCGGCCCGCACCGAAACAGTGCTTTACCCCTAGATGTCCAGTCAACTGCTGCGCCTCAACGCATTTCGGGGAAAACCAGCTAGCTCTGGGTTCGAGTGGCATTTCACCCCTAACCACAACTCATCCGCTGATTCTTCAACATCAGTCGGTTCGGACCTCCACTTAGTTTCACCCAAGCTTCATCCTGGTCATGGATAGATCACCCAGGTTCGGGTCCATAAGCAGTGACAATTGCCCCATGAAGACTCGCTTTCGCTACGGCTCCGGTGGCCAGGTTCGGGTCCATAAGCAGTGACAATTGCCCCATGAAGACTCGCTTTCGCTACGGCTCCGGTGGATACGAAATTAGAGGGACCTTGAGGGACTGAGATCATATCCAAATTAGAGGGACCTTGAGGATACGAAAGAATAGCTAAGAAAGACTTATAAACATTGATAGTTACTACTTACACGAACCAGTTGCACATTAAATTATGATTCAATCATAGAAACTCTAAAGTTAAATGTGTTAACCCTAAACCCTAAACCCTAAAAGAAACTCTGAAGTTAAATTTGTCTAAGCCTAAAGAAACCCTACGTGGGTAACTTCTTTTAGTTACTACCTATAGGAACAATATGCACTTTTAAGGGAACTCTAGAACCAACCCATCCATAAATTTTCATTTATTTGAACCCAACTCAATCCAAATAAGTTCATAGTCCAATCCAAACCGTATGGGTTTGGTTAAATTGGGTTGATCGAATTTTTTGAATCATCATATTCTTTAAATACCTCATCTATATGATCGATATATCTCTCTAAATGAATACATGTTTGAATCACGTGCACGATAAAGAGACTTTCAAAAGAAATTTAAGCTTTGTTAAATGATCGAGGAAAAATAAATAATTAAAAACATTATCGAATTTGATATTATTACATGGTATTGGTGTTATTGGACAATGCAAGCAATGGTCATTAAACTACGTACCTAAGTGGAGGACCATCCATGATGCATTTAGGATTTGGTCAAAAACTAGGTTTAATAATATATGTTCTGTTTGGAGTTTCATTATTTCCTATGGATAGCTTTATTATTAAAGTAGCATTCTAGATGTTACAGAATCAACGGTCAGAAATTGATGATTGTGGAGCCCAAAGAATGTCATCTTTTAATTTTTTTTTTTCATTTTTAAAAAATATTTTAAAAATAGTTTTATATTTTCAGTTAAAAATTTAGAGAATAAGAAAGAAAGAAAAAAAATAGTTAAAGAAACTTAGAATTGAGTATGGATATGCACAAAATCCATCGAATCTTGACTCTCAATCGACGAATCTTCTCCAAAATTGGATATATTCTAGAGTACTCACCGATCATCACATCCAACAACTAAGATTCAAAACCAAGGCCGGTAAGGCTCTGATCGGAGTAGATATTTTTGACGAATTATCCAGAAAGTTTAAGCTCTAAATCATGAAAATTTTGAAGCTCTCATGTCGGTTTAAGCTTCCCCTATAAAGTCTGAAGTTGGGGCAATAGTTTGGAACAAAAATCAAGCAAGGTCGAGCCCCCAATCGTAGGCAATAAGTGTTTAGATTTTGGGTCTCCTACTCTTGGATTTCTTCCAAATTCGAGAGCAATTCTCCACTATATCCCTTAAAACTTGTTCATACAACTTCTAAACAAGATTACTCACAAGTTCTATGAAGAAATCGAGTGCTGAAAGTGCCTAGAAACCATCCCCCAATCCAATCCGCCATTAAAAAGCTTCAAAGAAAACTCGAAAATTCAATCCGAGGATACACGATAATTCGTCGAGCAAGGAAAACCTCAATAGGTTTCTGCACCTCTAAGGAATGTTTCCATAGAATACCACGAAGAGAAATAACCTAAGAAACGTGCCAAATTGATGGAAATTAGTTTCGGGCTCAAATTGGGGGTAAGTTTCAAATTCCTATGTACGGTTCCTTTTCCTTCAAATTGAGAATTCCTTAAGCTTCAGAGGATCAAGTTGAGTAACTTTGATGAAGGAATCGAGAGCTGAAACGCTGTAGAACAAGCTACCGAAGAGATAAAAAATCGGAGGTGTCGGGTTACTTGCAGACTGAGAGTGATTTCTTAAAATTAAGGTCTCACACTCAAAGTCGTTCCTACAAATCAATTCCTTTAGCTTGAGGGAAGAATAAGAAAGAGGTTTCATGAAGAAATCGAACCTTGAAAACCTCTAGAATCGACTACCCAATTTGAAATTTTCTACCCATGAAATTTTAATGCCGAGCATATTATAGCATGTTGAGGTTATATATGAAATTTTGTGTTCATTGGATAAAGATAAATGGGTAAGCCAAGAAACGGTGCAAAATGACCATAATGCCCCTAAAGATATCTACCTATGGTTCATGACCTAGATGATCTTCAAATGCTATGAAGCTTCGTAGTAGATTTTATTTTATGATGTCTGATGATGTGGTGAATTTTGAAAGACATTGGAATACGTTAAGTAGCAAAACCAAGAATTAGGGGTAAAATGACCAAAATGCCCCGGACTACTTATGAAATTCAAGGTCTATATGTACTCCAAATGATTTACTACTTCTTATAAGGTCTATTATGAAAGAGATGAAGATATGTTTGATGTTTCAAGTTGATTGGAGCAAGTTTGGAACCTAAACTAAGTTAGGACCCAAGAAACACCTAAAGGAAACACCAAAGAATCAAGTCTGTTCTAGAACCCTCCAAAAAAACTCCCGAGGAATCTAGAACAACTCAGGCTAAGATTGAGAACGAAGAACAAAACCACACAAGCTTTACAATTACCCAAGAAAGAAGAATGCTAGGTATCACTCTAGGATAAGGGACCAAGGTCCTCAGACACAAAAATTCAAGAATGCTAGACAATACTCTAATGATGTCCAAAGTGACCCATGACCTCCCACCAAGCGGTGCTTTCTAAACCCCAAGAATTCCTCTTCTAGGTGGGATGCCCTGCACCATGTTTTCTTGCAGGATGTCATGTTTGGCCTTAAGTTTTCCTCACCTAAATGAGATGCCCTGCACCATGTTATGGGTACCCAAAGATTTTTAAAATGCCATGTTCATGTATGGCACCGACCACGTGACCTTTATGGTCTATTACGGGAAGTAGTCTAGGGCCACAATGGAAAAAGAAGAGAGTAAGTTACCTTACCAAGAATCAAGAATCTCCTAAGACCTCCCACGGTACGACATGCTCATGACTTAGACTACACTAGACTATGGTGCTTAGAACACATGAAGCCTTGAACGTATGTATACAAACTGTATCATAGAGTAAGCCCTTGATGCATGATTAGACTATATCGCTTAGAACGTAAGAAGCCTTGGATGTAGGTTTTCAGACTATGTTGGTTGGAATTCATAAAGCTTTGGGCATAGGATAGCATACCATATCGAAGGGAAAGCCCTAAGATGCAGGTTAAGACTACGTCACTTGGAACACATGAAGCCTTGGACATAGGTTAAGACTCTGTCGCTTGGAACACGTGAAGCCTTGGACACAGGATTATCAAGTGCATGGCTAGTGCCGTAAATCCTAGGGGTAGTGTTTTGGAGAACGAATCAAGAACAGAACAAGAACCAATAAAGTACCAAGAACCAGAGAAAGATCAAGATCTAGAACATGGATGAAGATCCTAATTTTAAGGATAAGAACCAAGAACCAAGAACCATAGTACTAAGGCCCTTAAAGGATAACCAAGGTTTCAGAATCTAGGGACCAAGGTCCTTAGGATAGATCATGATAAGAACCCCAAGTCAAGAACAAGAATTAGAGGGTCTAAGTATGTACAACAAGAACAAGAACAAAGAATGCAGTACCCTAGCATATCAAGGACACGATTAAGAGCCTACAAGTAGGCTATTTACTGAGTCTTTATACTCATTCCTTATTCTCCATTTGTTCTTCAGATAATAAGGAGCTGGTCGAGGTCGGGAGCCGACTTTGGAGCAGGTGCCAAAGACTAACCTCACCCGTCATCCTCAACCCTTTTGTCTTAAAATGTTTTATGTCGTTCCTTATTTTGTATTTTAACTAGTATGTTATGTTTTAAATACTATTGTATAAAATTTATTTTGATATAATGTATAAAATTTACCCATCTTCTAGAGTTATCGAGTCAACCTGGTCCATATAATAACTATGTGCAAGTATATACGATCACAAGCATAAAATAGTAAGTAGATTATTGATTCTTCAAGGAGTTTATGTAAATTCTTAACTCGTTGATGTGTTAAAGTGTCACATTAGATAAATATGAGAACGTTACAAGTTATTTTGACGGTGAATTCGCTACGACAAGAAAAACTATAATAAAATTCAATGACATGCAAGTTATTTTGACGGGAGTGAGTACGTTTGGAAGAACGTAGTTGGGAGATTGAGGCGTAGCTTTGATGACTAAACTTGCTAATTTCATATATATAGTTATTTGTTTTTGTCTTAACTCTCCTCAAAGTACTCGAGGGTTATGACTCCTATCACACACCTAGACGTTGCAGTGAAAACTTTTAGTAAGTAATTTTATGCCTTAGTAAGCGGAAAAGGCAAAAAGGTCATTTTCCCAATTAAAAAAAATCTTTCAGGGGCAAAAATGTCATTTCTCTAAATTACCTAAGATTTTATATGATATATTCTCAAGGATATATAAGGTTATGTCATTTAGAGGCTAAACCAAGAAATAAGGATAAAATGTCCAAAATACCTATAAGATAAGCGTACTATCTTAATGTCCAAACAACCTCCAAATAATTTAAGATCTTAAGTGACATCTATATATAAGGAGATGAAGACTTGTCCAACATTTCAAGTTGTTTGAATTAAGTTGAGAGTTTAAACCAAGAATGAGGTAGAAAATGACCAAAATGCCTCTACCATAGCCCAAAGGAATTTTCAAGGCCAGAGTGAATTCCAAATATTATAAAACTCTATATGAGACTTATTTATGATAATCATTTTAAGGGGTATAAAACAATACTTTAAAGCATACGATTAAAATACCTCTTAAGGCACCTAGTAAGGATTTATGATTTGTCTAAAAATCTCAAGAAACTTGTTCGGATCCTTATAAAGAATTATGCAAGTTAATATGAGAAGTTCACATGTTCGTCCGTATGAGCTCGGGTTAGGGCTTAAGAACTCATGATAAGACTTATGTCATGGTTGTGCCTTAAAAGAATAACCTTTGGAGCAACAAACTACGAATTTATGAGACTACGAAAATGCTCCAAGGACAAGAACCAAGAGCACGGCACAACATAAAGATAAAGATATGAAATGTTATAAGAAAATCAGGCATGATATTAAAAGAATTAGAAAATATTTGGCGTATGAACAAAAACTCAAGTGGTAAAAGACGAAGATACCTCTAATAACCTCCTTGTAAGAATTCATGAAGATAACATAAACCCAAAGGGATATATTACGACATGTAAAATATTATGTTCATGAGGATAATATATAGACACAAATAAGATATGTATACTTACTTTAGGGATACGAACTATGCCATAAAGTTAGAGTGTGCTACAAGTATGCATTACCTTAGGGTTAACCCATGATATTATGTCCAAGAATGCTATTGTAAGGACATGAAACAAGTAAATAATATTCCACACCCCATGCCCCAAAGTTTCCATGATCTCCAAGATTGCTATGTAATGCTTTAACCATGCCCTAAATGACCACTCTCACCACGCGTTGCATCATGATATCCATATTTTTTCTCATTTAGGTGGGATGCCCTATGCCATGTCCTCCACGAGGATGTTATGTTACTATCTAGATAGGTTGTCTTGTGCCACAATCACACTTTTCTTGTGGCCATGAGGAACATGATATCTTGTTAGGTTCCCTCACCTAGATGAGATGCCCTCCATCATGTTTTTATGGGACATCCGCCCATGTTTTGTAGGTTTATGTTGCCTCATTTTTGTAGGCCCATCGTGGTTCATGTTTTTTATGCCTTAACCACGTTACTTGTAGGATGTCACATTCATATTGTTTACCAATCACGTGACATTTTAGGTCTTCCATGAGGAGTAGTCTAGGGGCATGACAGGGATAATCCGACCAGATTGACTACATGTCATGACCCATGATACAGTAAACTAAGAAATCACGATAAGTATGTGGTTAGCATAAGAGAGTATACCACAAATGAACCCCGTGAGAAACCATGAAAAGGCATGAAATTGACATGACACTCATGATAAAACTATGCATAAAATATATTGTAAGACTCCTAAGTAAAGTTAAGATACTCGGGTTAAATTTGAAGTGCCTAAGTAAAGTTTAAAGGATCCAAAGAAAAGAATTAATAGACCAAACAAGGACAAGGGATCTAAGTGAGTGGTTTCAATGCCATAAACACCTTTGAAAAAGATTTGGAAAAGAAAAGGCAAAAAAAATATATATTTTTTTCAATTTTTAAGGAACATTTAAAATATTTTATTTCTTATAGATAAGGAACTTTAACATGCCCGATATTTACGAAAATTCCACTGATTAGAAAATCTATCTATATTTTGTTTCAAAACTTGGTAGTTTCATAAAATCCTTTGAAACTCTTGAACGGTTGGATTGGTTCTAAATTTGGATATAATCGAAAGGACACAATTACCTTCAGATCCAACAGCCAGGATTCAAACCTAAAGTCGATAACTTGTTGATTGTAGTAGATTTTTTTTTGGACGAACTTGTAGAATTTTCAAGTTTAAAATCAAGTTAGTTCTATATGATTCAAGGACCGTCACGGCTCCATTTGTAAATAAGAAGTTTGGGCAATATTTTGGGATAAGATCAAGCCTTGGGAGTTCCTAAAACTCGAGTAATAAGCTATTAGTTTTTGGATATTCCCCCTCATATTTCTTTTAAATTTGAGAGTTCCTCAAACCATTTCTACACCTTCTAAGTGATTCTCCCAACAAGTTTCATTTCATGAAGGGTTCAAAAGCAAAAATTGGTCCAAACACACTTGCCCAATACGAGCTCATAGTTGTCCTATGTAGGAAAAATTTTAAATCCTGAAAAATCGCTTGGAAGACGAGTATGAAGCCAAGAAGAAAAATCTTGAAATTTAGAACATTCACGCAAAGTCATTTTCCAAAACTAATTTTGTAGCTTAAGGGGAAGATAAAAGAGAAGATTTCATGAAGGAAACGAGGTCTGATAATAGTTAGAATGTCTCAACCAATAAAAAAAATTTGGGGTTTATCCCCGCCAAACAACCTGTTTTACTGCAATGTTTCGAGGACCATAAGTTAAGCTATAGTTCAACAAAAGGTATGATATCGATCCCTAGCTTTTTCTTGCAATACCATCTTTAAGTTTTATGAAGAAATTAAGGGAAGAAAACCACTGCATGAGGGAGTTTCTAAGGAGTTTGGCCATGAGGTCGCCAAGACAATGGTCCATTCATTTGAACTAGCCATGCTAGCCTAATTTTAGATCCTCCTTAGTTCCCTTACCATTAACCCTTTTTTTAGACCAATTCTCATAAAATTCTTGATGTTCAAAAAATTAAACTCAAAGATGGATGTACTAAAGAAAATTTAGAGTAATTTCGATATTAGAAACTCGAGAATCGAGGACCTAAACATTAACAATAAAGTAAGTGGTCCATGATTTTTTCTTAAGAAATATTCGTAAGAATTGTTTGGATTTCAATATAAACCTTTAGTTAAGTAAGATTTAAAGGATTACAGAAGAATTAAGCAAAACACTTTGAGTTAATGACCTAAATCGAGCGTTTTTCTTGAGATTCATTTAACAATTAAAATAACCCACTAAAGAACTCCACTGCCCATAAAATTTTTAATGCTAGACATAAAATTAAAGTTATATTTGAAATTTGGTTGACATTGGACAAGGATAAGTAGCTAAACCAATTAATGGTGTAAAATGACCATAATGTCTCTAGGTAATTTACCATGACCCAAATGACATTATTGAACTTTATAAGAGGTCTTATTTTATGGTTTTTATGAATTGTGCAAAGTTTTAGACCCATTGGATCATGTTTGAGGCTCGAACCAAGGTTAAAGTTGTAAATTACCAAAATGCTCCTTAAGGTTCCTTGAAGATATTTTAAGGTCCGAAAACCCTCCCAATAACTCACTTATTTAAGTAAGGTCGGTTTGTGAGGACATAAAGGTTTACCTAAGATTTTAAGATTGTTGGGATCATGTTTGGAAACTAAACCAAGTTAGGGCAATGTTTTAGGGAAATGATAAATCTATCCCTAACAAAGATTCATGATCCTTTAAACTTTTTAAGGAATATGTTATGACGTTATGATAATTAGAGCGACTCATGCATGCTACTACAAACCGTTCATATCTTATGAGATTATAATAGAGCTTAAGAAAGTTTGTTAAGACTTATACCTCAAGAGTAACCCTTCGAGCAAGAACCTAAAAACTCAAGAAACTAAGAGAAAAATGTAGGCATCACTCAAGAACAAACGTCCAAGGTCCTAAGACTTAAAGACACACAAAAACCCTAGACCTCCCATAGTACAACATGTTCATTATTCATATTACATCACTTGGAATGTAAGAACCCTTAAATGTAGGTTTTTAGATTGCATCACTTGGGATGTAAGAAGTCTTAGATGCAGGTTTCAGATTACGCTACTTAGAACATATGAAGCCTTGGTGTTGAGATATATTATTTATGGAATATATCGTAGATATTATATCTTAATATTCTTTTTTTATGATTTGATTTACCGTATATTTTATTTTATTCTCAGTATTTAATTATTTTATATTTTCCTCATTTGTACTTATGTTGGCTTGTATCCTATTTAAAGGATATCAATATCAATGCTAATACACACCTTCTCAATTCTATTTCTATTTTTATTTCTCATTCTCAACATGGTATCAGAGCACCGATCTTGGTATTCCTAATATCAGAGCACCGATCTTGGTATTTCTAATACCCCCTTGGACTCAGAGTCCAAGGGGAGTATTAAACCTAAAGTCAAACCCTAACCAATTAGTGAAGTCTTTACAACCGCCAATCATCCAATATCAAGAATACGTTATAAGCATCTTCAAATTTCTCATCAAGCTCAAAGGTGACATATTCAAGATGTTCGTATTTTCTTTCACAACCTCTCAAGTGATCCAGAGCACCGATCTTTGTGTTATTATCCAGTAAATCATTTATGCATGGACCAAGAAGTGATCAGGGAGGATATTCACTTGTTCCAAATCAAATTAAATGGGACAAGTTGCTAATCCTCGAGTCAATCATTGCGGTCTATTTCTAAATCATTTATGCATGGACCAAGAAGTGATCCGGGAGGATATTCACTTGTTTCAAATCAAATTAAATGGAGTAAGTTACCAATCCTTGAGTCAATCACAGTCTATTTCTGAGTTTTGTATCTTTGTTGGAAATTCAATAATTTCTTGAAAGTCTAAAAATGCAAACCAGGGGGTCTATTTTTTGGTTTTGCATATTTCTTGGAAGTTCAATAATTTCTTGAAAGTCTAAAAATGCAAACCAATTAAAGGAAGTCTATTTTTTACCGATATTTTCACTACTGGGGAGACAAAAGTGTTATTGACCTACACTCTTTTCTCAAAGACAACTAGGGTGTTATTGACCTACACTCATAAAAACAAGTTGGACGTGATTCACATACACTCTCCAACTTGAAGGGGAGTGTTGAGATATATTATTTATGGAATATATCGTAGATATTATATTTTAATATTCTTTCCTTTATGATTTGATTTATAGTATATTTTATTTTATTCTTAGTATTTAATTATTTTATATTTTCCTCATTTGTACTTATGCTAGCTTGTATCCTATTTAAAGGATATCAATATCAATGATAATACACACTTTCCCAATTCTATTTCTATTTCTATTTCTCATTCTTAACACTTGGGCGTAGGTTCCAGACTATGCCGCTTGGAAAGTATGAAGCCTTGGACATAGGTTTTTAGACTACATCACTTGGAACGTATGAAGTCTTAGACGAAGGTTCATACTACATCGCTTGGAAGTTAAGAAGCCTTGAGTGTAGGTTTCAATTTGTATCGTAGGAAACACATGAAGCCCTAGATGCAGGTTCAAAAAAACATTGCTTGGAACACATGAAGACTTGGACGTAGATTGTTATGTCTTATACTGTAAATTCTAGGAGGAGAGCCTTCGAAGAAGAAGAAAAAAAAAAAAAGATTAGACTAAAAAATAAGAACCAAGGATAAGGACAAGAACTAAGATCAAAATCAATAATCTAAGAACCAAGGACAAAAACTATAACAAGAATCAAGAATTTAGAACTAAGGTACTTAGATTAGAACTAAGTTTAATAATTCAGGGCCCAAGATCAAGGTTCTCGGGCTATATCATGCTAAGAACTTTGGACCCAAAAACAAAACCTAAGGATCTAAGTTCTCAGGTCAAAACATGAAACTAACAAGAAAAAGTGTGGAACCAAGCATACACGTTCCTATCCTCTTATGATTTTCAAGTGACAACAAGGAGGTAGTCGAGGATGGAAATGGATCTGAAGCAGGTGTCATACAGAGCCACATCATATTTCAACTATTCAACTATTTTAAATTTTTTGTTTAACGAGTCCAATGTATACAAACGGATTTATAAATAAAATGTATTTATGTTTTTTTTCAAACCCAAAATATTTTATTGTCCTCTCACTATCTTTTTTTCCCCTCATTTTTCAAGTTTTTAATAAGTCACGATTCCTTAAAATCCGGCCGTGATATATATATGGCTTAAGAACCTCATGTTATGACTCACTTTCAAGAACCTTTAGAGTAAAAACCTAAAACCTCATGAACTTAAGATAAAGCTCTAAGGTAAAAAATCATGCCAAGCACGATGACATTCAAGAATTCACAACTCAAGTAAGTCTATCATGACATGAAGACTATTAGGTACCACACTAAACCATTTAAGATCTCCCAAGGTACTTAACTTTCAAGCTGTCTAGAGCACGAATAGCCACTTGAGCTTACAAGAGTAAAAATATGATAATTTTTTCTTTGCATTTTAAAAACTATAGACTCATACCTACATATATTTACAATGTACAAAATACAGTTTTTAAGTTAGATAAACAAGGGAACAACGTTCAAAACGACCAATGCAAGAGCTGACATAAAATGGTGGAGGCACTTGACTTTAGGTCTAGCTCTCTATGACATCTGCTTCAGATCCAATCTTGCCCTAAACTAACATATAGTTATTATTTGAAAAACGTGTAAAAACAAGAGCAAGAAGTAGGGTTTATGTTCTCGAGACCTTATTTCTAAGTCATGGATCGAAGGTCATAATACTTGATTAGTCTCGTGTCAACCTTCGCCTATGCACTTGTATGATTCTTCATCCTTATATGATTCTCAAGGAAAGTAATAAAATACCCATATGAGTTGATATATCCCAAGGAGGCATACGAGATACGAAAGGACCACAACGCCTAAGAAGGATTTTATAAACAAAGTTCCATATGGATCCAACACCTTTGGGCTTATTAGTTAACTTAAGGTTCATGTGATTCCTACAGGTATATCTTGATAAAAAGAACAAAATGGATACTTTCTTTTTTTATGATATTCGGGCCTCGGTTCTCAAGCTTCTAGTATTTAAATTGTTTCAAATTTTCTTTGGTAGATTTATCAAAGATTCTCGTTTTTGAAACTATTAAGAAATTTATGAGAACCGGTCTAGAAGGGGTCTAAATTAATTTTTTTAAAAAAGTAAAAAGGGTTAGTTTTAGGGTTGACATGACCAACTGAATCAGTCATGTCATCATCCAATTAGCAACAACTAAACAAGTCATGTCATCGTCTTCTTCCGGGTAAGAAGATTCTTGTCTATGACCTAAAAAATGAAGCTCCACACCCCTAACGGGGTCCTTTGGCCTTGATTCCTCCATGATAGTTATAGATGGTAAATCAATGATGGATTTGGTTTCTTGCCTTATTGTGGATGGTAACTCAAGTTATCCACCTCCAAAGTTGGTTAACAAGGGTTTCTCGTTGGAGCTTACCTAGAACCACTTTTTATTTGTTAACTCGTTCCAGACTTTATTAGCTCTCGATTTCTTCCGCAAGTTTCTTCTATTTTAGAGTGGCAAACTTGTGTGTGGGCCTTAAATTTGGAGTCAACACCCTCAGTCTTCGGTTAACAAAATGCCTTCGACCTTAATTTTGGAGTCAACCCTTCTTTTGGGTAGCTCAATCATTTCTTCCTCATGCCACAATTCCTTCCTAAAAATGTTGATATTAAAAAAAATCAATTTGAAATGAGAGGGAATTGAAATTTACCCTCAAACTTACTCGAAAATAACTTACTTCGATATCGGGCATGTTCCTGAGCATGTTCGCCTTCGATGTCTTGATGAGAATTTTTCTTTGAGTGCTCAGCAAGCAATTGAGATTGGTTAAACATGATGAATTTGCATTTAAATACGATTTGAAATTTTAAGTTTTTTCTTGAACTCTTTAATGGCGGCTTGAATTGAGAAATTAGGTTACGACCACTTTTAGCCCTCAATTTCTTCACAGAACTTGTGGACAATCTCTTTTAAAATGTACCGAAATTCGTTTGAGAGAGAATGATGAACTATAGCTTGTAAATTTAGTGAAACTGGATGGTAAGAGACCCACTTCACATAACTTGTGGACAATCTCTTTTAAAATGTACCGAAATTCGTTTGAGAGAGAATGATTATCTATAGCTTGTAAATTTAGTGAAACTCAATGGTAAGAGACCCAAGTGGAAGCTTCATACTCATTGTTTGGGAACTCGTTGTCTGATTCATGTCCCAAAAGGCTCAGCAACATCTCGTGTTGGAGTCAGAATAGTGTTACAAGTCACCTGTTAACATTCTTCAATGATCTTAGATTTCTACTTATCAAGAGTCGTTTCGTCATCATAATGTAATCATTTTGTGCAGAAATAAATGTTTAAAATTTATCATAAAATATGAATTTTATCTTAAAACACTTCCATGAATTTAAGGGTTCGAAAACATTTTTAAAACGACACAACGAAATACTAAATGAAATAAATAAGCGTTACAATTAAAAACATCCTATTCTAACGTAAGTCTAAGAAAATAAGTACAACTATCCTATGCATGTGCAAAAGTCTCAAATTGTGATGTCTTCATCAACGGTACAGGGATGTTTTGCCTTTATATGAAATAGAAATAGCACATGACTCGAGTATGGTAAGAAATACTGAGTAAGTCACCGTACTACTGAGTTAGATGCAAATACATACATGAGTGAGACCTATCATATTAGTCTATATTTCTTAGACGACTATTCTAACAGGCTAATTGGATGTATATTTAGCCATCAGTTTTCACATCCTTGACCCCTTTCTTGTTGGGTGAGCATTCTCAGATAGTTGTTGATGCTCGACACTCATTTAGAAATAGCGACCGTTGAGCATTATAATAAATATAATGATCATTTTCCTACCTTGTAGTGTACGCATCCATACCATCGTAAATGAAGAAGGGGTATTCCCCGATGCATGAGATCCAAACATTTTTCCTTTTTCATTATCATGTATGACAACCGTCTAGCGTTTTCCTTCATATCATATCATTATCATAACTTTTCATGTAATTTTGGGTTATGTATGATGTCAAAACATCTTATTGCATGTCATTCATATCACACATTTTATCATGTCAGGTGTATCATATCATAAGCATATCATGTCTCCCAACATATCATGTCATACTATACACGTATCATATCATAAAGTATATCACAATATGCGTCGTATCGTCAAATGTATCATACCAAAACATGTACCATATCATTTCGTCAAGCGTATCATATCATTTACATATCATATCAATATATATATATATATATATATATATATATTATTCACGTATCATATCTCAAACATATCATCAAACGCATCGTACTATAACATATATCATATCGTTCACATAATATATCATAATCACATCATTTCGTAACCATATCATAGTCATATAGACATATCATAGTCATATTGTTTCATAAACATATTTTAATCATATCGTTTTCTAAACACTTCATACGTATCAAACATATAACACGTGCAGAACCACGGAGCACATGTCATCATACAAATATCAACTTTTAATCAAACCGATAATAAGACCACTTATATGGTTGCCATTAGCCAAAGTTCTATCTAGGTCCAAATTTGCTTGCTTTCATTTTTCAAATTCATTCTCACTTATATCGAAACTTCACTTATTTTGAATATAAACTTAATTATTTCAATTAAAATTGAATGTCATATTTTCATTGTTTATAAATTGTTGTTATTGGTAGTAAAACTTAAATTAAAAAAATATGTCAATATTATTTCTATGTGGTTGGGTCATATCTATAATTTAAAAATAACCATCTCCAAATCTTCCATTTTTTTCTACCGAGATTTATTATGTTTTTTCGTTTAATTTTGATCACAATTATGCTCTTTGTATTTCATTTGCTTTTTCTTTTAATTTTGTTCACAGTTATTATTATTATTATTTATTTTTTTTTATAACTTTTAGTCCGTTCTTAATTCCAAATCTTTCCTTTTCCTCACTACCGATAATTTACACGGGATATAAAATTTTTAACATTTAATTTTTAACTCAAAGATAAATAATTGCAACAATTTAGATAAGATCTGACATATAATTGGATGTGATTTTCTAAAAATGAAATTATGTCTGAGTGGAGAGTTACTTTAAAGTCATTTTTTCTAGTTCAAAACTAAATTAAAGGCCAATTTTTCTCTTTCAACATTTTTGTTTTTGTGTTTATTGGTTGAATGGAGATAATTGAGAGAAGGAACCTGAGATCACAGGAGAAAGATTGCTTTAAAAGAAAGTATTTTTTTTTTAATTAATTTGAGGAGTTCTATTCCATCAAGATCAAATCTTGGTCTGAATAGAGTGGTTCTTAAAATGGTTGTTCGATTCGTCGTATAAACGCATATTCATCATTTTAAGTTCAGTTTACTCTTCTCAATAAAAGAAGGATTGATTTCATCATTTTCCATAAACATGTTCAAATCATTCAATAGTTAATGTAGCTTGTTCCACTAACTCTACGACTATAGTGTTGACAACGATGGCGTGGTTAAGAAGACAAAGTCAATCCCCAACTATTTCCTTCTCGAAAATTAACAAGTGATAAGGGTGAAGGATTTAAACCAAGTTTGAGGTTGAAAAGAGCGGGAAAATGTAAGCTATTTGGAGGAGATACGTCGTTATGGGAACAAAAAAACTGAGTTATATAAACTAAGACATCAATCATATAATATAAACTTCAAATAAGATAAGGAAAAAATGTTAGTTCAAATTATCACAAAAATGTTGTCATTCATGTCACTGTCACATTAGAGAAAACTCAAGTTTTATTCTTTTTTAGATAGATGTTCCACTTTTTAGTCTTTAGACAACCGTGTAGAGGGTAACTAAAAACGTGTGAAGAAATAAACTTAGTGGTAAATTAGAAGAATTGGCAACTTATGGTGAACGGGGGATAGTTTTGGGACACGAGGTCGAGGCTCAACTCTTTTGGCATGACTAAGTTTAGAGTATGGCTTTAATACCATGTTAGATGAACACGACTCTCCGCAATGGTATGATATTGTCCACTTTG
The DNA here is from genome assembly GCF_002738345.1 of Cucurbita maxima. Taxonomy (NCBI): domain Eukaryota; kingdom Viridiplantae; phylum Streptophyta; class Magnoliopsida; order Cucurbitales; family Cucurbitaceae; genus Cucurbita; species Cucurbita maxima. The sequence continues at coordinate 2,038,156 of NW_019272051.1, forward strand.
AGCATAAGCGCTCATGGCTTTGATTTGGGCTTCCCCAAAAGGTCTCATGACAATGGAGAGAGTATTATTTGTTTATAAACCCATGATCATTCCCTAAATTAGCAGATGCGGGACTTTCATCATCCATCCAACAAGACTATCTATTGAAACTTACCAAGAGGAAGTAAACAACAACTATGGAAAAATTCAAGAAGCATTCCTAGACAAGCACGCGCTAAATATATCATAACAGAAAATTCACAATTATTCTTCGTTCGATAAAGCCAATTACCTAGCCTGCAATATCATACTAGTTAAACATGTTCTATCAACATAAAGAATAAAAAAGGTTGATTCATGAAGCTAAAAGATACCTATGAGATTAGCCATATATGTCTATGAAGTGAGAGCAATCCTATAGTGGTGTCATACATCCCTTGTGGAGGACATTTTGAAGGGCAAAGAACAGCTGCAAAGGTATTACTATCACTATTTTAAATTATATTATACTAAGCGCTTTTTGTGAGATACCATGTTGCTACACGAGAAAAGAGAGATTAATAGCAGAAGAAAGGACGAATGTCTCGCTTGAAGTATCTTGAAGCATTTGATTTTTCTTAACGTGACAATAATTGCTACTTGAGTTTGACTTAAAACTTGACTTCAAAAAAAAATTATGATCCAAATAATGCAAATTCTAAAAACTATCTTATGTTTCGATGGTATCTAAATTTGAAATTAAATCTTTTTAATGCAAATCGATGTTAAAAATATATTCTAGTAAGTAACAATATATTCAAATACTACTATGTAACAATTTAATCTACGGGTTAGACTAACACGACTTTCCACAATGTTATGATATTGTCCACTTTGAGCATAAGCTCGAGGAGCCACAATCATTCCCTAAATCTCGAACAAAGTAACAAAATGTGCCTCCCCCCTTAATCGAGGCTCGAGACTCCCTCCTTAGTCTTAGTCATTTTTTATGATATTGTCCACTTTGAGCATAAGCTCGAAGAGCCACGATCATTCCCTACCCTAAATTAGCCAATGTAGGACTTTCATCATCCACAACACCTCCCCTCAAACAAAGTAACAAAGTGCGCCTACCCTTTCGAGTTCTAGTCATTTTTTACTGACTTCGTCTACTTTGAGCATAAGCTCTCGTGGCTTTGCTTTGGGCTTCCCCAAAAGGTTTCACGCCAATGGAGAGAGTATTCCTTGATTATAAACCCACGATCATTCCCTAAATTAGTCGATGTGGGACTTTCATCATCCAACCCTAAGTACTTACAACATTAAAGTTATTTAATAAATAACTTTAATGAGTAACGTTGTAACAATTTCATCCTATCGCAAAAATATTACTAAAATTTAATAAAATTTCTTACACATGTAGAATGATAAATTAATTAGGGATCAAAGTTGTTGAAATTATAAAGATCAAGTAGTTCATTCAAAAAATTTCAGCCCTCATTTCTCGATTAAGAATCTGATAAGAGATATTTGGCTCATTAACTAGGAAAAAAATGAGTTTTAGAAAAAATGACTATCCGGGTACTCGGGATACTCTGATCCAGCTATGAGGAGACATTTTCTAACCAATATAAATGTTCCTAGAAATTCTTGGACCATTTGTATCTATATGCATTAGGATCCCAATTCATGGATCTCTCGATTCGAGAAATCAAAATAAGAGGATCGAACCATTTCTTCTAACCCTTTTTCAAATTTGATAAATGTTGGTTGATCGTATATTTCATTATACTTCTATGATTTAGAGTATCATTTCCTATTTGATCCCTTTGAATTCCATATTTGAAGTTGCAAACGGATCTATTCATTAAAAAGAATCGATTCAATGCATTTCTTATGTACCCATAGGAGGTATTTTCTAACACTGACTCTACACAAAAGTTGATTAGAACCACAAGAAAACTAGATCTAAATATTTAGATGGTTGAAATCCATTAAGAAACGAGGAAGATAGAGAGGAGTTTTTGGTTTCGATTTTTCTCCAAATTTAAGAGATTTTCTTAGAATTAGGTTCTTAATTTTTTATATGTTGCTATTAGAAAGATTTCGCACAACTTTCACGAAGGAAGCTAGAGTTGAACTGAACAAAAAGTTGGAGTTTCAACTATCACCAAGAATGATAAATTATGTATTGTTTACCCGTTTTTAAATGCATTTATTTGCCTCCATAATTAACGAAATGAAAATATTATTTTTGAAAAAATGGATTAAAACTCTATAATTTTGATATCTACTAGAGGTGAGTTTGAGCTGTTACAAATGGTAGCGGTGTGTCAGCGAAGACCCTGACCCCAATGAGGGTGGGATTGTGAGATTCCATATCGGTTGGAGAGAGGAACGAAACATTTCTTATAAGGGTGTAGAAACTTTTTACTAGTAGACGCATTTTAAAACTGTGAGGTTGACGACGATATGTAATGAGCCAAAGCAGACGATATCTACTAGTAGTGGGTTTGAGTTGTTATAAATGGTACCAAAGCCAGATATCGGGCGGTGTGCCAACAATGACGCTGGTCCCAACGGAGTAGATTGTGAGATCTCATATCAATTGGAGAGGGAAATGAAATATTTCTTATGAGAGTGTAGAAACCTCTCCCTAATAGGTGCATTTTAAGATTGTGAAGTTGAAAACGATACGTAACGGATTAAAACAGATAATATCTACTAGTAGTGGACTTGGACCGTTGACAAATTCACATCAATCGAGATTTTGGATGACAGACATGTTTGGAAGAGAAGAGCCAGCTAGTCACTAATATAAACAAAGAACTGACCAATTGAGTGGGACTATCAAAGATAGGAGACAAAATGCCGCACATGCAGATAATGGTATTTGACAGTGGAGAGCATGGGGCCACTACTCACTCTCAAATTTTTGCAGACTTTAAGGTATGTTCATACTGGTTACAACAAGTTTGTTTTAAAGTGTTTTTTACTCGATGTTTGTGTGGTTTAAAGCTTGTATGCACTTGGGATTAAACTAAGTTTAATGGTCCTTACATTGGACAAAGTACCTTTATAGCTTTTCTTTATTGACTTGGAAAACGAGCCACTATTTTGAGTGGGTCTAGCGGTGAGTGAAGCATTCGTTGAAATTTTTGTATCTCTAATGTCGTAAAGTTGCACAAATGAGACTTTTTTTTTTCTTCAAGTAGTGAGATATTCCACCAGATTTGGAACTTTTATTGAAAATATTGAGTGGGTCTCGAGTAAGTGAAGCATTTGTTGAAATTTTTGTTTCTCTAATGTCGTAGAGTTCTAACAAAGAAGACTCTTTTTATTGAAGTAATTAAATGCTCCACGTGATTTGGAATCTTTATTGAGAACATTATTGAACTATAAATTTAACCTAGTTTAATCATGTGGATAAGATAGGATCGTTATTACATACATGTCATGAGAGTTTACAAAAGAAATCTTCAACCGACCAAAGATTTTTTACATGAAAAATGTCAAGGAAAAGAATGAGTATTAAAAATATTCAATACTGTCCACACGGTTGGAGTCTAGAAATGCAACATCACTAATGAGACATAAGTTCACGGCTAGTCCCAGGCTCTATTTGGACGTATAGTACTTCTCTAGACCCAATATCCATCTACTACAATGCTAGTTGTTGTACTCGTTAGGCTTGACCATGGCATGAGCGATAGTCAAATCCTATAAAAAAGAAAGGAACACGAGTAATATATTTTGATTGTACGCCCATGTACAATGTATGATTAGAAAAGTTATCCATGACTATAACGGCATGAGGATTCACAATTCAATTCATTATTGGATGATACAATAGCACAATGCTAATATAATAATATTGACAACTATATCCATACATGATCATATATGCTCATGCAACATGACTAAATCATACCAGAACATTTATTCATGAATAACGATTACTCTCCAAGTAGAACACAAAACCGAAAATTGGGAGATGGAAAGGCTGGGAATGTGGATTGAATAGAAATAATGAGGAGAAAATAATGTATCGTTTCCCGTTATCTCACATTTTTTTTTTCCCACGGTTAGTGTTGAATGAGAATTTGAATCTTTTAACCCTTAATGAAGAATATATATCTTAATCTATTAAGCTATTAAGAACATATATGTTAATCGGTTGGCTAAATACTTTAGAAAAAGTCATATTCAAGAACATATATCTTAATAGGTTGAACTATTAACATGAACTATTTTCATCTTGGCTAAATACTTGAGAAAAAGAGTGAGTCGGTTGCACTACTTAGACTTGAGCTAAGTGTAACAACAGTTAAAAAAACAAAACAAAAAAAAAAAGAAATTAGGTAACCGACCACCTATTTTTTAATCTCTCTACTCATCTCCTAAAATACCTCTATGATCGGGTATCAATAATTCTCTCCTGAACAAAACCGAGGACTAGACATGAGGACTAGACAAGAAAATAAGTATTGTTTTACAGTACGATAATGCATGCTAAATTTATGATGTATGCGTTGTTTCGTGTGATGTCGTACGCTAGTTATATGATGATGTATGAGCTATGATGATGTACAATAACGTATGTGTATGATGATGTATGATGTACTCAATGCACTTGATGGCTTTATGATGACTATGATGTTTTTCCATGACGTTTACCCTAATATGATGATGTTTTCTATATTAAGCATGTTCTATGATGATGAATTTCATATTGCATCAGGTCGATAGATCGACTTAGGACACAACCCTAAGAGTATGAAAATGATATTAATATAAATATCTAACGAGCATGTGTTACTAAGCATAAGAGATGAGACTAGGGTTGTGTTAGAAGAGATGTTAAGATGAGAATTAGAGGGACCTTATGCATCTTGTGTGTACATAAGCATAAGGATACATCCCCTTTATGATGATGAGTGCGGACACACACAGTATGATGATGAGGGTGTTCATGGGGAGCATGACACCAGGGGTTCTACTGACCTCCGGAAGTCGCTACAGACAACTAGCTTAACTAGAGAGGGTCCAGGGGATGTGCAAGCCGCCTGGAGATTTACATTCACACGTGTGAGTTGTGTGTAGAAAAATACTACACATTCATTGTAGTCCGGACTAAAGGCCACTCCTAGTATGAGATGAGAAAGAGATAGATCCCTAGAACATATTTGCATGTGATTGCATTCAACATGGCCCCAATAGTGGGGTCAATTATTGAGTATTCTTTGAAATACTCAAGTCGTGTGCATCATGTTCAGGTAAAGGTAAGGCATCCATATACGGATGACGGCGGCATCGCAAGTAGAGAACATGGCATGTGCATAGGGAGTTGCATGTTTAAATTTCTAGTCTTAGGTTAGTATAGGTTGTCTTGCATTTCACATTACTTTTATTTTATTTCATTTATTTTGTATTTGTTTTCAATTGTTTTCTATGTGTTAGAACATATAAGACCATGGCAGTGTTTTTAAAGTTGATGTTTTTATTCGTTCAAAATTTATGCTATTTTATGATGTCGATTTAAAAAGTACTTTTCGCATATGAGCTAAGTAGTAGACATTAGTAACGACTCTAAGTAAGTAGAAATTTAGAATCGTTATCGTTTGTATCAGAGCTCTAGAATATAGATTCTGTAGACTAGCCTACGATGTAGGCTTGACACGTTCTATAGTCCCAACGTCGATGTCCCGTCACCGTTAGGTACACCTTGTATAAGATAAGAAAAGAGAAACGTTTTCAAACTCGCATGCATTTTATTGTTGAGATTACCAAAATTGTTATAACATTTCATGTGTTTATTAAAGAGTATGATGTTGTTTGTAGCATGATGAATGGATTATTTTTGCAATATGATGTGAACTTAGTATATGTGATATATAGTATATATGCATAGTAGTGAGCCTTAGACTTAAGCAACCTTATCTTTGCTTCTAAAGTCATGCCGCCCAAAGGACGTAGAAGAAGAAGACGAGGAAGGGGACGACCCCCTATTAGAGGAGAGGGCAAGGTGACGCTGAAGAGAACCCACCTCGAGAAGGAACAGAGACGGGGTTCAAATTGGAACCCTTATTGCATGTATTGTCAACAAGCACCCCTGCGGGAGTAGACCTAGTAGCTAGGATAAAGTAAAGAATGGCCAAGTAATCGTAGCAGACCAAATCCTAAGCGTAGACCTGATAGTAGTGAACATGACCGACTTCGATGTAATACTAGACATGGAGTAGTTAGCTAAAAACTATGCTAGTATAGACTGTCACAAAAAGGAAGTAGTATTCTCACCACTGGCGGGACCTAGCTTTAAGTTTAAAGGCACAAGTATCGGGACTACTCTAAAGATAGTCTCGATGATGAAAGCAAAGAAACTATTCCAACAAGGTGGTTGGGCTGTATTAGCATGTTCCGTAGATGTAAGAGGAAAAGAAAAGACCTTAAACAACTTACCAGTAGTAAATGAGTTCCCAGATGTATTTCCGAAAGACCTACCAAGAATACCCCCTTCTTGAGCAGTCGACTTCACTATAGTACTAAAGCCAGGAACTGAGCCTACTTCCAAAGCACCCTATCGTATGGCACCAGCGAAGTTGAAAGAACTCAAGACATGCTTACAAGACCTATTGGACAAAGGTTTCATTCGACCTAGCGTATCCCCTTAGAATGCGTCGATGTTGTTTGTGAAAAAGAAAGATGGATCGATGTGCATCAATTATAGAAAGTTAAATAACATAACCATAAAGAACAAATTCTCTCTGCCTCGTACAGAAGACCTATTCGATCAACTCATAGAGACAATGTTATTTTCCAAGATAGACATTCGGTCAGGTTACCACCAAATCAAAATTCAAGAAAAAGACATACCATAAACAACATTTAGAACAAGGTACAGTCACTACGAGTTCATAGTGATGTCATTTGACATCACCAATGCCCCAGCTGTATTTATGGAATTAATGAACCGAGTATTCAAGGACTGTCTAGACACATTTGTTATCGTGTTCATTGATGATATTCTAGTGTACTCGAAAACAGGCCTAAAACACCAAGAACACCTCTTAAAAGTCCTAACCAATTAGAGAGATGACAAGTTATATTTCAAGTTCTCCAAGTATGAATTTTGGTTGCAACAAGTCTCGTTCTTAGGACACGTGGTGACAAAGAATGGAATATTCGTAGATCCCACCAAGGTCGAAGTAGTCACGAAGTGGGAGAGTCCAACTACGATAACAGAAGTACAGAATTTCCTAGGATTGGTGGGATACTATCAAAGCTTCGTGCAGAACTTCGCTAGGATAGTCTTGCCTTTAACACAGCTAATGAGAATGGGTGTACCATGTACGTGGAATGATGCTTGTGAGACAAGCTTCCATGACCTAAAACAGAGGTTGGTAATCGCCCCAATACTCACGATACTCGAAAGTTCAGAAGGATACGTGATCTATAACGACGTGTCTAAGAAAGGACGCGCGTCCCGTCAACTAAAAGAATATGAAAAGAATTATTCTACCCACGACCTAGAGTTGGTTGTCGTAGTGTTCACGCTAAAAATTTGGCAACACTACCTGTATGGAGAGAAAACCCAAATTTTCACGGACCATAAGAGTAAAATATTTAGTCACCTAAAACGAGATGATCATGAGGCAAAGAAGGTGGTCAAAATTGGTGAAGGACACGTAGATATCCAGTACCACCCTAGAAAAGCAAATGTGGTTGTAGATGCCTTAAATAGTTGTAGTAACGGAAGGAGTCATAGCACAATTGGCTCTACTCACAGTACAACCCACACTTAGGCAAAGAATTATTAACTCCTAACGAGAGGACCCTAACCTACAGAAAATCCTAAGCCAACTAGCCGAGAGTCCAGTAGACAAATTGTCAAAATCCTCAGATGAATGACTATTGTGTCAGGATGCCTATGTGTCCCGGCAATATAGGAGTTAAGAAAAGAGATATTAATAGAGGCACACAACTCGCCATTTTTCATGCACCCAGGAGGTACTAAGATGTACTGAGATTTAAAACAACACTTCTAGTGGAGAAACATGAAGAGAGACGTGGCTAAGTTTGTGAGCAAGTGCTTAGTGTGTCAACAAGTAAAAACTCTCAGACAAAAGATGGCAGGGATGTTACTGTTAAATAAAAGCTATGTTCCTATTATTCAGTCAGGTTGTTTTGACGTCTCAAAACTTCTGAATTCACGCCAATGGAAGAGCGTAATTATAGCTGCAATTTTTGGCCCAACTTGGGCGAAGTCTTAGCCCACTTTCCTATTTTTTGTAATTAGTTTTTCTATTTTTGTAATTAGATTTGTTATTTAAAGAATTCAACTAAAGACAAATAAAACATCTATTCTTCAGCAAATCTCTCTCCCCTGTCCTTTTGCTTCTGCTATTTTTTCTTTCGAAGAAACTTTCGGCCAGTTTTTTCGTTGACATTTTTTTCCGAATTGTCAGAGTCAACAAGTGGTATCAGAGCCAAGTTGAAGCCATCGGTGGTATATCATTTCAGAGGAGCCAATCTTAACAACAATCAAGTTGAAAAGCTCAAGTGGTTAGAGTTCCAACCTAACAACACATAGGTCTCTCTCAGGTTCGAGTAGAAGAAAATGCAAAGTGTGAAAACACACACATCGTGGGGTCCATCCCGGGTAGGCTCACTCACGGAGGAGGAATGGCTTGCATGCCTAAAGCTCCGCGACAACATCGACGAGAGCAACGGGCCCTCCTCAAGCTGCAAAGGCAGTAAGAAGCCATGGAAGTCCCACGGACGCACGCGCGGGAAAGATGGGGGGATCAAAAGAAGGAGCCTACCAATGGCAGGCCGATCCAATGCTCGAACTGTGGGAAGAGAGAGGTCACCTGAGCAAGAATTGCTGGAGTAAGTGAGTTCACCGGTGCTCGAAGGGCGCGACACCATCCTGTTCGTCAGCAAGGGAGGCAAGCACCGCAAGCTGACCGACGTCTACTTCATCCCGAGGCTCAAGGCTAACCTTGTGAGCCTGGGTCAACTCGATGAGACAGGTTGCTTCATTTCCATCGAGCGCGGACTACGAATGTGAGAAGAAGATGCGAGTGTTGCACACAGATCGAGACGGAGAATTCACCTCGGCAAGTTTCGATAAGTACTGCGACGAGATCGGCATACAACGGCACCTAATGGCGCCCTACTCCCCCCCAGAACGAAGTGGTGGAGTGCCGAAATCAGACCATCGTCGGGACAGCGAGGTCATTGCTGGTGACGGCCGAGATGCCTGGGAGATTCTGGGGAGAGGCAGTAATGACGGTCGTCTATCTCCTCAATCGGTCACCCACCTGAAGCCTCGAGGGGAAGACGCCATATGAGGCCTAGTACAACAAAAAACCAGTGGTACATCATTTCCGCGTGTTCGGCTGCATCGTGTCACAATCTACAATATGATTGTGACTCGAGTAAGTCATCAAGAACGATGACTAAGTTAAGTGGAGGAGAATGTCACAACCATAGTATGAAAAGAGTAGGTTGTGACCCTCACCCCACGACAAGCAAAGGGGCATCTCTTAGACGCCCCATCCGGCCATATGCGGGCCAACATAGAAGAATGCCATGATGCGATCGAGGAGGACGATGCATCATCCAACACACCACCATACAAAGTGAGCATTGAAGACATGTTGAGACATAAGCATAACAGAGACATCAGCATAGACATGAAGGACAAGATAGGCTTGTTGAAGGGCCAGGTAGGGCCCCATAACCTCAACAGTAGGGGTTTCGGAAGGAATTTGGGCATGCGGTTCGGGAGTTAAGTTCGTCCATATGAAATATGAATGCTCGCCAAGTTTGGTGTCAATCGGACAATGCACGACAACGTATGACACCTCACCAAAATCATGTATACACCTGGTAGAATGAAAATGGCTCAAAATGTACTATAGGGGGTACCATGGTGTTAGCTCTCCACCACCCTTGGGCCCTGTGGCACATACGTGTGTCACAGTGTGGGCGAGCGTGTCGAGACGAGTGTCTCGGGCGACTTCCTTTGAAATGGGTCTTTGAAGGACAGTGTCGGACGGCACGAGTGTGCCGGTATTGCGCCTAACCCGCGTGTTGGAGGTTGCTACATACACCCGCTATTCGGGAGGGCCTATGCCTTGATAGAACTCGGATGAATGGATGTTCGGGAAGTCCCGATGAGATGAACGACACGCGGGCTCATTCTCGGTGGCATGAGCGAATGAGTTATGATGGCTGACGACATCGCGAGACTCGGGATGGCGTCAAGACATATGGACCCTATCGATGGGGATCGAGATGACAAGATGAGATGCGACGTTATATTGAGAGACCTTGGCCGAGTAGAGGCAAGGTCGAGCCGAATGAGTTGGCCTAGCGTAGAGGCAAGTCGGATGTGTCGCAGACGATTGAACATACACGCACAGGCGGCGTATGTGGTTGAACAAGCTTGGATTCCGCACAAGCGATGTTCGATTAGCGAAGACAAACCTCGCCTAAGGTCCGACGAAGCCACAAAGCCGAGGCAAAAAATACAATGGGCCTTAATTCCCCTTAAGATTAGTCGTGAGCGTGTATAGATCATGACACCGCACAGTCAAGAAGTTAGGACCGTGACATGTCGCATACATGAAGGTAACACATCCCCACCTCGCCAAGCTCGATCCCAGGGGGCTGAAGATGGGAGGCCGAATGTGAGAAGAAGATGTGAGTGCTGCGCACAGACCAAGGTGGAGAATTCATCTCGGCAAGTTTCGACAAGTACTGCGACGAGATCGGCCTACAATGGCACCTAACGGCGCCCTACTGCCCCCAATAGAACGCAGTGCGGCACCCTACTCCCCCCAACAAAATGGAGTGGTGGAGCGCTGAAATCAGACCATCGTCGGGACAGCGAGGTCATTGCTAGTGACGGTCGGTATGCCTGGGAGATTTTGGGGAGAGGCGGTAATGACAGCCGTTTATCTCCTCAATCGGTCACCAACACGAAGCCTCGACAGGAAGACGCCATCTGATGCCTGGTACAACAAAAAGCCAGAGGTACATCATTTCCGCGTGTTTGGCTGCATCGCATACATGAAGGTAACACGTCCCCACCTCGCCAAGCTTGATCCCAGGGGGCTGAAGGTCGTCTTCATCGGTTATGAACCTGGGAGCAAGGCGTACAGACTCTATGAGCTTGTAGGGGGCGAGCTCACGTGTCTCGCGACGTTGTCTTCGACGAAAGCCCCTTCTGGCAGTGGAATGACGTGATCGAGGCATACCATAATCTAAATCAATTCACGGTGGAGTACCTCATCACCGAGACGGAAGAAGGAGGAGCCCAGCATTAGGAGCCGTCACTGTCGCCAGCAGGTGCAACCCCTAAACCAGTGGAATTCGCAACACCACGGACTGCGGATTCGACGCTGGATGCCGATCGCGATGCTGATCTGGAGGCCAGGTACTGGAAGATGGACGACCTAGTGGGAGGAGGTGAACAACTTGGACTGGCAGTGCGCAAGCTCGAAGAAGTGGCCAAATCGCATGCCATCAGTGCAGATGAACCGAACACCTTCGGCGAAGCAGAAAGAAACCCATGCTGGCTGAAGGCAATGCAGTTGGAGATGACATCCATCACCGAGAACCAGATGTGGAGTCTGGAGGATATGTTGCCGGGACACCGAGCCATAGGGCTCAAATGGGTCTTCAAACTGAAGCGCAACAAAAAAGGAGAAGTTGTGAAGCACAAGGCCCTCTGGTGGCGAAGGGCTACGTCCAGAAGCAAGGAGTGGACTTCGAACAGATATTTGCGCCAGTGGCAAGGTTAGAATTCGTCCGTCTCTTGCTAGCAATTACGGCACATTACTCTTGGGAGGTTCACCATATGGACGTGAAGTTTTCTTTCCTTAATGGAGAGTTGAAGGAGACCGTCTACGTCCAACAACCATCTGGCTTCCTAGACAACGACAACCCTGATAAGGTACTGCGTCTGCAAAAAGCACTTTACGGGCTTCGACAAGCCCCACGAGCCTGGAACGCGAAGCTCGACAGTACCCTACTGTCACTAAAATTCAAGCGTTGTGCCTCTAAGCATGGCATGTACACGCACGGCCATGGCAAGCAGCAACTGATCGTGGGAGTGTACGTCGACGACCTCATAATCACTGGAGGCGACGGAAGTCCTCGAAAGGTTCAAGAAGGAAATGTCAAAGAACTTTGAGATGTCAAAGAACTTTGAGATGAGCGATCTCGGCGTGCTCAGCTACTACCTCAGCATCGAAGTACAACAGAACTCTACCAGCATCTCCATCTGCCAAAGTGCATACGCGAAGAAGCTGCTGGACACAACTGGGCTTGTGAATAGTAATCCTACAAGGACGCCAATGGAGGCCCGACTCCAACTAAGGAAGGCCTGCACTACGACGACAGTCGACTCCACCAATTACCACAGCATTGTCGGGAGTCTGCGCTATCTGGCAAACTCTCGTTCTGATCTTGCTTATTCTGTTGGATATGTGAGCAGGTTTATGGAAGCACCTAGAGAGGAGCATCTAGTGGCTGTCAAGCGCATCCTGCACTATGTAGCCGAAACCAGAGGCTGGGGTGTAAGATACTGCGTGGCAGAGGAAAGGAGAAACTCAAGTTGGTCGGTTACAGTGATAGTGACATGGCCGGTGACGTTGATGATCGTAAGAGCACCAGCGGAATGATCTACTTCCTCTCAGGCGGCGCGATCTGCTGGCAATCAACAAAATAAAAGGTAGTTGCTTTGTCTTCCTGGGAAGCAGAATACATCGCCGCTTCGATAGCAGCCGCACAAGGGGTCTGGTTTGCGCGACTAATGGAAGAACTCATCGGGAGAGAAAGCGGTCCACCAATGCTATACGTAGACAACAAAGCTACGATCTCCCTGATCAAAAATCCAGTTTTGCACGACCGGAGCAAGCACATAGAAATCAGATTACACTACATTCGAGAATGTGCAGATCGATGGCTCATCAAGATTGATTTCATCTGAACAGAGGAACAACTTGAAGACATTTTCACCAAGTCCCTAGCGCGGGTAAAATTTGAAGAACTACGCTCAAAGATCGAAGTTCAAATAATAAGGTAGATATAGCACAGCTTTTAGGAGAAGATTATTAAATAAAAGCTATGTTCCTTATTAAGTTAGGTTGTTTTGACATCTCAAAACTTCTGAATTCAAGCCAATGGAAGAGCGTAATTCTAGTTGCAATTTTTGGCCAACTTGGGCGAAGTCTTTGCCCACTTTTCTATTTTTTGTAATTAGTTTTTCTATTTTTATAATTAGATTTGTTATTTAAAGAATTCAACTAAAGAGAAATAAAACATCGAGTCTTCAGCAAATCTCTCTCCCTCTCTTCTTTTACTTCTCCTATTTTTTTTTCGAAGAAACCTTCGACCAGTTTTTTCGACGACAATTTTTCCGAATTGCCAAAGTCAATAGTTACAACCCCTAAGTATACCAAAGTGGAAGTGAGAAAATATAGCTATGGACTTGATAATAGGACTATCCAGCATGCTGAAGGGCTATATAGTAATTTGGGTAATTGTCAATAGGTTGACCAAGTCGGTACACTTCCTACTAGAAAAGGCAACATATACCATTGACAATTGGGCTCTACTGTTTGTGAAAGAGATAGTAAGACTACATAGAGTCCTATGGTTGATAGTGTCAAATCGAGACTTATGCTTTACATTAGCTTTTTGGAGCGAACTTCAAAAAGCGTTAGCTACTCGCCTCAACTTTAGTATCGCTTTTCACCCTCAAACAGGTGGCCAAACAAAGGAACCAAATGACATCATCAAATCAGCTACATTCAATATCAATTGTATAGGATATTGAAACAAATGGTCAAGTCCCCAAAATGATAGGCATATTGAATCAACTAGAAGAGTCATTCTCTCACATGCAAATTAAAGGACAAGCCCTCACAGACAAGAGTTCATAACTTACTTAGAATTAAAATCGTGTCGCATATGATCATCATGTGAAATATTAATCTTTGCATAGGATCATCATGTGAAATATTAATCCTCTCAATTAACAAATTTATAAAGACAGATTAAATATTTTGCGGCCCAGTCTTATGCAAACTCACAGGATACCTTCACTCACATGTCTGCACATGAATGATTTGGATCAAATCATTTGTAACAATTACAAAGTGGTCGTGTCAATAGTGTTACCCGGGCACCCAAACTTATCCATATAGTATAGATCTTTTAGGTTATTACTTGAACATAATCCCTTTGTATGTCAATCACATACGGTTCAAGATTGCTTTAATAACCTTGAATTTTTCATATCGTAGATAATATTAAATTTTAAATAAAACAATAAAAATTATTATAAAAAATCAAATAATTAATTACGAGGTTTAGGGTATATATCCCAACACACCATGTGATTGATTCGAGGGTTTTATGGAAAGAGGAATACTAGCAATGATTTTAAATGATGTTATATGCTAGTCATATGAATGATGAAGATGTTTTATACAACGAATGATACTATAATGCATCATGTATTAAAATTGATGTTTTCAACTTGTGAGACCTCATATATATATATGGATGATTCATTTAGGCATGAAAAATGATATATTCGTGTTCTTTTCCTTCTATGACTCGGGTCCTTAGCTGTCTATAGCATTTAGGTAGGATTAGTGCATATGAGATTGATGCAACTTATGCACAAAAGTGGCGTAATTGCTAGGCTCAAGGACTACAAAATTGGTACAAGCCTAGTAGAGTTTGTGTATATGAAAGTTGTGCACATCGAACTATATGTACGAAAGTGACATCACAAACATAAGAAAGGAACAGGAGTCTAAGGTCAAGTCTTAGGTCCCACTGTTAGAGGTGTACATGGTCCGGGTTGGGTTGGGTTGGGTTGAGAAATTTTTTTTACCCAACCCAAAAGTGCAGGTTGGTTGGATTGGTAACCCAACCCAACCCGAAAATTTTCACAACCCAACCTGAAAATTTTCGGGTTGGGTTTGGGTTGGGTTGTCAAGTTGTCAAAAAAAAAATTAAGTTTTATTTATCCACAATTTATAATTACTCTGATACACCCTGAGATAAAATATATTAAAAATTCACAAACACAAATCGATCTATAGTTATTCACATAAAAAAATCGATAAAGAAACAACTGAAAATTGTAACATATTATTAACATAGTTCAACGTTGTTATAAAACTAAAGACAGCTAAATACCGATATTTCTTGAGAATTAGTTGGAGTAACAAAAATATAAGAATAGATCATCAAATTAAATAAACAATAAAAATGATTAATTTAATTTTTCACATAAAAAAAATCAATAAAAAACAAGTGAAAATTGTAACATATTAACATAGTTCAACATTGTCATAAAACTAAAGACGGCTAAATATCGACATTTCTTGAGGATTGGTTGAAGTAAGAAAAATATAAGAATAGATCATCAAGAGAATTGGAGTTCAACGACCGCTAAATAAAAATACAAGAATAGATCATCAAGAGAATTGGTTGAAGTAAAAAAAAAATATAAGAATAGATCATCAAATTAAATAAACAATAAAAATGATTAGTTTAAACATGTTGTATATCGCGTGAGTGTCCTTAGAAAGGTCATATTTCCACTCTAGCAAGTTTATTAATACAAAAAAATTCTTAATATAAATTATATATATTTTTATTTGGCTCGGGTCAACCCGAAAATTTTATCCACGAACTCGAAACCGAACTGATTCAGCTCGGGTTCAAAAAAATAAACCCAACCCAACCCTTATATCTCGGTTGGGTTGGTCCGAATTGTCAGGTTGTCAGGTTGAATGGACACCCCTACTCACTGTGAACGAACATATGATATATATTTGCCGATCCAATAGAGTTAATTACTGTGTGTATTTATTTATAATACTCTACATTTTTCAAAAAAAAAAAAAAAAAAGACAGCAAGGGCATCCTACAAAAAAAACAAAAAAAATATTATTAATTAATTAAATTAAATTAAATAAATAAATAGTAAAAATTTTAACTTCCAAGAAAAGATGGATATAGGAGATAAAAATTGAAATTTTGGCAAAAAATAATTAAAGGTCAAAAACATTATTATTAAATTATTAAACGAATTATGTAATATGGGAATATGGAAATGTAGCTGTCACACTTGCATAGATCACTTACCTAATCCAAAAGTCAAATAATGCATAATTTTACGCATTTATAAATTAATATTAACTCTATATATTTAATTATTTATTTATTAAATTACAAATTTAATCCTGTCTTTAAACTTTTAATTTTGTACCTAATATGTCCGTAATAAACTCAAAATTTTCACCAAAAAAAATTAATTGATTAATTGAAAATTTGGAGGACAGTTGACATTTTCTTGGTCGAGTCAACCTTATCAACCAGAAAATAGAGTTACTATGAGATCCCACGTTGTTTGGGAGGAGAATAAAACATTATTTACAAGTGTGTGGAAACCTTCTACTCCACGAAGCATTTTAAAAACTTTGAGAGGAAGCCCGAGAGGGAATGTCTAAAAAAGACAATATCTGCTAGCGGTAGACTTTGATTGTTACCATTACAATTCAACCCAACCTAACCCAAATTTTATGAGTGATGTGTGTCAACTTGTGAATTCTTGATTTTAAGTTTTATGATATTTTAGTAATTAATTTAACATAAACGATAGGTAAGTAGAATTTTTTAAAATAATTTTTTTAAAAAAAGAAAACAACCCTGCTCGAAAATAGAGGGTTTGGTTGTAAACTCTACTTGAGTTGCTCCTATCACCAACCCAACCAATATGAAATTTTGAGTTTGGTTAAAAAGATTTTTTTAACCGAACCCATATATACCTTTAAAGGGTTGGATTGTGAACTCTACTCGAGTTGCTCCGATCATCAACCCAACCAATCTGAAATTTCAAGTAGCTAGGGTCACCAATCCAACCAATATGAAATTTGAGTGGATTCAAAAGTTTTTTTCAACCAAACCCATATATACCTTTAGAGGGTTTAACTGTAAACTCTACTTGAGTTGCTCGGGTTGCTCGGGTCACCAACCCAACCAACCTACAAAAGATTTTTTCAACCGAACCCATATACATCTCGAGCAGAAGAATGTTTACCCAGAATATACTAGAATCTATACATATTTTTCAAATTTATCGAACATAGTTTCTCTTTTATCCAATTCCTTCGAACTATCAACTTTTGAGACGATAGAATCTAAATGTTCGAGAATTGTCGCCCACTTCTTACCCACTTGGAATAATTTATTAGGGAAGTAGAGGGAGAGAGAGAGAGAGAGAGATAAAATGGATGAGCTCCTAAAGAAAGGGAAGGCTCAGCCTCCATTTACACTAACCATCTTCTTCCTTTTGTAGCTCTGCTCATGGAGCTTCACAATTCAACACCGCCACCACCAAACCACCACATCCATACTCACATTGCTCTTCTCACCTCCAATTCTTTCCTCATCATCATCGCCTCCATCATCTTCATCGCCGTCCTTCTCGCCCTCCTTCTCCTCATCTCCATGCTCCACCGCCTCAAAACAGCTCGAGACACCGCCGCCGCCACCGCCGCCGCACAATCCACCACATTCAACCCCCACATAGCCATCAATTTCGATTCAAACCCAGGTTCTGAATTTCACCCACAATTTGTTTTATTGCATTCCTTGAATTGATTCCAAATTGGGTCTGGATTTTTGCAGAATTTAAGGGGGATGGGTACTTATATGGAGCCAATTCTGGGAGGATTGCTCGGAATAGAATCAGGGGAGGTCAGGTTTTCACTTACAAGGAAATGGAATTGGCTACTGATAATTTTAATGAAGCTAATGTGATTGGAAATGGAAGATTTGGGATTGTTTATAGAGGAGTTCTTGGAGATGGAGCTGTGGTTGCTATTATGATGATCCATAGAGATGGGAAGCAGAGGGAACGTGCTTTCAGAATGGAGGTCAATAGCTATCATTAATTCTTCTTTGTTTATATCTCTCTTGACTGAACTTGTTTTGAGTTTCCATTTACAATGCCAGCCTTCTTGTTATTGAAATATGAGGTTTATTCTTGGATTTGAACTCTGAATTTGGATAGGCATTGGTTCTTGTGATTGTGTTGAATGCTTTTGTTCGGTTGGATTTGAGCGTTTGTGGTTACATTTGACCGTTTGTTTATAGCCGAGAGTCGGGGATATGCTCCCCTATACCATGGGGCACTCGGGCCTCCAAAATTTAGATGGGCATTGGTTCTTCTGATTGTGTTGAATGGTTTTGTTTGATTTGGATTTGGGCATTTGTTGTTACATTTGACCGTTTATTTATAATCGAGAGTCGGGGATATGCTCCCCTGTACTCTGAAGCACTTGGGCCCCCAAGGTCTAGATAGGCATTGGTTCTTCTGATTGTGTTGAATGGTTTTGTTTGGTTTGGATTTGGGCATTTGTTGTTACATTTGACCGTTTATTTATAATCGAGAGTCGGGGATATGCTCTCCTATACCCTGAGGCACTCGGGCCCTCAAGGTCTAGACGGGCATTGGTTCTTCTGATTTTGTTGAATGGTTTTGTTTGATTTGGATTTGGGCATTTGTTGTTACATTTGACCGTTTATTTATAACCGAGAGTCGGGGATATGCTCTCCTATACCCTGAGGCACTCGGGCCCTCAAGGTCTAGACGGGCATTGGTTCTTCTGATTGTGTTGAATGGTTTTGCTTGGTTTGGATTTGGGCATTTGTTGTTACATTTGACCGTTTATTTATAACCAGGAGTTCGAGATATGCTCCCCTATACCCTGAGGCACTCAGGCCCCTAAGGTCTAGATGGGCATTGGTTCTTCTAATTGTGTTGAATGCTTTCATTTGGTTTGGATTTGGGCATTTGTTGTTACATTTGACGGTTTATTTATAACCGGGAGTCAGGGATACGCTCCCCTATACCTTGGGGCACTCGGGCCCCCAAGGTCTAGACGGGCATTGGTTCTTCTAATTGTGTTGATGCTTTTATTTGGTTGAATTTGGGCATTTGTTGTTACATTTGACCATTTATTTATAATCGGGAGTCGGGGATATGCTTCTCTATATCCTGAGGCACTCAGGCCTCCAAGGTCTAGACGGGCACGAGTTCTTCTGATTGTGTTGAATGCTTTTATTTGGTTGGATTTGTGCATTTGTTGTTACATTTGACAATTTGTTTATAACCGGGAGTTAGGGATACGCTCCCTTATACCCTGGGGCGCTCGGGCCCCCAAGGTCTAGACGGGTATTTGTTCTTCTAATTGTGTTGAATGCTTTTATTTGGTTGGATTTGGACGTTTGTTGTTACATTTGACCATTTGTTTATAACCGGGAGTCCGGGATATGCTCCCCTATACCCTGGGGGCACTCGGTCCCCCAAGGTCTAGACAGGCATTGGTTCTTCTAATTGTGTTGAATGCTTTATTTGGTTGGATTTGGACGTTTGTTGTTACATTTGACCATTTGTTTATAATTGGGAGTCGGGGATATGCTCCCCTATACCCTGGGGCACTCGAGCCCCCAAGGTCTAGACCCGAGAAACATCAACGGTTTTTGGTATTAAGCTGAAGTTGGGTATGTATTGATGAAATTTAAGTTAAAGTTATCTCACCCTTTCATTTTTGCAACTGATTGAAAGCAGGTGGATCTTCTAAGCCGCTTGCAGTCTCCATGTCTGGTGGAGTTGCTTGGCTACTGCGCTGACAAACACCATAGGCTTCTGATATTTGAATTTATGCACAATGGTACTCTTCATCATCATCTGCATAATCCGGACACTGAATCTCAGCCATTGGATTGGAATACTAGATTGACGATAGCCCTTGATTGTGCCAAGGCACTCGAGTTCCTCCACGAGCATGCCGTTCCATCTGTTATTCATAGAAACTTCAAGTCAACCAATGTTCTATTGGATCAGGATTTCCGAGCCAAGGTTTCGGATTTTGGCTCAGCCAAGACGGGTTCCGATAAGATCAATGGTCAGATATCTACACAATTCCTCGGAACCACCGGATATCTAGCACCAGAGTGAGTCTTCAAAATACGTCCAATTTTTCATTACTTTCACTCGTTTGAATATCGGTTGGCAATGTGCAGGTATGCTTCAACAGGTAAACTTACAACAAAATCAGATGTATATAGCTATGGCGTTGTGCTACTAGAGCTATTGACGGGTCGAGTGCCAGTAGATATCAAACGGCCACAGGGCGAGCACGTTCTTGTCTCGTGGGTTAGTTAATTATGTTACAAGAACCTTACAAGAGCTCTATCGAATCATATAATCGTCGTATAATCATGTCTGATCTTGTATTACATGGCTTATAGGCTCTCCCAAAGCTGACTAATAGGGAAAAAGTAGAGAAAATTATAGATCCAGCAATTCAAGGGAAATACTCAAAAAAGGATTTAATTCAGGTTTGTTAAGTCTATGCTTATGAATTTGCCAATCTTGGTCTTTGTTATGACCCTACAAGTATCTGTTCTTCAGGTAGCAGCCATTGCAGCCATGTGCGTGCAGCCCGAAGCCGACTACCGGCCTTTGATGACCGATGTCATGCAGTCACTGGTTCCTCTAGTTAAGAACCGATCGGCGTCGTAGATAGCCTTCAAGAACAGATCAAGGTTCAACAGAGTAGGTTTCTTTTGTTATTACTTTTATGTGAACCTGTAGAGGCGACAAACAAAGATTTACCTTAAAATCTGCTAACAATGGGACTTGTACATAAACCTTTTGACTATCATTTGATGTTACAAAACATGTTTACTGTGAATTGTCAAGGCCTTACCTCTGGATGCCAAGTGTTGTTTTTTGTGCTTCTTAAAACTAGAGATGAAGTTAAGCTAAACTCTATAGCCAATACACTAAACTATCAGTTAATTTTTTATCCATTGGGAGGCTTAACTATGAATTTTTATGTTCGTCCCTAATAGGCCAGTGAGATGTCACATCGATTTGAGAGGAGAACGAAGCATTCTTTATAAGAGTGAAAACCTCTCTCTTAGTAGACGCGTCTTAAAAACCTTGAGGGGAAGCCCGAAAAGAAAACTCAAAGAGGACAATATCAGCTAACGGTAAAATTATGTTGTTACAAATGGTATTAGAACTAGACATCGAGTGGTATGCCAGCGAAGACGTTGGACTTCGAAGAAGGTGAATTTTGAGATCCCAAATTGATTGGAGAGGGGAACAAACCATTCTTTACAAGGGCATGAAACTTCTCCTGAGGAGAGTAATTATAAAGATATGAAAATCTCTCCCCAGTAGACGCGTTTTAAAAACCTTGAGGGGTCGATTGAAGAGGAGAACGAAACATTGTTTATACACTTCCGACCTTATGAATGTGGTGATTAATAACATAAAAAAAAAAAAAAAAAAAAAAAAAAAAAAAAAAAAAAAAAAAAAAAAAAAAAAAAAAAAAAAAAA
>NW_019272051.1:2059902-2064521 GCF_002738345.1 Cucurbita maxima
AAAAAAAAAAAAAAAAAAAAAAAAAAAAAAAAAAAAAAAAAAAAAAAAAAAAAAAAAAAAAAAAAAAAAAAAAAAGTAAACAATAATTCTAGGCTAAATATCACCTAGATGGGACTTTACCATGTCTAAAAAGACCATGCTTATTATAGATCTTAGTTGTCATTAGTCCAGGAAAAGATACAGCTACAAACAATGAAGAGAAGAAAATATAATTTACACGTCGATTTCCGACTACTGCAAACCGAGTACCCGAAAATTTATCACTTCCAGTCTTGCGTTTCATCCGACAGCAAAGCTGCATTCGTAAATAGAACACGAGCACACGAGCACGTTCGGGTTGTGTTCTGAAGGATGTAGCAAGTGATCATACTCTCTACAGTAGCATGAACAAGCAAACCGTCAGTTCTACAGCTTGTGAACATCACTGCGAGTTGCTATTTTCATGCTCTTTTTCCTCTCCTTCTGGCTTACTACTTTTACCAATTTTAGCAGAATATTTGGCAAAAGCAGCAGACAGAGCTGATTTGATGTTCAATTCAGGTTCTTTTTTGTGTTGGCTAGCATCTTCTGTGCTCTTCCCATCCACATCTTGTTCTTCACCAACCAAGCGAGGTTCGGTATTATTCTGGGTTGGGGTTTCTAGAACGGCAGGATGGGTTGAAACAACGCGCTTGAATGGCTCATGAAAAGTGTCGTACAGCCGCCTTACCTGATGAGTAAGATGAATTTAATAACAGCATTCGTGCAAACAAACAAGCTACGTATATCATAAATGTTATTGATACGGTATGTCACTATGTGACGCTCGTATTCATTTGCATCTTCCCCAGCATACCGCTATCTAACAGTTGTAATTTTTTCTATGATTACGTTTATGTTAAAAACATGTTATTGTCTTGTTGATAACAAAGAAAGCTATCCTAGCTGAAACCAGCTGAAATATTATGAATAACATCGAAGACATCATACATTTTCGAAACAAATCTGCTAAACTAACGAGTAAGAGTACAAATAGAACTAAGGACACACTCGAAGAAGGGTCCTGCTTCGAAAAAAAAGGTCTACCTTGCGTTCACCTATGCCAGGGCAACGAGCTAGATCTTCCATTGATGCATCCATGACATGAGACAGAGACTGCAATGGAAAACTAATTAGCAGTTCAACACCAAACAAGACATAACAGACAAGAACTGAAGAATCTTAGCAAAAACAGCAGAGGCGTACCCCAAATGTCGTCCCGAGGGTAACCACATCAGTCTTGTTAACATGCCGAACTGATGTTAGGACATGAGTTAGCTACAATTAAAACGAGAAATGTAATTCAGAATGTATTTAAAGAGCAAAATAAGTAAAACCAATTGTCGTGGATTTAGCTTTTTGGAAAGAAAAAAATCGAGGCTATAGTTGATATAATAAACCTTTGTTGAGGATGGTTGGTGGGAGAGTCCCACGTTGGCTAATTAAGGGGATGATCATGGGTTCATAAGTAAAGAATAGAGCTCCATTGGTACGAGACCTTTTGGGGAAACCAAAAGCAAAACCATGAGAACTTATGTTCAAAGTATAAAATATCATACTATTGTGGAGAGTCGTGATTCCTAACATAGTATTAGAGTCATGCCCTTAATTTAGTCATGTCAATAGAATCCTCAAATGTCGAACAAAGAATTGTGAGCTTCGAAGGTGTGGTCAAAAAGTGACTCATATGTCGAATAAATGGTGTACTTTGTTCGAAGACTCTAGAGAAAGGAGTCGAACCTCAATTAAAGGAGGTTGTTCAAGGGCTCCATAGGCCTCAGGGAGGCTACTTTGTTCGAGGGGAGGATTGTTGAGGATTGTTGGTGGGGAGTCCCATATCGACTAATTAAGGGGATGATAATGGGTATAAGGCCTTTTTGGGAAACCAAAAGTAAAGCCACGAGAGATTATGCTCAACATGAACAATATAATACAATTGTGGAGAGTCGTGATTCCTAACAATATGACAGTGGTCTCACAAAAATTAATGTTCAATAGGCAAAAAGCTTTAAGAAAAACCAATACCCGAGAGAGGTAGTCAGTGTCCATCTGACCTTGAATAAGATCTGCGGGCTTGTTTTCGTAAACTTTTATAGTCTCCAAGTAACGACCACACTCCTCCAAACTAATAAAAAACAGAAATTAAACTTTTAAATTCACTTTGCAATATAATACTTACCAAAATCTTCAATAGACAGCACTAAAATGCTTAATAATGAAATGTACCTCCAAGCACAAAGAAGGGTACAATCGTGAAGTAGAGCTGTTTTGGTGACTTCAAGCAAAGGCTTGACAACATCTTCCTGAAAGAAACTAATCGATGACATTACTTCACACGAGCATCAAATGACTACGAAGACTTAATCTGGAAAATGGAGAACAGGGTAAGAAAAAAGGTGGCTAGGCAGTACGGTTTCTTACCACATCGACATGACACAATACGACTCGAAGCTTGAAATTCTTTTGTAGTTCTCTTATACGGTAGTATAGATAGTCCGGATGCAGTAGATGATACCGAAGACTGCAAAAAAGGATTAATCTAACCATGAAATACTCCAACATACAGAAAGAAGAAGACTAGATGATTGATGCATAATTTTTTGCAAGTTCAAAGCCAGTACTAAGGTTAAAAATTCAAAGGCTAAAGCAGCTCTGGTGGTGTGTTATTTGCAAGCAGCAGGAAGAGGACCTTGACCTTATACTTTGGGATTTTCCTTCAGGACATTTGGGTTTATTTTGGCTAGCAATAGAGGTTGTTGTCTATGTTCGAGGAGGAGCTCCCGAACCCTTCTTTTAGGGATAAAGGAAAAGTTTTGTTTGTGGCAAGCTTGTGTTTTTGCTACTTTGTGTTAAATTTGGTTAGAGAGGAACAATAGGATATTTAGAGGGCTAAGGGATCTTGAGAGGAGCTTCAGTAGTTGGTTAGGTTTAGGACACGTTCGCTGATCGGGCATTTTGTATTACCAACTTACACTTTGTTGGATTGAGATTTATTCATGTAATTAGTGTTAGACCTCCTTTTTGAATGTCTTGTAGATTCTTGAGAAAAGTCAGATGTGAGATCCCACCTCGGTTGGAGAGTGGAACGAAGCATTACTTATAAGGGTGTGAAACTCTCTCCCTAGTAAATGTGTTTTAAAATCTTGAGGGGAAATCTAGAAGTGAAAGCCCAAAGAGGACAATATCTGCTAGCGATGGATTTTGATTGTTACAAATGGTATCAGAGCCAACACCAAGCGGTGTGCCATCAAGGACGCTGGGTCCACAATGGGGGTAGATTGTGAGATCATACATCAATTGGAAAGGGGAACAAAGCATTCCTTATGAGGGTGTAGAAATCTCTCTCTAATAGACGCGTTTTAAAACCTTTAAGGGAAGCCCAAAAGAGAAAGTCCAAAGAGGACAGCATCTGCTAGCGGTGGATTTGGGCTGTTACAAATGGTATCAGAGACAACACCGAGCAGTATGCCAACAAGGACGCTGGGCCCCCAAGGAGTGAATTGTGAGATCCCACATTGGTTGGAGAGGGGAACAAAGCATTCCTTGTAAGGATGTGGAAACCTCTCCCTATTAGACGCGTTTTAAAACCTTGAAGGGAAGCCCAAAAGGAAAAGCCCAAATAGGACAATATCTGCTAGCGGTGGACTTAGGCTATTACATCAGACCTCATTTAAGTATGTCTTGTAGATTCTATCTTGTAGATTATTTCATCTCTCAATGAAAACTTGGTTCTTATTTTTTTTTAAAAAAATATCAAATGCTAAAGAAAGATACTAAATATAACCACATTTCATAGTAGGAATGACTTCAATGATTCATAAACTCTAGTTTATGAGTGCCAGTGTTGCACATAAGTCAGCCAAAACAAAGCTTAATATGCACACTAGTCAGCCAAAACAAAGCTTAATATGCACACTGGGCACTCTAAATCAAGAGTTCAATTTTATTTTGTTTTATTTCTTTTGATACAGAGTGAATAGAAAGGGAATGAAACTCAAACCTTAGATAGAGAGCACAAGAGCTCCGCCCGAGTAAGTAATCCGGTACAACATCAGCAAAAGTCCATCTCACATTCCTAATGTGTTTGAGAAGTGGATTTCCCCTCTGAGAGAAACATGAGATGAACCAATTCACTATTATTAACAGCCTAGTAATGGTATTAACTTCAAATAAAGTAAACTTGAAGTAATACGCCAAAAAAATATACTTCTTGTGAGATCCCACATCGATTGGAGAGGAGAACGAAGCATTATTTATAAGGGTGTGGAAATCTCTCCCTAGTAGACGCGTTTTAGAAACTTTGAAGAGAAGCCCAAAAGGGAAAACTCAAAGAAGAAAATATCTGCTAGCGGTAGGCTTGAGATGTTACAAATGACATCAGAGCTAGACATTGGGGGGGTTTGTCAACAAGGACACTGAGCCCCAAAGGGGGGTGGTGTGCCAACGAGAACGTTGGGCCCCCCCCCCCCCCCCCCCCCCCCCCCCCCCCCCCCCCCCCCCCCCCCCCCCCCCCCCCCCCCCCCCCCCCCCCCCCCCCCCCCCCCCCCCCCCCCCCCCCCCCCCCCCCCCCCCCCCCCCCCCCCCCCCCCCCCCCCCCCCCC
>NW_019272051.1:2064778-2199778 GCF_002738345.1 Cucurbita maxima
GCCCCCCCCCCCCCCCCCCCCCCCGGTGCCCAGCGTCCTCGCTGGCACTCCTTCCCTTCTCCAATCAATGTGGGACCCCTCAATCCACTCCCTTCGGGACCCAACATCCTTGTTGGCACACTGCCTCGTGTCCACCCCCTTTAGGGCTCAGCCTCCTCATTGGCACATCACCCAATGTCTGGTTTTGATACCATTTGTATCGACCCAAGCCCACCGCTAGCAAATATTGTCCTCTTTGGGTTTTCCCTTTCGGACTTCCCCTCAAAGTTTTTAAAACACGTCTACTAGGGAGAGATTTATACACCCTTATTAATAATGTTTCGTTCTCCTCCCCAACCGATGTGGGATCTCTCAGCTAAGCTAAGAGACGTATTCAAAGACCATAACATTCCATTAAGATTACCAAAATACTCCTCACGACTAGTTAAAAAGAGTTTGATATTAGCTAGCCATGAATATATATTTTTCAATCTTCCTAATAATTATAACTCACATATATACATCCAAAGCTAAGCTACAAGAAAGCCAGCCAGTGGAATCCCTTACCCATAATCACAACTCTATAATCAAAACCATCCACAAACTACCAACGAAATACATAAATGAAGAAACACAATGTGCCAACTTCCAATTCAAAGTAACAATCTGACCTGTCTATTGCTGACAAGAATGGCATTGCGAGTAACAGAGCTGGACGCCGACAAGCTATTAGCTGGAGTAGCTGCAGAAGCTGATGTTGAAGAACATGAAGTGTCTAATTGATCATTTTTTCTGAAATCAACAACAAACCACAAACAACAAACAACATATTGAAACCGAGCTAACCAAAAACACAAAACCCTAAACAATTAACAAAAATGGCGAAGTGGGCACCTAGGGTTTGTGATATCAGAATCCGGCAATGATTGAGAGGAGGAGGCAGGGACTGGTTGAGGAGGAGGTGAGTAAAACTCAGTGGATTTGAGGAACGCAAAGGCTTGGGAGAAGGATTGAGACTTCGGCTGTGAGCTGTCGATTACTTCTTGATAAGAGGATATCTTGATAATAGTCTTCATCTTTTTGTGAGCGGCGGTTTGCTGTAAGTTCTCTTCCTCGTCTCCTTGCTCCATGATCTTCCTGTTGTGCTGTTTCAGATTCTGGAAATTGAGACGTTGAAAGGAATTTCTTCTGTGTTTCTTGCGTCCTCGGCAATGGACGACGGGAGGATTGCCGAATCGACCCAATTTCTATGGCACATCGAATGCGGCCCTCTTTTTTTATTTTATATGTTGGTGATTTTTGTTTTATTATTCTTTAAATTAATGAAAATAACCTTAAATATTTGTGGGATGATAAAAGTCTCACGTCAGCTAATTTAAGAAATGGGCATGAATTTATAATTTAGAAGTACTCTCTTCATTCATATGAGACCTTTTGGAGAAGCCTAAAACATAGTTGTGTTCGTGATACTAATATTTCTATTCATATGCTTGAAACGACTCCCTTTGAGTCAGATTTAGAGGCCCCTACCTCTTAAGATTAACCCGAATAGAAGAAAGGAGAAGGGATTGAATTGAGATTGATTGAAAAGGCACCCCCTCTTTCATGATTAGGTGATAAGCAAACTATTTAATAACGAATCAATGGAACTTAGTGTAATTACGAGCGGATTTTTTGAAAGCTTGATAACAGAGCTACTGTCACAACGAATAATAGTTGACTTGTCTTGATTCTGACTCAGCTTTTCCAACACCCTTTTTAACCATACTGCTTGACATGCACATGAAGCTGCCTATAAATTCTGTCTTTGTGGAAGATAGACTTACTATTGGTTGTTTCTTTGATGACCATGATACTGCTCCAAAACTCAATAAGAACACATAACATTCAGTACTCTTTCTCTCATCCAAATCTCTAGCGTATTACGGGTCGTCCCCTACCCTTGTCCCGGGGCGCTAAGGGACTTTTGTTTTTGGAACAAACGGCAGTGTGTCTGTGTATACAACAAAATCATCATCTCCTCCTTTTCGATAGAAAATTTCAAACCCAATTGTTCCCTTCAAATAACGTAGTACCCTTTTTGTTGCCTGTAAATGAAGCTCAGTGGGATTCTCCATATATCTACTAATCAAACTCACTACAAACATTATGTCTGGTCGAGTTGCTGTGAGCTAATTAAAACTGCCTACCAACTTGCTTATAGTAAGTTTTGTCCACGTTTATTCCATCTTCATCGTTCATAAGTTTGCATCTAGGGACAATAGGATTATGAACAGAATTACTTTTGTCCATTCCAAACCGTTTCAGCACCTCCAAAGCATACTACTTATAAAAATACCACTAGATTTTTGTAAGACTTCAATGCCAAAAAAATACCTCATCTTACAAAGATCTGTCATGTCAAACTCTGTAAACATTAATTCATCATTTCCAGTAAACATGAGATCATCGACATAAAACCTTACAATTAATACTTTGGCTTCTTTCCTCTGAACAAAGTAGGTTTCTATACGGCTATACCAAGCACGTGGAGCTTGCTTAAGCCCATAGAGTGCCTTCTTTAACTTGTAAACTTTATGCTATGTCCCTTTTGCACATATCCTTAGGGTTGCTCCCCAAAGACCTCTTCATTCAAATCACCGTATAAAAATGCAGATTTCACATCCAACTGATAGATGGACCAACTTCTTTGAGCTGCAAGTGCTATCACAAAACGAATTGTCTCCATGCGCGCAACATGTACAAGTACTTCAATATAGTCTACCCCATGCTGTTGAGTATACCCCTTTGCTACAAGTCTAGCCTTGTATTTGTCGACTTCCCCATTTTCATTGAATTTCGTCTTATAAATCCATTTTACTCTAATCTTCTTCTCACCCTCAGGTAACTCCATCAATTCCCATGTGCCATTTTTGTTTATTGCTTCCATTTTCAGGTCCATGGCTTGCGTCTTCAAAATTTACAGGATCAGTAGTGGTAAACATGGCCAAGTGAGCTTCATTATCTTCTTCGGAAAGATCTTCTCCTGTTGCATAGTCTCTCATTCAGACTAGTGGTCTCTTATTCCTTCCCTTATTTGAGCTAGGAGAGCTTGCTTTAGCCAAAGAGCCAGATGAAATATTTTCCTCTGCGGCTTCTATATCAGATTTACTCCCTTCTTCATTTTCATCAAACACATCTACTGCCTCCTCTTGATTACCCCATTCTAGATCGCACATAATGGATTCTTCATAAGTCTTATCCTAGTCCCAACTCTTATGTTCCTCGAATACAACATCCCTACTTATTATGATCCTTTGTGAAGTTAATCATAGAGTCTGTAAGTCTTTGACTCTTCACCAACTCCCGACAAAACACAACTCAAACTCTTATTATCCAACTTTGTTTTTTACTGTTAGGTACATGAACATGCAAAATACACCCAAAAGCTCTAAAATGCTTAGCTGAAGGTTTGAATCCACTCTAAGCTTCTTCTGGAGTTTTATTTTTTACCGTCAATGTTGGACTTTGATTCAGTACATGTACAGTTCAGTTGACTGCTTCAGGCCAGAAACTTTTCGGAATTTTCTTTTCTAATATCATATTATGAACCATATTCATAATAGTTTTATTTTTTCATTCCGCAACTCCGTTCTGTTGTGGCGTGTATGCAGCTGTCAGTTGTCTTTGTATACCATTTACATCATAAAAATTGGTGAATTCTTGTGATGTAAACTCTCCTCCTCGATCCGTTCGTAAGGCTTTAATAAATGAGTTTGTTTCCTGATCAACATGAATCTTAAAATTTTTAAATACAGCAAATGCTTCTGATTTTTCTATTAAAAAATAAACTCATGTTTTTCAACTGAAGTGGTCATCTGTAAAAGTAATCAAATACCTTTTTTTGCTGTTTGAGATGGGTTTGATCGGTCCACAAATATCAGCATACACCAATTGGAGAATTTGTGAAGCTCGCCATGTGCTTCTTTTTGGAAACGAGTGCCCTTAAAACCCAAATGTCCATATCTATAGTGCCAAAGTTGCTCAATATCTTCTATGATTATTGAAACAAGTGGATGCTACAGGCTGAGATATAACATGCAGTACCAACATTCGATTCCAAGACATCTTTGTCTCCATGACTAAGCCTCTCTCAGGATAAAACACCTTGCACGTTCCATTTTGAAACAAAATGGAAAGCCCCTTTGCTTGCAATTTCCCAATACTCAACGAATTGTTCTTCAGCTCCAGCACATAGAACACTCCTGTGATTATCTATATGATTTCATTCACTTGCAACCGTACATTACCCTTTCCTGTTACAACCATATTTGAGTTGTTGCCCAGCTTCACTGAATCTCTGAAACTTCCATCAAAATCTAAAAAATATTCCTTCTTCCCATACATATGATTGTTACATTCCGAGTCAAGAAACCACATATCTTCTCTATTGACCTTATCATATTCACGTAAGCCATCAACAACTTCCCTTCTTGAGTCTCTGCATAGTTTGCCTCCTTCTCCTTGCTTTGACATTCCCATTGAAAATGTCCTAGCTTGTGACAATTATAGCACTCCACTATGGCCCTGTTGAAGGTTTGTTTGCCCCGTCCCCTTCCTCTGCCTCTAAAACTTCCACGACCTTGACCCCTTCCTCCAGATTGTACACCATGAGTGATCTTCAAAGTGTGTTCTTCTTCAACATGAGAACTCATGCGTTGTTCATGTTAAACACTGTCATAAGCCCTATTCTCTAAGACCAAGACCTATTCTCAAGGTCTTGCTAATATTTTTATGCTTGTTAGTTTATCTTTAGGTTTAGCAGAAGGCTATATAATGTCATTCTTTATGCTGTTGAAGAATCAAGTTTTTTAGTGCAATATTGTATGTCTTGAGTGATTTTGGTGTTGTGAGTACATTTGTTCCGCTTTCGGCTCACAACAAGTGGTATCAGAGCCAGGTTGTGGTATTTTGGGGTATTGTGAAAGCTTGGGCCTCATCGACCATTAGACGTGCTCACAATCGTGTTTATTCTCTTGAAATTCAATTTTCAAGAATTGTGTTTTTGAGTTTCATCCAGATTAATTATTGCAAATGACAGAACCATCACGACGTGGATCGAGAGTGTGGAGTTCCAATCTCGAAGTAGAGAAATTTGATGGAACCAATAATTTTGGTGTTTGGCGAGGCGAAGTTAGCGATTTGCTGGTCATGCAAGACCTCGATGTTTCTCTCCAAGAGGAAATGCCTGAAGACATGACAGAAGCAGAATGGACGAAATTAAATCGACAATCCTGTGGAATTATTCGATCCTGTCTTGGCAAGGATCAGAAATATCCATTTATGAAGGTTACCATGGCGAAAGAATTATGGGACAAGCTTGAAGCGAAATATATGAAGAAGAGTGTGGAAAATAAACTCTATTTGAAGAAGAAACTCTTTCGTGTTGACTACAAGGAAGGCATCTCAATGGCTGAGCATTTGGATGATTTTAACAAAATCATCACTAATTTGCTCAATCTTGATGTTAAGATTGATGACGAGGACAAGGCGTTGTTGTTATTAAACTCTTTGCCGGAATCATACGAGTTTTTAGTAACGACCCTACTACATGGAATCACTAATATTGATTTTGAAGATGTTTCAAATGCCTTAATAAACAATGAGATGCGAAAAAAGGAAAAGGAGACGTATCAAAGCTCTAGCTCAAATGTTCTCACTGCTCATGGAAGGACTTCTAATTGGAAAAAGAACGAATGTGGAGAGTCTCGATTAAAGTCGAGAGGTAGATCTGACAATTGGAGAAAACTTGATAAAAATGAGTGTGCATATTGTCGACAGAAAGGCCATTGGAAAAATGATTGTTCGATCTTAAAAGAGAAGGGGTCGAAGTCCAATGTGGTTAGAGATGACGACACTGATACAGATGATGCCTTGACAATCTCCCTATCAGTCAGCCAAACCAGTGAATGGATTCTTGATTCTGGGTGCTCCTATCATATGTGTCCCAACAAAGAGATGTTTTTGGACTTCAAAAAGTGCAATGGTGGAGTTGTCTATATGGGCAATGATAGTACTTGCAAGATAATAGGAATCGGCTCAGTACAAATCAAGATGTTTGATGGGGTTATACAAAAACTCAAAGAGGTGAGGTATGTCCCTGACTTGAAGAAAAATTTGATCTCACTTGGCGTTTTGGATGCGAGTGGTTATCGCATCATTTTGAAAGGAGGAAATTTGAAAGTAGCTCGTGGAGCTTTGGTGGCAATTACAGGAACTAGAAGAGGTAGCATATACTACCTCAACGGAACCACAATAATTGGGCATGCTGCTGTGGCAAGTTCGAAAGAACAAGACATATCGAAATTATGGCACATGCGACTCGGGCATGCTGGTGAGAAGGCGCTTCAGACACTGGTGAACCAAGGAGTCCTTAAGGGTGCCACAACTGGAAGAATTGATTTCTGTGAACATTGTATATTTGGTAAACAAAAAAAATGTGAAGTTTGGTACAGCTATACACCAAACAAAGGGCATTTTGGATTATGTTCACACTGATGTATGGGGTCCCACAAAAAATATCTCATTGGGAGGAAAGAGGTGGTTCGTCACCTTTATTGATGACTACTCAAAGAGAGTTTGGATGTATCCCATGAGGCACAAAAACGAGGTTCTCCAAATCTTCCTAGAGTGGAAGAAAATTGTAGAGAATCAGACGGACAGGAAAATCAAAAGGCTGAGATCAGACAACGGGGGAGAATATACTTATGATCCATTCCTTAAAATATGCCGAGATGAAGGGATCGTTCGACACATCACTGTTCCTGGTAAGCCACAACAAAATGGATTTGCTGAGAGAATGAACCAGACATTAACAGAGAAGGTTCGATGCATATTGTCTCAAGCAGGATTGAATAAAGCATTTTGGGCTGAGGCTCTCAGTTATGCAGTTCACTTGGTGAATCGTTTACCTGTTTCTGGAAACGGTGGGAGAACTCCGCTTGAGGTATGGTCAGGTAGTCTTGTTAGTGATTATGATAAATTGCATGTGTTTGGGTGTCCTGCTTATTATCATGTGACAGACTCAAAGCTGAATCCTAGAGCAAAAAAAGCCAAGTTTATGGGCTTTAGCAAAGGTGTGAAGGGCTATAGGTTATGGTGTCCAGAAACAAGTAAGATTGCTAATAGTCGAGATGTGATATTCGATGAGTCTGGAATGTTTTTGCAGAAAATTGAAAATAATGACGAGGCATTGAAGTAGGTGGAGAAGGTGGTGTTCTCTCCTGATGTGGTTGCTCCTACTGAAGAACCTATTGATCAGGTAAATAATAACTTTGATGTCTTAGAACAGAAAGAGCAAAGTCTTGAGGAGCAAAGCCTTGTAAATGAAAGAGTGGAAGAACCTGAGTCAATCGCCAAGAATAGACCACGAAGGGTAATTCGAAAACCTGCAAGGTTTAATGATACAATAGCATATGCTTTCTCTTTGATTGATGGAGTTCCTAACAGTTACAAAGATGCTATTCAGAGCCCGGATAGCTTACACTGGCAAGAGGCTGTGAATCAGGAGATAGCATCATTGGAGATAAATCAAACTTGAGATTTGGTACAACTTCCAAAAGGTAAGAAGGAAATTGGTTGTAAATGGGTTTTTGCAAAAAAGGAAGACCCTTTTGGTATACGTTATAAGGCTTGACTTGTGGCTAAAGGGTACGCACAAAAAGAAGGTATTGATTACAATGAAATTTTCTCACCTGTGGTAAAACATTCTTCGATTCGAATTTTGTTGGCTTTGGTTGCTCAATTTAATCTTGAGCTTGCACAACTCGATGTAAAAACTGCCTTTTTGCATGGAGATTTGGAAGAAGAAATATATATGGCGCAACCAGTTGGTTTTCGAGTAGTTGGACAGCAACATTTAGTATGCAGATTGAAGAAATCTTTGTATGGGCTGAAGCAATCCCCTCGCCAATGGTATAAAAGGTTTGATCATTTCATGGTAGAGCATATGTATACTCATAGTCAATTTGACCATTGTGTGTATTATCGATGTCTCGATGATGGATCGTTAATCTCAAAGATGAGCTTTCTAAAACATTTGAAATGAAAGACTTAGGCAATGCAAAGAAAATACTTGGAATGGAGATAGAGCTAGATCGAAAAAAAGGTACAGTCTGGTTGACTCAGTCTCAATATCTACGCAAGGTATTGTCAAGATTTAGTTTGAATGATTCAACCAAACCCGTTAGTACTCCACTTGCTCCTCATTTCAAGCTTAGTGCTTCCATGTGTCCAAGTTCTGACGATGACAAAAGGTATATGGAGAACATTCCTTATACAAATGTTGTTGGTGCGTTGATGTATGCTATGGTGTGTACTCGACCTGATCTTTCACACGCAGTAAGCATGGTGAGTCGTTATATGCATAATCCTGGTAAAGAGCATTGGCAGGCTGTAAAATGGATTCTTAGGTACATTCTTGGCACTATTGATGTTGGTATTAAGTTTCAAAAACAAAAAATGTTTAATCTTGACAATCGTGTAGCTGGTTTTGTGGATTCTGATTATGCTGGTGATTTGGATAAGCGACGATCTACTACGGGATATTTATTTACTATGGTTGGTGGACCTGTTTGTTGGCGTTCAACATTGCAGTCTACGGTTGCATTGTCTACCACTGAATAGAGTATATGGCAGTAACGGAAGCTTTTAAAGAAGCTATTTGGATGCATGGTTTGATCAATGACTTGGGTATTTTGCAGGGACATATAGATGTATTTTGTGATAGCCAGAGCACTATTTGCTTGTCAAAAAATCAAGTCCATCATGCTCGTACAAAACACATTGATGTCCGTTTTCACTTTATTCGAGAAATTATTAGCAAAGGGGATATTCGTTTACTAAAAATTGGAACTGCTGATAACCCTGCTGATATGTTGACAAAGGTGATCCCTCGTGAAAAGTTCTGCCATTGTTTGGATCTCATCAACGTCGGAAGGAAGGATTGGATCTCATCAACGTCGGAAGGAAGGAGTAGTGTGTTGACGTGGTAACAACCAAATTCGCTATCAACTTGAAGATCTTATGACAAGGTGGAGATTGTTAAACACTGTCATAAGCCCTATTCTCTAGGACCAAGATCTATTCTCAAGGTCTTGCTAATATTTTTAGGCTTGTTAGTTTATCTTTAGGTTTAGTAGAAGACTATATAATGTCATTCTTTCTGCTGTTGAAGAATCAAGTTTTTTAGTGCAATATTGTATGTCTTGAGTGATTTTGGTGTTATGAGTACATTTGTTCCGCTTTCGGCTCACAACAGTTCATGCACAAGCAGGCAGACTGCTTTGCAACTCATCAATAGTTAAGATAATTGTATCCTTGGACTCCTCAATAGAACACACAATATAATCAAACTAGGGAGTCATAGATCTCAGAATCTTTTCAACTACTTCAACATCTCCTTTGTTCTCACCATTTAGTTTCATCTTGTTGGCTATGCTAAGGGTTCGAGCAAAATACTCATTCACAGATTCTCCTGCCTTCATGTGAAGCATTTCAAACTCCTTCCGAAGAGCTTGCAAGTGTGCACGCTTTACCCGTGTCGAACTCTGATATTTCTGCTTCATAGAATCTGATATGTTCTTTGTTGTATCTGTGAATGTTTGATTAATCCACCACACCTAAATGGTGTGAAAGTTATCTTATTTATAATCAAATAAATTAAAGGATATGGAAATAGTAATAAATGGAAATAACAATAAATGGAAAGATACTTATGATAATAAGGCAAATATTAGATATTTGCCTTATAATAAAATATCAAATATAATATATATGGTAAACTATAATTTATTACTAAATATCCTTAACAGTATCCTTGTTGAGGATTGTCTCCAAGATCGAACGATCTAATGCTTGGAATAGACAATTCTTTGCTTTCAAATCTTTCAATTTCTGATCTTCATTGTGCTTCTTCTAGGCATTGTGAAAACGATGTCTTCTGTTGTTGCAGGAATCCCATTCTCCACCAAACCTTAGTACTCCTTTGAACGTAAAAAGTTTTCCATGAGCATCGCTCAATGATCATAGTACCCATCAAATGAATTGCAGGATGCGCAAATGAACTCTCCATCGACATACTTTTATTATGACACAAGTAGAAGGCTGCTATGACTCTGATACCAAATGTTGATAACAAAGAGAACTGGAATGATAAGAATTGGAAGAAATCTCATGGTCTATTAAAGAATGAAATTAGCTATTATATAGTCTTACAGAGTACATTGAAAGCAAGGAAAAACAATTCTCGTATATCAACTCCTACCCCTAATAACGTGATATGACTAAATTTGATAAGACTAAATCAAATAAACAGATATCAACAATAGGAATACTTTGACTCTAGTAGCTAACATATGGAATAACAAAACCTAACCGGCTTGGCCTAGGTTAATAAATGAAAATTAAAAGTTTAGTTTTTAAACTGTCTTGAACTTTTAAAAGTGTCCGAAGTCTTTGTAAAGTTAAAGATTATAATTGTTCCGTCCCATTTAAGTTTTTAAAATTTGTATTTAACAAATTGTAAAGTTACAGTTATAATTGATCTAATAGATATAAACTTTAATTCAATGTCTAATAGAATCCTAAATTTTCCATTTTAGTGTAATTTAACAAAAAAAAATTAATAATAATAATAATTATAAAACTTGATTAATTAATTTTGTTACATTAAAGTTTAATTACCAAGTAGATTCATAAGGTAACACTAAATAATCAATTTAATTGATTTTTTTAATGTCCCAATCATGAAGAAAAAAAAAAATTAAATGGTAAGTCTTCAAATTGAATTTAATATATAAGATATGTTCAATATAAAAAATATTTATTTTATTTGATAGATTAAAAATAAAAGTATATATAAAATTTGAATGAGATTTTGATGGTTAAATATAACTTAGAATTTAAATGATTATTTGAAATATATTATATATTATACTTGTTCGCATTTCACCAATAGGCTAGGGTGTACAGGCCGAGTTGAGTTGGGTTGAGTAATTTTTTTTGACCCAGCACAAAAGTTTGGGTTCGTTGGATTGTAAACAACTCATGCCAAAACTTTTCACAACCCAATCTAACCCTCTTGAGTTGGATTCTAAATTTTTTTTTGAAGTTTTATTTATCCACAATTTATAATTATTTGGATTTTAGATAAAATATATTAAAATTCACAAACAAACCCAAATCAATCTATAATTATTCACAACAAAAATAATAATAATAATTCATACAAAGCAATGAACGAAAATTGTAACATATTAACATAGTTCGACATTATCATAAAACTAAAGACGACGAAATACATTAGTAGGTGTGGTATACCACAAAAATAAAAAATAAAAAAATATTTTAATTGAAATATGACTTATTTATACGTGAAGTCTTAAATTATTAAAAAATAAAAAATATATATAAATTATGATATAATAATGTTATAATAAATAAATAATAAATACATTAGAATTTAGAATATGCTTTTAAAATTATATACATGTATATATATAATTTATGAACATTCAACACAGTTTCAAAACAATATATTCTAATGTATTTTATATATTTTAATTTGGGTCAATTCGAGGATTTTGCCCACAAACCCGAAATCGAACCGATTCTGTTTAGGTTCAAAAAAATGAACTCAACCCTACCCGAAATACTAATCAAATCCAATCTAACCCTTCTAGTTTGGGTTGGGTTAGTTCGGGTTGTCAGGTTGAATGTACACCCCTAGGATAGGCTCATTCAGCTAATTAGTGATATATGACCCTTACCTAAGATAGAGATGCCCCCTAAAATTAGAGGATTGATTGATTGAGAAGCTCGAGTAAGAATAGGACATTCCATGAGAAGAACTACTAAAACCTAAGAAAACGTAAGATTTCTATAGGTTCGGTCTACTCTACAACACGTAGGCTTAGACTTAAAAGGTGATTTGGATAGAAGGAACCCCTTAACTGTTTTGATTTTCCTACTCGGGGAAACATAATAAGTTTAAAATATAACCTTCCCATCAATGTTGGCTTTGTCGGCTACTGAAGCTTAGTTCATAGCAACCATACAAGCTATAAAATGTCAGAACAAAATATATAGATAGATCAAGACATTTTGGGAAAACTAAAAGTAAAGAAAAGAAAACACGCTCGTTTGGTGTTTGGTTGAAGTTTCTGTTTAAGATTTCTAAGAATAAAATATTTGCATGAGAATTAAATAATTGTGTTTGAAACCAGTCCATATTGTCTTGTTTGGGCTTTCCATTTCGAGGTTCTCTCAAGATTTTAAAACAAGTTTCCACACCATTTTAAACAATATTTCATTCTTCTGGATGTGGGATCTCACAATCCACCTCTTTTGGGGCTAGCGTTCTCACTGGCACTCATTCATCTCTCAAATCGATGTGAGATCTCACTATCTAACCCTATCGAAAAAGGGAACAAAACATTATTTTGAAGGGTGTGGAAACCTAATTGATATAATATCTATTAGCGGTGGACTTAGACTGCTACATTGGTATTGCATTGCATGTCAAGAATAAAGGTAAAATAAAGAAAAAAAGAGTAATGAAAATGAATACAAAGGAATAGACATTCTTTTACCATTTTTAACCGGTATCGTAAAAAATAACGCCTAAAAATGTCTTTAAAAACCTCGAGTAAAGCATTTCTCTCAACTCTTTCTCACAGTTCCTGTCAAACAAATCAAAGAACGTTCATCATCATAGGTATTGAAAGAAGGAGCCGATAATTATTTTTGTTGAGGATTATTGGAAGTGAGTCCCAAATTGGTTAATTTAGTGGAAGATGTTGTTTTTCAACAATCGATAATGGCAACTGAAATCATTTGACAGCGAAGTTGTTGGAAGAAAATAAAGATGCTAAAAATAACATAGAGATAATTTGCGAAGACATTGGCTTAAAATGAGGTGCTTATATCTTCCGTATCTAACTTATCCTATAAAAATGGCGGGAGAGTAGCCAACTATAAATCTGTGTCACTCCCTATAAAATTGCCTTCTAAAATTTTGGTAATCTCGACCCGTTTGTCAAATAGTCAAACGAATGAAGGTATTCAATTAACTAAAGAGAACGTGTAAATAAGGAAAATTTCAAATTTTATTTAAGAGAATGATCATGAATTTGTAAGCAGAGGAAACCCATGTCCGGGAAGTCGAAAGCAGAGCTGGTGGACATTATATGATTGCCTATTTTCATCCTTAGTGCCTCGGAACTTTTACTCCAACCAGATTCAAACGGTTCTGCGGTTCTTATTTCTTTCTTCATCTTCTATGAATTTTATGATGCATTACATATTTTACTAAATCCTCTGCAGTCTGTTCGGTTGCCTGAAAGCTCATCAAACATAAAGATTGCGGAAATCGAGGCTTGTATCTTTGGTTTGGACCGGCTTCTCGTGTACATTTGCGTGATCAAATTGCAAAAACCGTAAGTTTCGAAGATTAATTTTCTTCCAAAAATTTCTGGCGATCGAAATGATTAAATGAAGCTTCTGTCTCAAGTAAAACTGTAAACTGAAACGCTGAGAGTACCGTTTGTAGATTCGAGTACTTATTCTGTACAGTTCGGAAAATGTCGAACATAACTGTTTGCGCTCGATTTCGGCCTTTAAGTTCAAAAGAGAGACGAGATCATGGAGATGCAGTGTGCATTCAATGTGTGGACTCTGAGACATTCATTTTTAAGGTCTGTTTGTACTTATTTACTTTTTGCAGATTGCAGGGAGGTAATTCACCTTGCTTCGTTAAATTTATTGTAGGACGAGAAGGCTGAAGAATTTACATTTAACTTTGATAGAGTGTTCTACGAGAAATCTGAGCAAACTGATGTCTACCGATTTCTTGCTCAGCCAATCGTCCAAGGTATACCGTGATCTTTAGTGCACTATCATTTTATGACTTGAATCCGGCGGTTTCTTTATGAATGTTAGGTTTGTTATTAAGTTGCGAATTAATTGGATGGTTCTTGTGGAGAATAAGTTCTCTTTATCGAAATTTTTTATTTCTGATTTTAGTTTTCTTAGATGTTGGAAGAAGTCAGTATGGGCTCTTGCATTACTTTGCTTAAGGCAGAATCTACCTCTCATGTTGTGCTTTGACGCTTGACACAGATGCTCTTAATGCTGTTAATGGGACAATTATCACCTTTGGACAGGTGAGATACGTTACTCGTCTAGAATCTGTTTGAAACAAGACTCCTTGTGTTCAAAACTTAAATCTGAACTGATATTTGAATAGTCCCGTAAAGAATACTATCGTGTGCTCGTGTACGACCATACATATGCATGGCATAATTATGCATATAAATCCACTTTTTACTCATTGAGGATCAATTCTACCACGCCTCTTCTTAGTCTGCTCATCATGTAGGATAAGCTTCAAAAGTCATTTGGCTTAACATTTTATCCTGTCAAAATGCAAGAGGTAATTAGTTAAAGATTAATTTCCAAATAAAATTTTCATTTGGAGTCTGCAATGTTTTTAAGCTCAATCGAATGCCTGCAGATTATATCCTACTTTCTATTTAATTGTTCTAGAATTCTCTTTGGGATGCAAATGAATCGGTGACCCAGACTTCTGTTTCAATTATTAACTTCTCTTTCCTGCTTCTGTGACAGACTGGTGCTGGAAAAACCTATAGTATGGAGGTATTAGGCCATTCTTTTAAGAGAGTTGTCAACTTAAATTATCAGAAGTCTTATTTTCTGGTGATCTTATTAAAGCAGGGGCCTGGCATACTAGAATGTCATGCAGTAGAGAAGGGTTTACTTCCTAGAGTGGTAGAAGAAATTTTTGAATGCACTAAATTTGCTGATGAAACGAGCAAGTACACAATCAAGTTATCTATGGTATTAGTTAGCCGACATTATGCTATCATGCTTACACCTATCATTCCTTATATTGCAGCTAATTAATTACCAATGTACATTGTAAATTTTTTATCAATACGTGTTTTCTTTTGGCTTTTTTAGGTTGAGATATACATGGAGAAAGTGAGGTATAAATATCTCTGCTCAATGCACGATTCTTTTCCAGCAAATAGAACTTTCCATGACCAAATAAGATAGAAACCAATCCTAGAAAAGGAGAGAGACTAAAATAGTAAACAGTGTTTTTGCAGTTTGAAGTTTTCCTAATGAACGATATATTTTCAGAGATCTTTTTGACTTATCGAAGGACAACATACAAATCAAGGAGAGTAAAACACAAGGGATAATGTTAAATGGTGTGATTGAGGTAAGCTGTCTTCGTATCAACTTATTAAGCAAAATTTTCTAGCAATTTTTTTTTATTTGTAAAAATTTACATATTTAGTTTTCCACGCACACAAATGTGTGCCAACATGTACCATGACAATTTTCTTTACTGACATTGAAAAAAAAGTTATTGGTTCACGAGGATTATTTTTATGAACATAAAAGCCATGCAACTCATATGTTGGATGAACTATCAACAGAGTCGTCTAAATTTCATGCTGCAGCATCGAAGTAGCTTATTATTTTGGTTTCACAGCTGAATTTAATTCATTTGGTTGTTAGTTTCCTTCATTTCTCCGAGCATTTTTATTATCTCACATTACAGATGCCCGTAAAGGACCCTCCAGAAGCATTGCTAACCCTATCTGTAAGATGATATTGTTGTTTTGATTATTTTCTTGCAATGCAGTTCAATCTTTAATTTCTCATGTTAACTGTCCAATGCAGAACGGCATAGCCAACAGAGCTGTAGGAGAGACCCGTATCCTGCCTTCTTCTCATGCACTTTTATTCCTGAACATCCAAAAACATGTTATTTCTCATATTCTTTAACGTTTCATGGTCAAATCTTCGTTTTCTTCTGAACACGGACAGAAATGAACATAGCCAGCAGTAGGAGCCACTGTATTTACATATTCACTATTCAGCAAGAATCAACAAAAGACAAGAGGTAGTCTTTTTCAGCCATACCACTGTCAAGTTCTGAATGGAATAATCCATGCTGATCCTCTATTCCTTGAATAGGGCCAGAACAGGAAAATTGAATCTAGTGGACTTGGCTGGGTCTGAAAAGGTGGAGAAAACTGGCGCTGAGGGGAGAGTTCTTGAAGAAGCCAAGACCATTAACAAATCACTTTCAGCTCTGGGGAATGTAATAAATGCTCTAACATGTGGACCAACAGGCAGAGGAAATCACATTCCATATCGTGATTCTAAGTTGACACGGATTCTACAAGATGCACTCGTTGGTTACCTCTCTAATTTCCACCAATACTACATGTTCCTTAACTTAATTGAGCAATTTAGTCCTCTCACATTTCAGGGAGGGAACTCACGTACTGCATTGTTGTGTTGCTGCTCACCCAGTCCTACAAATTCATCTGAGAGCCTCTCAACCCTTCGCTTCGGTGCAAGGTATGTCTGAGCAATCTGTTTCAGAATTCTTGATTGACAGAATACAAGAAAAATTATATTATATGGCTCTCGGGAAGTAAAAATTATTGAAGTTCACCTAAAGCTAATGATATTTCGATTAACTTCTTGATGGTCCAGAAAAAAGAGATTCTGTATAACTGTAAAAAGCCTGTCCGAGTTGGTGATTATATTGTCAAATGTTAGTGGTTGTTAGAATTATATCCTATAACCCACCCTAGCTGATATTGTCCTTTTTTGGGATATACTTTTCCTCAAGGTTTTGAAAACGCATTTGCTAGGGAGAGGAGGTTTTCACACTCTTATAAAGAATGTTTTGTTCTCCTCCCAAACTGATGTGGGACTTCACATCCACCCCCTTCGGGGGCAGCATCCTCATTGACACTTGTTCCCTTTTCTATCGATGTGGGACCCCTAATCCACCTCTCTTTGGTGCCAGCATCCTTACTGGCACACTGCCTCGTGTCCACCTTCCTTCGGGGCTCAGCCTCCTTGCTGGCACATCGCCCAGTGTCTGGCTTTGATACTATTTGTAATGCTTCAAGCCCACCACTGGCAGATATTGTTCTTTTTAGGTTTTTTTCCTTTTGGGTTTCCCCTCAATGTTTTTAAAACGCGTCTGCATTTTCACACCCTTATAAAGAATGTTTCGTTCACCTCTCCAACCGATGTGGTATCTCACACTAATCAAGTTGGGACATTCTTTTAAGATCAGTCTCTTACTTATATTTTACTAATATATAAGGCCATTACGTTATATATCAATATGAAGCAAGTACTCAAACACTCCATG
Organism: Cucurbita maxima; assembly: GCF_002738345.1. Taxonomy (NCBI): domain Eukaryota; kingdom Viridiplantae; phylum Streptophyta; class Magnoliopsida; order Cucurbitales; family Cucurbitaceae; genus Cucurbita; species Cucurbita maxima. Next base: position 2,082,006 of record NW_019272051.1, read on the forward strand.
ATTTCTCCTTTAGCTTAATGTTCTAGACTAACATCTTTACCTAAAGATCTACATAACTTTCTTTTTCTTCTTTTGGCCAATGTTGCAGGGCAAAGCATATAAAGACTTCTCCTCGTGTTGCAAATGAGGATAAAAGTATCAGAGAGCTCGAAAATTTCACTCCAATAAAAAGGGAATCACGTGAGAAACTTCTAAATGAGGTGAGAAGCAAGGAATGAATGATTTTATTAGCAGACAGATAGATCAATTTGGATCCTTACGTAGTGTCTCCATTTGGTATAGTTGCAGGAGAGTTTGGATATGGAGCATGTTCAAATACTTGAGCAGTTGTTTATACAAAATGGAATTCTATTTGATCCTTGCTCCATTGAAGAGCCGGAATTAGCCTATGAAGATGTTACTTCACAAACCATTTCTTCGTTGCAGCTGGCTTTGGAAGAACTCTTGAGCACCAATGTAGAGGTACGTGAAAATCTTTCAACTCTTTGGAAGTCTTTTTTTTTTTTTTTTTAAATAATACAGAGCCGCTTATCTAATTTTAGAATTATGTCATTAAAAATACAACACTTTAAATTATAATATTATAATTCAATCAACAAGTGATTTAAACGATATAAAATAAATGAGGTGTGAGATCCCATGTCAGTTGAGGAGGAGAACGGAACATTTTTTATAAGAGTGTAAAACTTCTCACTAGTAGACGGGTTTTAAAAACCTTGAGGAAAACTCCGAAAGGGAAAACATAAAGAGACGTTGGGCTCGAAGGGGAAACCGAAAGGAAAAGTCTAAAGAGGACAATATGAAACAAGGGTGTAAAACTTCTCCCCAGTAGACGAGTTTTAAAAACCTTGATGGAAATTCTGAAAGGGAAAACCTAAAGAGACGTTGGGCTCGAAGGGGAAACCCGAAAGGAAAAGTTTAAAGAGGACAATATCTACTAGTGGTAAGCTTGGGTTGTTGCATGAAGTTAGGATCTAACCTAAGAATATATTTTTCATCCCCGACAAGGGATGTCTCTCCCTCGCCCACTCTATTTTTTGCTAATCAAAGATTTGTTAGGATCAATACCAGTTGTTAGCTTTGACCCGTTGTTAGGATCATCAATGATTTGTTAGGATCAATACCAGTTGTTAGCTTTGATACCAATTGTTAGGATCGCCCAACTATGCACACATTCGTTCAAGATGAACACAAAGAACGCACACATTCGATTAAGATGAACACAAAGAACAGAAGAGAGAAAATAGAAGGAGAAATATTGGCTTAAAAGTTTTATTATTACAAAGAACCGAAGAGAGAAAATACAAAGAACAGAAGAGACAAAATAGAAGGAGAAATACTGGCTAAAGGTTTTATTATTACAAAGAACATGAGAGAAAATACAACGGAAAAATATTGGGATTATTGATAGATTGACTGTTATATATATGGTTTCAATTTACTAAATATAGCTTCCAAAATTTAAACGTACCTTGTATAATCTAACAAGTATATATATCTAAGAAATATATCTCTATCAAATCTTTACCAAATATCATGTATATCTCTATCATATTTTTGCCAAATATATCTTTCAAATATATCCTACCCAATATAATCTAACAAACAAATATATCTCAATCCTAAGGTAGGTGAAGAAGGTTAGGGGGGTGGGAGCTGAGAACTTTTACTTTTTTAAAAAAAGAACCATATAGCCGAAAAATAAATATATAAAAGTAATTGTATTTAACATCACTATTATAATTAATTGTTTTAAAACAATGTTACATTATAATTCTTTCAAATTAACCAAAATAAAATAATAGTAATCAAAGTATGAAAGGGAGAATCAGATGTGTAAACATACCATTTTGAAATGTAAGACAAAATGTATACCATTTATTATTTTGAGGTGTAATTATAAAGCTTTAAGGTGGCTTGGGCTTTTTCATGTCACTGCAGCTTATGAAAGAGAATGTGGGTCTGAAGGCAAGAGTATCCGCAGCTGAACTCCATCATGAGCCCATCTCAAAGTCCAGCTTACTGGTTAGTATATCTTGCCATCTTAGTCTCTTTAGGGATTGGTTCAAATCTCTCTTCCATTCCCCACCCAACCATTATACCTAGTTTCAATTTTCAAACTCTACCTATATCGTCCCCTCCTTTTCTCAACCCTCTACAAGTACAATTACAGTGTTATAGAATAACAAACTATATGAAGATTAATGGAGGATTATTGGGAGTGAGTACGACGTTAGTTAATTTAGTGGAGATACTTCTTTCCACTTTTATATGAAGATTAATTGAGGATTACTGAGAGTGAGTCCCAATTTAGTGGAGATACTTCTTTCCACTTTTATATGAAGATTAATTGAGGATTATTGAGAGTGAGTCCCACATTGGTTAATTTAGTGGAGATCATGGGTTTATAAGTGAGGAATATTATTCACATTGGTTAATTTAGTGGAGATCATGGGTTTATAAGTGAGGAATACTATCTCCATTGGTATGATGCATTTTGTGGAAGTTCAAAGTAAAGCCATGAGAGCTTATGCTCAAAATAGACAATATCATACCCATGATCTTCCACTGCCGATAATCCTCAACAATCCTCCCCTCGAACAAAGTACACTATAAGCCTCTCTGGAGGTTTATGGAGCTCTCGAATAGCCTCCCTTTAATTGAGGCTCGACTCCTTTCCCTGGAGCCCTCGAACAAAGTACACCCTTTGTTCAACACTCATAATTCTTTATTTGATATTTGAGGATTCTATTGACATGGTTAAGTTTAGGGCATGACTCTAATACCATGTTAGGAATCACGACTCTCCACAATGGTATGATATTGTCCACTTTGAGCATAAACTCTCATGGCTTTGCTTTGGGTTTCCCCCAATAGGCCTCATACCAAATAATATTACTCACTTATAAATTCATGATCTTCCACTAAATTAACCAAGGTGAGACTCACTTCAATCTATTCATCTAATATCAAAATGAAGAATGAACTTCTACTTTTGTAATACAAATTTGGCATGGTTTATAAAATTTTAGTTTTAAATAAGAGGAATTTGAGTCATATTGACCTTGAAAATCGAATTGGGACGAGAGAAAATTGGCGGGACCAATCTAATCCAACTCAAATGAACGGAACAGATATAATTGAAGTGGAACGTTTTGTCAACTGAAACAATTAACCGATTTAACTTAATTGCAGTGGTATCTTTTCTAAAGAAGGATTGAACTAATACAAATTTGTCTACAAAATCAAATAAGATTTTGAAGACAAATTTTTTTTTATCTTCCCGGTAGGTTATATATCATTTTAGATCTCTTAATTCACTTCCACATTTTATGTACAATTTTTTAAATTTTTTATATATTATCCAAAAAAAGATAATTTTTTTTTTTCAGTTTGTCTCCAAAATTATAAAAGCTTCAATTTCAAAGTTTTTCTATTAATTCTATTCAAAATTGCAAGCTTACTTTACATATAAATAAACTAGTAGTTTTCAAGATAAAACAAATCCACAAAAAATGCTATTATTAGCATTTTTAAATTAATTTTTTTTTATTAAAGTATATTATTCTTCTAATTTATTTTAATTTTAATTTTCTAAAGGTAAGAGACCTGGTGTCATGACATGACAAACATTTTCCAAGTCAAAAGTTGACAGAAACAACATTGACAAACAACAAACATGTTTTCGTTATTAATATTGTAATATCATGGAAAATAAAAAAAAAAGAAAAGAAAAGAAAGTAAACCCTAGCCATGAACATACTCAACTATAAAAGTCGAGCCTAGGTCGCCTCCTCAGCTCGTTTTCAACCTTCTAAGTTTATCAACGGTTGCTGTTGTGATTTCCTACTTATTTAAAATTTTAATTCCCAAGTTTTATTTTATGTTCAAACCTTATGAAAATCTACTGTTGAAAAAATAGTATAAAACGTAAGCCAAATTTTTTGCCATCGCATATCATGTAACCACCCTTTGTAAAAAAAAAATAAATAAAGAAACAAATTGTTTAGGCCAACGAACTATTGGAATGCCCTCTTGTTAGATGATTTGAGTGATGTATGAATGACACATACTCTGTGGCCCATCTACGTGTCATTTTCTTGATGTTATGATATGTTACGTTATGTTTATAATTATGTGATGTTTATTATGACTATGAGATATTTATGAGTATCATGTGATGCATGTAGTTCCCGTGTGATTATGTCATGTATGTCATGAGACCATATTTATGTTAGGCCTATGAGACATTGTTGAATCATGTATGATAATAGTGAAAGAAATGTTATGTATAACGTATGATAAGAATGAATGAAAATATGATGTGTATCATAACTATGTCCTATGAATTGAAATTATGGGATCTCATGCGTGTTGTATCCCACAAACATGAGATACTTCTCAATATATGTTGCGCTCCTTTCTTTTGGTTGGTTTTCGACAGCATGAGCATGTGCTAGCCTGTATTTAGACCTAGGAGGTGTAACGACCCTAGATTTGTACTTAAGTTAAAGTCGTTACCGTATACATATCATATATATTTTATGCGAAAATATTTCATTCAAAACTTTATCATAAAACATAGTCATATGTACTTACATGTTTTCTAGAACGTCTTTAAATAAAAATGTCCTATACCAACTTATATGCTACTAAATTTGGTGCATACTATCCTATACTATCCTATAGTATAGGAAATTTAATTTGCAAACTACCCTATGCAGATATTTGGTTTTAATAATTAGTTAGAGTATATTTGAGATATTTAGGGATTAGTATATTTTATTTATTTATCATATTTAGTTAATTATATATTTTCCCTATTTTTAGGTATTAGGTCATAGTTTGTATCCTATTTAAACGTGGTAAACATTTGTAGTTTGTATCCTATTTAGCCTTAGCGAGTGCTAGTCAAACGAGTCAGGCCTAAGGGGTATGCAAGCCTGCCTCGTGGGTTCACGTGCACATGTGTGGGCCATGTGTAGAGAAGTACAATACAATCAACCTTGCTTGGACTAGAAAGGTGCCTAAGCCATGCAATTATGCTTTTTAAAGGATAGGTTCCACCATATCGCATGCGTTTACATTTCTCAACCTCAACAGTGGAGTATTTACTGAGCATTTTTTCAAATACTCAAATCATGTGCTACTCTTATTTTTTAAGTAAAGGTAAAACACCTCTATATGGATGACGGTGTCGCGATAAAGGTCATGGAACCGGAGGTAAGGTAATCACATTTACGTCTTTTTAGTAGCCCTTAGGTTAGTTGACGACTTTATTTACTTTATTTAATTTATGTCATTTATTTTTGCTTTGTTATTTACAAGTACTTCGTTTTAAAGAATTTGTTTTTAAATGTTAAAGTTTAGGGCACCTTGTATGGAATATTTAAAATGAATGTTTTTTTTTTCATGTGATAGCCACGTCATACATGTATTAGCTACCTCGATTTTAATAGGAAATTATTGTCATTACAACAATAATCTTGGTTTTATTTTTTTTCAAGAATGTATTATATTAAATTGGACATCAAATAGTAAAAATTATGTTTAAGAATTAAATAATTAATTACGAGTGTTTATGACATAAATTTCAACACACTCTAACTTTCTCGAGCGTGAGTGGAATGAAGGTATAACTTTGCATGTCTGCACTCTATCCATCTTTTAGAAATTGGAATCCCCACAACTTCTTACAAATAGATATTTGATATCTAAAATAACCTAGCAAGATTCTAGTCGTTCTTCTCAAATTTTTCATGATCACTAACACTTTTCGTATAAAAAAGTACTTTTACTTCACTTCGATTTTTTCGATAGAAAGAAGCAACAAATAATTGAACAACTCAAGCAGATGATAATCATGCTTTATTAAATTAATGAGTTCACGTGAACCTAGATAGAGAGTTAGCTACTCATGACAAAGAATAATAAACAAGTAGAATTATAGGAAAAAATGTTGATATATTAAAGTGTACATTGTACGACAAAGAAGAAGCAAAAAGAAATAAAAATGAACACGGTTGGATATTGTCTACAATCGAAATATATCGAAACAAACAACTAGACCAAGAAGGACACCTTGAAGGGAGAGAACTTTTGAATAGAGGAACCTTAAGCACTTACGTTTTTCAATTCTCTTCGTTGTGAAAAAAGCGTACATCTAATGAGTATTTACAGTGAAGAAAACACCGATTAGGTTCCTAAACTTTCTATTCAAGTAAAAATCCCAAACAATCTTATAATTGAAGCACTAAACTTGGTCGGCTGTTGGGCAACTACTAACAACTCTCCTAAAGTTGGTCCATGTAACTTATTCTACTACTAAAGTTGCTCCATTAGTAACTTATTCTACTAAATCAAGTTTATGGCTCATAATCTCCCCCGGTAAACCTAACTTTGTTCGAGATTTTTCACTCCTAGCAACTCCCGCATCACTGCAAACATAACCCTTGCTAGGGCCTTGGTTAGAATATTCACACGTTGCTCTCTAGTGCACACAAACACCACAACGATTTGTTTCTTCTCGACACACTCACAAAATGAAGTGAAAGTGAGTGTCAATGTATTTGCTGCGTCCGTAAAATACTAGATTCTTCATCAATGCAATCATAGATTTGTTGTCGACATAGAGAGATATCGACTTTAGATCACTTCTAGTCACTTCGCTTAACAAATTTCTCCGCCACAATTCTTGACACGATGTCCCAGTGCTGTCAAGAACTTGACCTCATAGGAAGATAGTGCCACAGTTTGCTACTTTGAGACTGCCAAGAGAACAAATTTCCGTTAAGATAAAACACAATTTCTATTGTCAATGTCTCCAGTCAAATCACTATCAGTAAAACCGACTAGTTCTTCAGGACCTCTCCCTCCTTGATACTTTAACTCGTAGCTTGTGGTTCCGTTCACTTAGCGGAGAATGTGTTTAATCGCTTGATGATGCATCGTAGTAGGCTTTTTCATATACCTACTCACCATTCCAACAACATATGAAAGGTCCAAATGAGTATGAGTCAAGTACCTCAAATTTTTGATGACGCGCCTATACTCAGTAGAATTCATCAAGTTTCTTTCAACATCTTTCACGAATTGTAACTTTGTTTCCATGGGATACTTGGTTGGGTTGCACTCTTTCATCTTAAATTGCTGCAACAACTTCTTAGCATAGACCGATTGCTTTAGCATGATGCAATCTTTCCTTTGGTCTACTTCAATACTGAGGTAGTACATGAGTAACCTGAGATCAGTCATCTCAAATTCTTTCATCATTTGCTACTGGAACACTTTGACGCCTTCCACATTTGTACCAGCGACGATCAAGTCATCAACGTACAATCGAACTATGAGTGTTTCAACTCCATTGTTTCTTGTATAAACTGCTTGTTCTTGCGAACACTTCATGAAATTTAGACTTTTTAAGCTTTTTGTCCACACGTATGTTCCACGCTCTCGGTACTCGCGGTAAACTTTAATTTTCTTGGAGGTCACCATTTAGGAAGGCTGATTTGGCATCCAATTGGTGGACCTTCCATTTGTCTTGAACCGCAAGTGCAAGAACCAACATTATAATGTTCAGTCTAGTCACCGGTGCGAAAACCTCCCGAAAATCAATTCCTTGTCGTTGCACGTGACCCTTCGTAATGAATCTTGCTTTAAGTTTGTTGACATTTCTTTCATTATTCTTCACCTTAAACACCCACTTTAAACCGACGGGCTTTTGTTTGAGTGCCAAGTTAGTCAGTGCCTATTTGTATCTACTCGTTCTCCTCCATCGTACTTTGAGAGCTTTGCACCTGGTTCCATTGGTGTTGATATCGGGTTGCAATTTTTCATCTTGTACTTCTTCAAAATTTCCTTTGCGTATTTCTCTTGTTATTTAAAAATACATGTTTCTCCTTGTTTAACCTCCAAACCGAAGAAAAAGTTCAACAGGCCTAAGTTTGTCATCTCAAATTCTCGCGTCATTGTGCTTTTGAATTCTTCTATCATTTCATCATTGTTGCCTGAGAAGATGAGGTCATTGACATAAAGAGCGACAAGTATCACATTACCTCCACTCTTCTTTGTATAAAGTGAATGTTCGTGGGGACATTGCTTGTACCCATTCTTCTTGAAGTATGTGTCAATATGTGTATTCCATGCTCGCGGTCCTTGTTTCAACCCGTAAAGTGCATTCTCTAGTTTTAGTACCTTCTTCTCTTCTCCAATTTTCACGTACCCGAGAGGTTGTTCGAGATACACTTCTTCTTCAAGCACACCATTCAAGAATGCTGATTTGACATCCATTTGAAAAATCTGTCATTTCAATTGGGCTGCTTGGGAAATGATCAATCAGATTGTCTCCATTCTGACGACGGGAGCAAACACTTCGTCATAGTCGATTCCCTCCTTTTTCTTGTATCCCTTCACAACAAGTCGCATTTTGTACTGCTCAATTTCGCCTTGAGCATTCATCTTTTTCTTGAATACCCACTTCACACCTATGGGCTAACTTCCTTCTAATAATTTTGTCACTTCCCATGTGTTGTTGCGATGGATCGCTTTAATCTCCTCATCCATGGTAGTTTGCCACTTCGTGTCTCCCACCGCCTTTTCAAAGCTGATATTTTCAGCATCTGCCAGAAGACATACAAGGTGTACCTCATCTGTTAAGTCATATAAATCTTGCAAACTTCGCATTTTGGGTCGTCGTGGTTCATCTTCATCATTGAAAATTTCTGAGTTTGTTGGTGCACTTGTTGGTGTAGCGATTGATGATTCTCCAACTTCGATATTGACTTCTGTCAAATTGTTCCAGTCCCATTCGCTTGCTTCATTTACTCGCACATCACGACTCACTATCACCATCTTGCTGATCGGGTCAAGTAGTTTGTATCCTTTTGTCTTCTCATCATATCCAATAAAAATATATCTTTTGCTTTTGTCTTCGAGTTTCATTCTTTGTTGGCTCGGTATGTGAGCATAAGCCACACTACAGAACACCTTGAGATGAGATACTGTAGGCTTTTGTCCGCTCCAAGCCTCTTGTGGTGTCTGATCATCCAACTTTGCATGTGGACATCGATTCTGTACGTAGATGGCGCATTGCACAACTTTTGCCCAAAATTCCTTTAGCTCCTTGTTTTACGCCACAGTATTGTTAGTTTATTTAATCTTGTATTAACCATAATTCATTTGTATTTACTGTTTGTATTTCACATTATGTCAGTTAAGGGAAGTTTAGCAGTTAAGGGAAGTTATTAGCGGTTAAGGGAAGTTATTGGCAGTTATTAATGTGTGGCTATTTTGTCTATATATGTACTGTGTAACAAGCTGAATAATATGAGTAAGTTGGTTTTGTTTATTTTAAAATTATTGTCTCTCTTAGTTGTATGAGTGTTTTCTGACAATTGGTATTAGAGCGTGGTTACATGCCAAAGATCATGCCGAGAAATAATAACAACACTGGAGAGAGAGAAGAGTCGTCGAAGTCTACAACAAAGGAAGGTTTGGTATCACTCCAATACCCGATATTATCGAGAACCAACTACTCAACATGGGCTATGAAGATGAAGGTCTATTTGTTTGCTCAAGGTGTGTGGGACGCAATCAAAACAACTGAGTCTTTAGATAGTCTTGATGAAAGGAAGGATCAAATGGCCCTAGTAGCTATCTATCAAGCAATCCCTGAGGAGATGTTATTTTTGTTAGCAGAGAAAGAGACAGCAAAAGAAGCATGGCAGACGTTAAAAACTATTCATGTCGGTGCTGAACGTGTAAAGGAGCCAAAGATCCAAACTCTGAAGATTGAGTTTGAAATTATGAATATGAAGGAGTCCGAGACTATTGATGATAATGCAGCAAGGTTGACAGGAGTTGTTAATAAAATACATACTTTTGGAGACAAGTTTGAAGAGGCATACTTGGTGAAAAAATTTCTCCGCTCAGTACCTCCTAAGTTTCTTCATATCGCATGGGTAATAGAGAAATTTACCGATTTAAAGGTGATGACCATGGAGGAAGTCATCGACCGTCTTAAAGCATACGAGGAACGAATCGGTGGCAACAAAGAGAATGCTGAGCATGCCTTATTGACTCAAGGAGAATGGAAAGAGAAAAAACGTAGCGAAAATGGAGGCCATAGCCGAGGGCGAGGTCGCAGTGGTCGCTGGAGAGGGAGAGGTCATGGACGTGGAAATAAATCGTTTCATCAAGAGAAGAAGGCTGACAAGAGCAAGGTAAGATGCTACAATTGTCAAGGCCTAGGCCACTATGTCTTAGAATGTCGGAAGGTGAAGTGTTATAATTGTCAAAAGATTGACCATTATGCATTCGACTGTAGATCGAAGAAAAGGGAGGATCATTATGCATCCAATTGTAGATCGAAGAAAAGGGAGGATCAGGTGCACTTGACTGAGACGCAAAGTGATGAGGATGAGCCAGCCTTACTTACAGCACAAGTTTGTGAAGTCCGAACTCTCGATTCACCAGAGTTGACAGAGGTGGCTCTTTATGAAGAGAAGGTTGTCTCAGAAGAAATTGAGAAGAAAAACAACACTTGGTTCCTAGATACGGGAGCCAACAATCATATGACTGGGTGTCGAAGTTGGTTCTTGGAATTGAACGAGTCAGTGACTGGCACGATGAAGTTCGGAGATGGATCACTTGTAGAGATAAAAGGACGTGGAGATGTGATGCTGCAATGTGAAAATGGAGATCACTGTATCCTTTCCGATGTATATTTCATTCATAAACTTAAAAGTAACATTATAAGTTTAGGACAATTGGATGAACGGGGCTGTAAAATTGAGATAGAACATGGTTTACTTGTCATTTTCACAAAGGCAAAGGAGTTCTTGGCAAAAGTGAAGCGTTCTAGAAATAGGCTATATACCATTAGTCTAAAAACAATGAAACCAACATGTCTACTTGGTAAGTTGTCTGAAGATTCTTGGTTGTGGCATGCTAGATATGGGCATTTGAATTTTGAGGCTTTAAGAAACCTGTCTACGAAACAAATGGTGTAAGGAATTTCGCATGTTGAAAGGATCAAACAAGTTTGGGATAGTTGTGTAATCACTAAACAACAAAGAACACCATTCCCACAACAGGCGAATTTTCGAGCCATTAGTGTTCTACAATTGGTGCATGGCGATTTGTGTGGGTCCAATTACTCCAACAACTCATGGAGGTAATAAGTTCTTTTTGCTGTTGGTAGATGATTTTAGTAGATATATGTGGATTGAATTGCTTAAAAATAAATCTGATGCATTCTTGGGATTCAAACGTGTAAAAAAATAAAATTGAAATTGAATCCGGAAAGAAATTGCAAGCGCTTAGAACTGATAGAGGTGGAGAATTTACAAGTATTGAGTTCAAAGAATATTGTGAGAGCAGTGGGATTAAAAGATATCTAACAGCACCCTATTCTCCGCAACAAAATGGTGTGGTTGAACGAAGAAACCAAACTATTATTGTAATAGTGCGAAGCGTGTTGAAGTGCAAAAATTTGCCGATGTATTTCTGGGCAGAAGTGGTGAAGACTGTCTACATCTTAATAGATCCACAACGAAGAGTGTAATTGAAGCAACTCCTTATGAGAAGTGGAGAGGAAGAAAGCCTAATGTAGAGCATTTTAGAGTGTTCGGAAGCCTGGCGTATGCAAGAAATACAACATCAAATTTAACCAAATTACAAGACCGAAGTGTGCCAATGATTTTTGTGGGATATGAAGCAAGTTCAAAAGTTTATCGTTTGTATGATCCTAAAGCGAAAAGACTTCATATCAGCCAAGACATCAAATTTCTAGAAGAAGAAGAATATAAATGGGATGTGCAACATTGAAAGAAAATAAGAAGGAAGGTGGTAAATTTGCTGTTCATTATGGTCCACAGGTCTATGTGAATGACGAGGACATTTTAGAAGAGCGGGAAGAATCATTAGGGACTCTACTGGAAGACGATTCATCACCTGCAAATGATTTATCACCAGGAAAATTTCGATCGTTAAGAGAAATTTACTCTAGTTCTATTGAGTTGAATGAAGAAGCTGGGATGTGTTTTCTTTCACTTGAAGGAGCCAAATTCATATATGGAAGCAAGAGATAATGAGAAATGGCAGCAAACAATGCTAGAAGAGTTGTATGTTATTATAAAAAATGGCACGTGGGAGTTCGCAAAACTACCAAAGGGACATCGAGCAATCGGGTTGAAATGAGTATATAAGTTGAAGAGAAATTCGGATGGGGAGATCGTGAGGTATAAAGCCCGTTTAGTCGCAAAGGGTTTTGTCCAGAAATATAGAGTGACTTTTGATGAGGTATTTGCACCTGTTGCAAGGCTTGAAACAGTGAGAGTCTTGATTGCTACAGCAGCGCATGAGAGTTGGGAGATTCATCATATGGATTTCAAGTCAGCGTTTCTTAATGGTGAGTTGAAGGAAGAGGTTTATGTAGAACTACCAGAAGGATTTGTTTTGGAAGGTCAAAAAGGGAATGTTTTACGACTTAGGAAAGCATTGTATGGCTTACGTCAAGCACCTCGTGCCTGGAATGCAAAACTGGATAATTGGTTAAAGTCTCTTGTATTTCAAAAATGTCCTTTAGAGCATGTTGTGTATACACGTTGGAATGAAAATAAAATTTAGATAGTTGGAGTTTATGTTGATGATTTAATTATTGTCGGGTCAAGCAAGGATGATATTTTGAGCTTGAAGAAACAAATGAAGAATTTGTTTGAAATGAGTGATTTAGGATTGCTGTCCTATTATTTGGGATTAGAAGTTAAACAAGATGTTGATGGAATCAGGTTATCTCAATCGAGTTATGCAGCAAAGCTTTTGGCAAAACTTGGAATGATGGATTGTAATCCGTGTCATGTTCCTATGGAGCCGAAAACAAAGCTAAGCAAAGTGAGTAATTGTCCATCTGTTGATTCCACTATTTATAAGAGTATTATCGGAAGTCTTTGTTATTTAGTGAACACACGACCTGACTTATCATATTCTGTCGGAGTTGTGAGTCGTAATATGGAAGCTCCGACTATGGTTCATATGGCAGCTGTGAAGCAGATACTCAGGTACGTGAAAGAAACTATTGATATTGGATGTCATTATGTGAAGGCAAAGCATGTAGAAAATCGCATAATCGGATATAGTGATAGTGATCTTGCTGGAGATATAGATGATCGAAAGAGCACTACGGGGACATTGTTTTTCTTATATGGCAATCCAATTACATGGACTTCAAAGAAACAAAAGATGGTGACACTTTCATCCTATGAAGCGGAGTATATTGCAGCAACGTCAACTGCTTGTCAAGGAATATGGTTAGGACGTTTACTGAAGGAATTGCATGGGAAGGAAGTAAATCCAGTTCGTTTAAATATCGATAACAAGTCTGCTATAGCATTAGCGAGAAATCCAGTTCATCATGATCGCAGCAAACATATAGACATGAGGTTCCAATTCATTCGTGAATATGTGCAAAAAGGAGAGATTGAAGTGGGTCATGTAAAAACTGAGGCTCAATTGGCTGATATACTTACAAAGCCATTAGGACGACAAAAATTTGCGGAGCTTTGAGAAAGAATTGGTTTGAAGAATATAAGAATGTGAAGATCAAAATACAAGATTAAGGAGATGATTTGTTAGTTTATTTAATCTTGTATTAACCATAATTCATTTGTATTTACTGTTTGTATTTCAAATTATGTCAGTTAAGGGAAGTTATTAGCAGTTAAGGAAAGTCATTGAATGTGCAGCTATTCTGTCTATATATGTACTGTGTAACAAGTTAAATAATATGAATAAGTTGGTTTTGTTTATTTTAAAATTATTGCCTCTCTTTGTTGTATGAGTGTTTTCTGACACGTATAACCCGTGGTATTAATCAATTCTTTGAAGCCGTCTTCAACCACCTCCCATGCATCTTGCGCACCGAGAAGAGCTTTCATTTGGATGCTCCAATTCTCGTAGTTCGTCTTCGTCAATCGTGGTAGCGGCATTTGTCCCATCATGTTCACCATTGGCTCTGAAACCAATTTGTTGAAATACAATTCGTTATGATACCAATTTGTAGAAAAATAAAGCCGCTCTGATACCAACTTGAGAGTAGACTCGCTCTGAATCTAACTCTCACGAAACTCTCACGAAACTTTAAGGGGTGTTGAAAGGGAAGAGACAACAAGACAAAGAAGTTCTAAAAAAAAGTTTTTTTTGTTATTACACACTCACTTGTTATTTTCTCTCTGTTCCATTCTAGTAAAGCCCTTCTTATAGTTTTTACTCAAGCTAAGTTTAGCCATAACTGCCACATCACTTTTTTCCTCTAGGATAAGTCATTTCTCTCTATTAGGTAAGGGTCTTTTTGACAGAATTTTTCTTCTCTCTCCTACATTTCAGTTTATTTCTCAATAGTTTACACCTTTACTTCCTTGACAAGTTAACACCGCACATGCATTGTTTACGTCGTCTCCCACGTTGCCTTTGTTGAGTCCTTCTCTGCCAACATGAGAAGGACGTCCTCCAAAACTACTTGGTAGATGGCGGCAAGAGTCATTCTATCCTTACACTTCTCAACGTAACCATGCTCGATGACGTCCCACACGACTTGTTCTTGTAAGTTGACACACCTTTATTGATCATGATGTGTAGTTACTCTTCATGAGTCACGGGTATTGAAGCATTACACTTCCCTCCTTTCCACTTTTTATTGTCATCAAATCTCCTTTGGCGACTTTGTGTGATGACAACATTCGTTTCGACATCCTAACTCTGATATCAAATGTTGGATGTAGCCCACTATTGAAATATGTCGAAACAAGTAACTGAATTTGGAAGAACAACTTGAGGGGAGAAAAATCTTGAATAGAGGAACCTTAAGCACCTATGATTTTCAATTCTCTTGGTTGTTGTGAAAAGAATATACAACTCATGAGTATTTATAGTGGAGAAAGCATTAACTAGTTTCTTAAACTTTTTCCTTCAAGTTAAACACCACTAACAATCTTCCTAATTAAAGCACTAAACTTAGTCCACAATTTGACAATTACTAACAATTCTTGTAAATTGTTCCATATGTTATTAACTTATTATACTGAGTCAATTTTTTTTTTGGCTCACAAACACAAAGGGGGAAATAAATGTTGTAATGAAACATAGTAGAGGTTGAAGGCTTGAAGATGGCGTCTCCTTCAATGAAGCTCAACATATAAGCAAGTTGTGTTCATATTTGTTGTCTCTGTAATTGAAGGAATGGCATCACTTTTTATAAATGATCACTAAATATTTTAGACCGATCTAATATTATCTACTCTCTAGGTATTAAACGTTCAAACCATTCTATTTTCGAAGTCCTTTTATGTACACACTTTGTCTTCAACTAACTGTAGCTTAAATACTCTCACATGAAGTTTATGCTCATTGGATTCTTCTTTGCTGTTTGTGCAATGATTAGCATGAAAATTCTCATGCTTCCTTTAAATTATTAGTGCTATTATTCTTTATATAATCAACGTTTGCACATAAAATATTACCACATTGAGACGTGGGTTGTCACATGTTATGATTAGTCAAATGCTCTACAATTAACCTAATTACCCCATGCGGGTTGCCATTTGTGTCCTTGATTTCATGCGTATTTAATCTCTTTAAGAGGTTCTTCGTATGCTACCTCTTAGTTGTTGGGGAAAGGGATATTGAGAGAGATAGGAAAAGATAAAAGAGATCAAAGCTGCAGTGCTTTATTATTGATTTCTAACTCAATGCTTGGAGGGTTACACAATTCCAATATTTATAGCGTATACACTGAACCAGAAATAGTAAATCATGAAAATCTAGATAAATTCAAATCTACTCACAATCTTCTAAAGTCTTGGTAGTTTGAATATTTGAATCATATCTCAACTACTTTAAATCATATCTTCATTTTGAATACTTTGAATCATATCTCAACACTCCCTCTTGATTCAAAGTTGTAGATGTAAGTACAAAGATTTTCTTTTAACAAGGCTTTTGTAAGTATGTCTACTCTAACCCGTACAATGTCTGTCTCAGCTTGTATATCTTTGTTTCTTTGTCTTCCTCTATGAATCTCTCTGGTGGTGTTACATAAACCTCTTCTTGTAAATCTTCATCAAACTGATAAACAGGCCATCACAATGGGCTGCATGTCCCATGTAAATCTCCATAGAACTTTCGTATTGCAAGTCAACCATATCCCATGTTCCATTTTTCTTAACGGACTGCGTCTCTACTACCATGACTTTCTTCCAGTCTTTTTTTTCAGTTGCTTCTTCATAATTCATAGGGTCTGAAACAGCCAATGAAAATGCATTTTTCAGATTTTTCATCAAGCTTTTGACAATTTTGAGGATATTTCAAAGCATAAGCAACACAACCAAAGATTCGTAAATGACTTACAGATGGTTTCCTTCCATGCCATGCTTCATAAGGAGTTCGATTCATAACAACCTTTATTGGTGAGAGGTTTAATAGATAAACAGATGTTTCTACGGCTTCTACCCAAAATTGGTTTTGAAGTCTCCTTGCTTGTAACATACTTCTTGCCATCTCCACAATAGTTCGATTTTTTCGTTCAGCGATTCCATTTTGTTCTAGAGTGTAGGGAGCTGTTAACTCCCTTTGGATGTCCTCTTCTTCACAAAACAAATTGAACTCTTTAGATATGAACTCGCCACCTTTATCTGTGCGAAGAACTTTAATGTGACAGCCACTTTGGTTCTCAATCATAGCCTTGAAAATCTGAACTTCTGTAAAGCTTCTGACTTATGTTGTAGGAAGTAAACCTAGCTCATGCGACTATAGTCATCAATGAATAGTAAAAAGTATACACTCCCACTCAAGAACTTCGTTTGCATTGGCCCACATAAATCAGCATGAATTAGTTCTAGATAATGTGAAACTCTTTTAGCTTTTCCAATAGGAAAAGACTTCCTAGTCTGCTTGCCATAAATGCATCCTTCACACAAATTAGTTGAATCAATTCTTGGTAATCCAAAAACCATACCTTTATCCATGAGTATTTTCAGGCCGTTCATATGAAGATGTCCATATCTGAGATGCCATAATGTTGAGTCATCTTTCGTGCTAGCAGTAAGAGCAAAATCCTCCATGTTAGAAACATCAAGTGGAAACATCTTATTTGAAGTCATAGCAATTTGAACTTTATGGCCTGATTTCTTATGTGTAATAACACATGTGTTGCCATCAAATAGAACTGAATGTCCTCTGGTCATCAATTGTTCAACACTCAATAAATTGTACCCTAAATCAGGTACAAATTGAACATTATCTAATTGTTTTATCTTGCCATGACTAGTTTTGACTTTCACTGTACCTTTTCTCTCAACTTGCATCTCTTTTGTGTTTCCAAGTTGCATCTTAATTTTTTGCGTCTTATCAAGCTCTTTGAATAAGGATTTGGTGCCTGTCATATGGTTCGAGCATCCGCTTCTGCAATGGTAACATTGCATGACATTCCTTTGTTCATTGAATTGTCTTTGTCCATCATTTCTCCATCTACTCTTGTTATCGCGACCACCATGGAAGCTGCGAAATCCTCATCTTCCACGACTTCTACCTCTACCTGCTAAATGAACATTTTCTCTTTTGTTGTTTTCGTTGTTGGTGGTCTCCTTCACCTGTAGTGTCTTTTCTTTGTTTTTTTCTGATGATCTATTGATTCTTGCCTCATGAGCCTAAAGCGAGCCACACAGTTCATCAACGGAGAGTATGGATAGATCCTTAGCTTCTTCTATGGCAGCCACCACAAGGTCAAACTTTGGAGTCAAGCTTCTCAACACCTTTGCAACAATTGTTTCGTCTGAGATTTTCTCTCCATAGGTACGCATCTGACTGACTATTGGCATTGCTCTTGACAAAAAATCAGAAATTGATTTGCCATTCGTCATGAGTAGAGTTTCAAAAATCCCGTCTTAGAGATTGCAATTTCACTGTCATGACCTTTAAATCTCCTAGAAACTCCTTCGGTAGAATTGACCATGCCTGCTTTGATGTGGTTGCTGCTGTAATTCGCGAAAATATAGTCTCATGAACTGCTTGCTGAATAGTGAATAGAGCCTTGGCATCGTTTTTCTTGGTTTCTTTTAGTCTCTCCTTTTCTTCTATTGTGGGTTCTAATAGATCAACAAACCTGTGCTCCACCAAGTCTCATAGCTCCTGCGATTTGAGCAAGGTCTTCATCTTGATGCTCCACCACTCATATTTCTCACCATTAAAGATTGGTAACAACGGTACAGAGGAAGAAAAACCAACTACTGTCATTTTTGTTTTGTGAAAGAAAATAATCACTCACCCTCGTGTCGAAGGAACTTGGCTCTGATACCAAATTTGTTGGGGAAAGGGATATTGGAAGAGATAGGAAAAGATAAAAGAGATCAAAGCTGACGTGCTTTATTATTGATTTCTAACTCAATGCTTAGAGGGTTACACAATTATAGTATTTATAGCTTATACAGCGGACCAGAAATAGTAAATCAGGAAAATCTAGATAAATTCAAATCTACTAACAATCTTCTAAAATCTTGGTAGTTTGAATATTTGAATCATATCTCAACTACTTTAAATCATATCTTCATTTTGAATACTTTGAATCATATCTCAACATTAGTGTCAACGTTTAGTCAGACTGTCCAATAGGTTGGCTTTTGATACAAGCTGTTGTCTGCTTGTTGATAGGTTAGCTTCTTCCTTCGAGGCATAGTGTCACAGTCATGTTTGTTAAAGGCGTGTTGCCTATGACTGCATGTGTGTTGCATGTCAAACTTCTTGTGTTGTATCACTTCATTGATTTCCTTAACCATTTTTTTAATGTATAGTTTCTTTTTTTTTTTTTTTCTAAGTTTATGATGTTTCGGCATAATCTTGTCTACGCCTAGTAGACCTGAAATGCCACAAAATGTATTATAAGGAGATGGGATTAGTCGTCAATTCTTCCTACTCGAAGTTGTATGTATCTAAGTCGTTGTGTTGTATTTCTCGCTTATAGCCCTATAACATTGTTTTAACATTTCTTTTAATTTTGCTTGCAAACTTTCTTTTGAAAATCTCTCAGCCCCATTTTCTAAAAAACCTTCTACTCAAATAGAGCTAGAGGCTTGAGCATACGTCGTCCGACCATAGGGAACACAATTTCGAGTTAGCTGACTCATTCGGAGCTTAGAGTATGTGTGTACAATTACTTGTAAATGTCTCGAGGAGGTGCGATTGAGACATATTACAGTTAACTTTTCCTGTAATAACATTTGTTATGCACATCAATAATCATTTCAAGGTTTTTTTCAATAGGTTTAATGCGTGTACAATGCATTAATCACATATCCTTAAATGATTGTTGACTCAATCATCTTCTAATTATGCCTTCTTTTACCATATCTAGGTAAACTTTAGTCAAATTAAGGTATTTAGTGAAGTGTTATTTCACACAAACTACTTTTGAATGTTTGAAGACAATATATACGACGACAAATTTTGGACGTTTGAAGACAATATCTACGTTGATAACTTTTAGACGTTTGGAGACAATATCTACGCTGACAACTTATTGACGTTTGAAGACAATATCTACGCTTACAACTTTTAGATGTTTGAAGACAATATCTACGTCGACAACTTTTAGACGTTTGAAGAAAATATCTACGCTGACAACTTGACGTTTGAAGACAACATCTATGTTGACAACTTTTTGACGTTTGAAGACAACATCTACGTTGACAAATTTTAGACGTTTAAAGACAATATCTATGCTAACAACTTTTAGACGTTTTAAGACAATATCTATGCTGACAACTTTTAGACGTTTGAAGACAATATCTAAGCTGACAACTTTTTGACGTTTGAAGACAATATCTACGTTGACAAATTTTTGACGTTTGAAGACAATATCTACATTGACAACTTTTAGACGTTTGAAGATAATATCTACGCTGACAACTTTTGGACGCTTGAAGACAATATCTACTCTGACAACTTTAAGACGTTTGATGACAATATCTATGCTGACAATTTTTGGACGTTTGAAGACAATATCTATGCTAACAACTGTTAGATAAAACCTGAGGTTTTCCGTATTTAGATTTACACATTTTCATTAGTTGATTGAATACCTTTGTTTGACCATTTGACAAACACGTCGAATGGATTACCAAATTTTTAGATGACAATTTTGTAGGAAGTGGCACAGATTTAGTTGGCCACGCTTCAGCCATTTTTAGGATAAGTTAGATATTTAAATAGGTAAATCTGTTCGGAAGAGATCAACACCTCATTTTAAGCAAAAGTCTTCAGCAATTCTCTCTCTCGGTTATTTTTCGCATCTTTATTTTCTTCCAACAACTTCCCGTCAAACGATTTCCTCTCACCGAAAAGGATTTCAGTTGTCGATTATCCTTGCCGATTGTCGAAAAACAACAAGTGGTATCAAAGGTCGGTTGAAGCCATCGATGGTATATCATTACGGAAGAGCCAATCTTATCAACAGTCAAGTGGTTAGAGCGTCGACCTAACAATACACAGGTCTCAGATTCGGGTAGAAGAAAATGCAAAGCGCGAAAATACGGGATTCATCCTGAGCAAGCTTGCTCACTCCTCCACGTTGCCGCCAAGTGTGGGCACCTCCATCACCGCCACGAAGAGGCTGACACCGTGATGACGGGCGTTGAGTTGTCGTTGAGCGAGTGATCATCAGGGAGACAACGACTGCCATCGTTTAGTACCCGATGTTGACATGGTCCAACTACAACGAGTGTGAGGCCTTTTTTTGATGTGCATCAACCTATAGGCGTAAGGGTTATGGCATGCTGTCAAGCTAGAGGAAGGAGACACGATCGAGTACTGGGAGGATCGGCTGGCATTCGCCGCCATATTACGGTCTGTGCCCCTAGAGATGCTGGCGTCTCTCTCCACCAAACGCACCGCACAATCGGCCTGGGAGGGAAGACGGGTCGGTGTACAGCGAGTGCGGCGTGTCACGATCACGCTTCTACTACTTTTATATTTCTAGGAAGTATGACGTTTTAGAAATATCATGTCTATGCCTGTCATGAAATGCTTCAGAATGTACTATAGGGGGATTCGACTAGTTGTCAACTTCTTCCTACCTAAGGTTATATACTGTAAGCCGTTGTTATTTCTATCTTGCTTGCTTATATAACGTCTCTTTCAAAAATCTCTCTTTCGAAAATCTCTCTCTGCCCTCGCTTTCTAAAACCTTCTCTTAAAACCGTTGTTATTTCTCTCTTGCTTGTTATTTCTCTCTCGCTTGGCCGTTGGCGACGTAAGAACAAATTGACTTAGCTCACTTGTCGATGAAAAGTAAGTGACGCACAATCACAAGTCCTCTGCCATTAAAAGTGTGATTGTGACAAGTGGTATCAGAGCTTTGTAAGCTCCGTGAAATAGCAAAGACCGACAACGACAAAGTCATGCTGTCAAGCCAACTACAACGAGTGTGAGGCCTTTTTTTGATGTGCATCAACCTACAGGCATAAGGGTTCTGGCATGCTGTCAAGCCAGAGGAAAAAGACACGATCGAGTACTGGGAGGATCGACTGGCATTCGCCGCCATATTACGATCTGTGCCCCTAGAGATGCTGGCGTCTCTCTCCACCAAACGCACCGCGCAATCGGCCTGGGAAGGAAGACGGGTCGGTGTACAGCGAGTGCGGCGTGTCACGGTCACGCTTCTACTACTTTTATATTTCTAGGAAGTATGACGTTTTAGAAATATCATGTCTATGCCTGTCAGACATGAAATGCTTCAGAATGTACTATAGGGGGATTCGACTAGTTGTCAACTTCTTCCTACCCAAGGTTATATACTGTAAGCCGTTGTTATTTCTCTCTTGCTTGCTTATATAACGTCTCTTTCAAAAATCTCTCTTTCGAAAATTTCTCTCTGCCCTCGCTTTCTAAAACCTTCTCTTAAAACCGTTGTTATTTCTCTCTCGCTTGGCCGTAGGCGACGTAAGAACAAATTGACTTAGCTCACTTGTCGGTGAAAAGTAAGTGTCGCACAATCACAAGTCCTCTGCCATTAAAAGTGCGATTGTGACAAGTGGTATCAGAGCTTTGTAAGCTCCGTGAAATAGCAAAGACCGACAACGACAAAGTCAACACCCAAAGCACAAGCCGACCAACTTACTTTAATAGAGGAGGAAATGTTGTTCCTCTAAGAAGTCCCTGACACCATCCACTTCCTGGAAGCACGGGTGAAGGAATTAAGTGGAAAAGTCGTAGAAATTGACGCAATGGGTAACCGCCTGGATGGGTTGCCAATCGCAGAACTGATGTTTCGAGTGACCTCACTCGAAAAAAAGGTTGCTCCTACGAGTAGCCCAAGACCGTCTGGTAGCCCCAATAGCTCTATCGCACACACGGAGGGACGTGGCGAAGAGTTCGACATGCTTCAAAATACAATGATGAGTTTGTTCAATGGATTAACTGACGAATTGAAAACAACGATCGATGACATGCAAGAAAAGATGTCTGCCATGAGCATCCGAATCGAGGTGACCATGAAAGCCGTGGAGAACATCTCGGCTGGGCAAACTAATACAAGATCCAACAAACTGAAGTTTCCTGAACCTAGACCTTTCAAAGGGAACCGGGATGCCAAGGGGTTGGAGAACTTCATCTTTGATGTCGAACAGTACTTCAAAGCCACACCGGCTTGTACCGACGACATGAAGGTGGCAGTAGCCTCGATGTATCTCATAGACGACGCCAAACTTTGGTGGCGTTTGAAGGTACAAGACATCGAGAATGGATTATACACCATAGACTTGTGGGAAGACCTCAAGAAAGAGTTGAGGGACCAATTCCTCCCCGAAAACGTAGATCATCTAGCAATGGAAAAACTAATAGCTCTAAAGCAAACTAGAAGCATAAGGGACTATGTCAGACAATTTTCGACCTTAATGCTAGATATTATGGGCACATCGGAGAAGGACAAGGTGTTCTTCTTTATAAATGGGTTACAACCGTGGGCCAAAACAAAAATACACGTGGGGGAAAAACATATAAGCCGCCAGGTCACCGAAACCGAAGTCCCAACAGGCCAAACGAAGGTAACGACAAACCAAGCAGGTGGACAGATAGACCTTCTCAGAACAACCAAGCGGGGACATCTCGAGGACCCTACCCTCAAAGAAACCACCCGACAACACCTTTACAATACATATTGTGTAAAGGCCCCCACAAAGTGTCCTACTGTCCTCATCGAGCCTCTCTCACTGCACTCCAAGTGTTCATCCGAGAGAGCAACGACACAAGAGTCGAGACTATGCTAGACAAGAAGGAAGATCAAGACAACCCCCGAATGGGCGCGCTCAAATTCCTGTCAGCCCTTCAATGGAAGGTCGAACCAAAGGAGATAATAGAGAAATGGCTCATGTTTGTAGATGCGACAATAAACTCTCAATCGAGCAAGAGCACTTTGATAAACTCAGGAGCGACTCACAACTTCATTGCCGATCAAGAAGCCCGAAGATTGGGACTCACCATAGGAAAGAACCCTGGAAAAATGAAAGCTGTCAACTCCGAGGCCTTGCCTATTGTGAGAGTTTCCAAAAGAGTCCCATTCAAATTATGGACTTGGACAGGAGAGCTGGACCTTGTCGTAGTTTGCATGGACGACTTTGACGTGGTACTTGGGATGGAGTTCCTCCTAGAACACAAAGTTATCCCAATGCCACTAGCGAAATGCTTGGTGATCACCGACCGCAATCCCACAGTAATACCTGCAAGCATCAAGCAGCCAGGTAATCTTAGAATGATCTCGGTCATACAATTGAAAAGAGGGCTCGCATGAGAGGAACCTACATTTATGGCTATACCACTGATGGAAGAAGTGACTACTGAGGAAACTATCCCAGACAAAATCAAGGAGGTATTAGATAGTTACGCTGACATAATGCCAGAGAGCCTGCCACAAACATTACCACCCCGTCGAGGCATTGATCACAAAATTGAACTCCTTCCCGGGGTTAAACTCGTAGCGAAGAACGCATACCTGATGGCTCCCCCTGAGTTAGCCGAATTGAGGAAACAACTAGATGAGTTGTTGACGGCAAGATTCATCCGCTCGGCAAAAGCACCTTACGGAGCCCCCGTACTATTTCAGAAAAAGAAGGATGAGACGTTGCATCTGTGAATAGATTATAGAGCCTTAAACAAGGTGACGGTATGCAACAAGTACCCACTGTCGATAGTATCTGACTTGTTCGACCAACTTCACGGGGCCAAATACTTCACGAAGATGGACTTACGATCAGGGTACTACCAAGTACGTATCGCTGAGGGGGACAAGTCCAAGACGACGTGCGTAACAAGATATGGGGCCTTCGAGTTCCTGGTGATGCCCTTTGGCTTGACAAACGCCCCAGCTACGGTTTGCACGTTAATGAACTAGGTTTTCTACGAATACTTGGATCAGTTTGTCATAGTATACCTCGATGACATAGTTGTATACAGCACAACCCTAGAGGAACACAAGGTACACTTGAAGCTGGTATTTGACAAGCTGCGGCAGAACCAGTTGTACGTCAAGAAAGAAATATGTGCCTTCACACAGACATGCATCAACTTCCTCGGACATGTCATCAGTTGTGGACAGATCGAGATGGATAGCGATAAGGTGAAAGCTATCAAAGAGTGGAAAGTCCCTACTTCTGTATCCGATGTGCGATCCTTCTTAGGATTAGCAAACTACTATAGGCGATTCGTCGAAGGGTTTTCACGACGAGCCGCCCCCTTAACGGAGCTTCTGAAGAAAGACCACCCTTGGTCATGGTCAAATAAATGTCAACTGGCCTTTGAAGATCTGAAGGCAACCATGACGAGGGGTCTTGTCCTTGGGATAGTAGATGTTACAAAGCTATTTGAAATAGAAACAGATGCTTCTGACTTTGCCCTAGGCGGTGTCCTTATTCAAGAAGGGCACCCCATCGCTTATGAAAGTCGAAAGCTCAATGATGCCGAACGAAGATACACTGTCTCCGAAAAAGAAATGCTGACAGTAGTTCATTGCCTACGAGTCTGGAGACAGTATCTATTGGGATCACAGTTCATAGTGAAGACGGATAACAGCGCCATCTGCCACTTCTTCGATCAATCAAAATTGACGGCAAAACAAGCCCGGTGGCAAAAGTCGTTGGCGAAATTCGACTTAAAATTCGAACACAAGGCAGGGAAGAGTAATCAAGCTGCCGATGCACTGAGTCGGAAGGGCGAACATGCGGCCCTGTGCATGTTAGCCCATATTCATTCAAGTAAGATCGATGGATCGATGCGCGACATCATCAAATAACATTTTGACAAAGACCCATCAGCCAAAGCCGTCGTCGAACTAGCTAAAACCGGGAAGACACGACAGTTTTGGGTCGAGGGAGACCTTCTAATGACTAAAGAAAATAGGTTATACGTCCCAAGAAAGGGAGAACTGAGAAAGAATCTCATTCAGAAATGTCATGATACCTTATAGGCAGGTGCCCTAATAAAAAAAAGGGTACTTCTAGCCGAATATGCCGGACGATATCATGCAGTACACCAAGACGTGCCTCATCTACCAACAGGACAAAGTTGAGAAAGCTAAAGTCTCGGGACTATTGGAACCTCTACCTGTGCCAACAAGACCTTGGGAAATTGTGTCTCTAGACTTCATAACACACCTCCCAAAAGTCAGAGAATATGACGTCATCTTGGTTATCGTAGATCGGTTCTCGAAATATGCGACTTTTGTTTCCACTCCCAAATTATGCTCGGCTGAACTAACAACCCAACTATTTTTCAAACACGTTGTCAAGTTATGGGGCATTCTGTCGAGCATCATCAGTGATAGGGATGGTAGGTTCATTGGCACATTTTGGACCGAACTATTCGCTTTCTTGGGAACGACTTTAAACATCTCTTCGAGCTACCATCCCCAAACCGATGGACAAACGGAACGGTTCAACTGCTTGCTCGAAGAATACTTACGTCACTTCGTCGACGCTTGCCAGAAGAACTGGATACAACTACTAGATGTGGCCCAATTCTGTTTCAATTGTCAAACGAGCTTGTCTACGAGGAAGAGCCCCTTCGAAATTGTAAGTGGACGACAACTGGCCTTACCACATATTATTGATCATCCTTATGCAGGGAAAGATCCTCAAGCTCAAAACTTCACAAGCGAGTGGAAGCAGACAACAAATATAGCCCGAGCATATTTAGAGAAAGCTTCCAAGCATATGAAGAAGTGGGCGGACAAGAAGCGTCGCCCCCTTCAATTCCGAGTAGGAGATCAAGTCCTCATCAAGTTGAGACCAGAACATATCAGATTTCGCAGCTGAAAGGATCAGCGACTAGTTCGAAAATATGAAGGCCCGGTTGAAGTCTTAAAAAAGATCAGGGCTACCTTCTACAGAGTTACACTACCCACATGGATGAAAATCCACCCAATAATTCATGTGAGCAACTTGAAGCCTTATCACCCTGACCTGGACAACGACCAGCGAAATGTAATCACAAGACCGAGCATCGATCTGAAACAGAGAGACATAGAGGAGATCCTAGCTGACAGGGTTAGAAAGATAGGAAGACTCGTACGAACGATTCGCGAATTCCTTTTCAAATGGAAGAATCTCCCTACGGAGGAAACCAGCTGGGAACGCGCCGAAGATCTGGACTCTGCCGCCACCCACATCGCCAGGTTCGAAAGTAGTCAGTTGACAGGGACGTCAACCAATTAGGTGGAGGAGAATGTCACGGTCATGCTCGTTCAAGGCGGGTTGCCCATGATCGCATGCCCATGACAAGCCCAACCCTTTATGTCTTTTCATATTCTAGTGTTTTACTTTTATATTTCTAGAAAGTATGACGTTTCAGAAATATCATGTCTAGGCCTGTCAGACATGAAATGCCTCAGAATGTACTATAGGGGATACAACTAGTTGTCAACTTCTCCCTACCCAAGGTTATATAATGTAAGTCATTATTTCTCTCTTACTTGCTTATATACTGTAAGCCGTTGTTATTTCTCTCTTACTTGCTTATATAACGTCTCTTTCAAAAATCTCTCTTTCGAAAATCTCTCTCTGCCCTTGCTTTCTAAAACGTTCTCTTAAAACTGAAGCCAAAGGCTCGAGCATACGTCGCATGGCCGTAGGCAACGTAAGAACAAATTGGCTTAGCTCACTTGTCGTTGGAAAGATGGGGGTCAAAAGAAGGAGCCGACAGATGACGGGCCAATCCAGTGCTCGTACTGTGGGAAGAGAGGCCACCTGAGCAAGAATTGCTGGAGCAAGCTCAGGAACAAGGAGACGGCTGAGAAGGCCCTTGTGGCTCAATCCGAGGAGGACGAGTCGGCTCTTTTCATGGTGACTGCATCAGTCCTACCTGACGTCCCTAATTTCGATCCCAAATCCACGGAGGTAATCGATGACGGCATAACTGCTTCGGTGAGCGTCGAACCTGAGGAAGAGCTTCAACTGTGCATAACAAAGGCACCGACTGGGGAGCCAAGTCAATTGAAGGAGGAGCGAGTGTTCGCTCAAATCGGTGAAAGAGACGAGCAGCAAGAGCACCGGCGATGGGTCCTCGATACAGGGGCAACAAACCATATGAACGAGGCCAAGTCTGCGTTCTCCGAGCTTGACTCGGGGATTCACGGGACGGTGAAATTCGGCGACGACTCCGTCGTCGAGATCGAAGGGCACGACACCATCCTGTTCGTCGGCAAGCGAGGCAAGCACCACAAGTTGACCGGAGGTAATCGACGACGACATAACTGCTCCGGTGAGCATCGAACCCGAGGAAGAGCTCCAACTGTGCACAACAAATGAACCAACTAGGGAGCCAAGTCAATTGAAGGAGGAGCGAGTGTTCGCTCAAATCGGTGAAAGAGGCGAGCAGCAAGAGCACCGGTGATGGGTCCTCGACACAAGAGCAACAAACCATATGACCGGGGCCAAGTCTGCATTCTTCGAGCTCGACTCGGGGATTCACGGGACGGTGAAATTCGGCGATGACTCCATCGTCGAGATCGAAGGGCACGACACCATCCTGTTCGTCGGCAAACGAGGCAAGCACCACAAGTTGACCGGAGGTAATTGACGACGGCATAACTGCTCCAGTGAGCGTTGAACCCGAGGAAGAGCTTCAACTGTGCATAACAAAGGCACCGGCTGGGGAGCCAAGTCAACTGAAGGAGGAGCGAGTGTTCGCTCAAATCGGTGAAAGAGGCGAGCAGCAAGAGCACCGACGATGGTTTCTCGACACGGGGGCAACAAGCCATATGACCAGAGCCAAGTTTGCGTTCTCCGAGCTTGACTCGAGGATTCACGGGACGGTGAAATTCGGCGACGGCTCTGTCGTCGAGATCGAAGGGCACGGCACCATCCTGTTCGTCGGCAAGCGAGGCAAGCACCACAAGCTGATCGGCGTCTACTTCATTCCAAGGCTCAAGATTAATATTGTGAGCCTAGGTCAACTCGATAAGGTCAGCTTCCACATTTCTATCAAGCGCGGGCTACTTAGGATCCATGATGATCGACGACGGTTGCTCACGCAAGTTCGGTGCACGAAAAACTACATTTACATCCTAGAGTTGGAGATAGAGCAACTAGTCAATCTCTCAGTCAGGTACCGGAGGATGGATGACCTATTAGGAAGAGGTGAACCACTTGGATTGGCAACGCGCCGGCTCGAAGAAGAGGTGGCCGAACAATACGTGGAGTCTGGAAGACATGCCGCCAAGGACACCGAGCCATAGGGCTCAAATCGGAGTTCAAACAAAATAAGGTAGATATACCATAGGTTTTAGGAGGAGATTGTTAGATAAAACCTGAGGTTTTCCTTATTTAGATTTACACATTTTCATTAGTTAATTGAATACCTTCGTTTGACCATTTGATAAACACGTCGAATGGATTACCAAATTACCTTCGTTTGACCATTTGAGCGAATGGATTACCAAATTTTTAGATGGAAATTTTGTAGGAACAGATTTAGTTGGCCACTCTCTAGCCATTTTTAGGATAAGTTAGATATTTAAATTAGTAAATCTGTTCATAAGAGATCAACACCTCATTTTAAGCAAAAGTCTTCATCAATTCTCTCTCTCTGTTATTTTTCGCATCTTTATTTTCTTCCAACAACTTCCCGTCAAACGATTTCCTCTCACCGAAAAGGATTTCAGTTGCCGATTATCCTTGCCGATTGTCGAAAAACAACAACTTTTTGACGTTTGAAGACAATATCTACGCTGACAACTTTTTGACGTTTGAAGACAACATCTACGTTGACAACTTTTAGACGTTTGAAGATAATATCTACGCTGACAACTTTTAGACGTTTGAAGACAATATCTACGCTGACAACTTTTAGACGTTTGAAGACAATATCTACGCTGACGACTTTTTGACGTTTGAAGACAATATCTACGCTGACGACTTTTTGACGTTTGAAGACAATATCTACGCTGACAACTTTTTGTCGTTTGAAAACAATATCTACGCTGACAAGTTTTGGACATTTGAAGACAATATCTATGCTGACAACTTATTGACGTTTGAAGACAATATCTACGCTGATATCCTTTAGACGTTTGAGGACAATATCTACGCTGACAACCTTTAGACATTTGAAGACAATATCTACGCTGACAACTTTTTGATGTTTGAAGGCAACATCTACGTTGACAACTTTTTGACGTTTGAAGACAATATCTACGCTAACAACTTTTTGATGTTTGAAGCCAATATCTACGCTGACAACTTTCTCACATTTGAAGACAATATCTACGCTGACAACTTTTTGACGTTGGAAGACAATATCTACGCTGATAATTTTTGACGCTTGAAGACATTATCTACGCTAACAACTTTCTCACATTTGGAGACAATATCTACACTAACAACTTTTTGACGTTTGAAGACAATATCTATGTTGACAACTTTTGAACGTTTGAAGAATGGTTTGGCTCACGGTTTGACTTGCTAAACATCAAGGTAATTGTAAATTATTTTTAAGAACATAAAAGTAGAGGGAGAGTGAGAAAGTTTACCAACCACTCAATAAATAACCTATATTCCAACATATGCTATTAAAAGTAGCATGTAAATTTCATTCACATTGGGACCCAAAAGACAAGAGGCTTGCTTAAAAAGATGGTCACTCTATCTTCCCGTCTTCTTCAACCCTATTCTATATGGACCTCTTCTTTTTTTTCTTTTTCTTTTATTTTTACTTTTTTTTCTTTTTTTTTTTAAATTCTATTTAAAAGAAAAACATGTGCTTTATTTTATTAACAAATTTTCTATGGGAACCAACCAAACAAGAAAAAGTGTTTTGAATATTTGGTAACAATTTTGTAATAAAATAAAAAAATTAATTTTACCCACAAATTTCATGCATTTGTTTCTAAATAAATTTTAAATGTGTAGTTAATTTATTATTATTTTTTAACTATGTGAGTATAAATTTGGTTAAGTTGAGTGTGTATTCTTTTTTAATTATTTAAAAAAATTCCACACGTTTATTGACATGTTACATTAATAACTAAAATTTCACAAATTTTAAATCACAACGCTTCACTAATTTTAGTTATAAACGTCAAATATTTTTAATTTTTATAATAATCTTAAAAGTATGGTTGAGTTGGGTTGTATTCCTCCTTTTTGATTAGTTTGGTCATTTTTTTGGACTCATGGCGTGATTGGACTATATTTTGCTTTGAACATAAGAGTTGCTAAGAGTAAAATTAGGGGAAAAAGTAACCCATTATATGGAAGATATTTCAGAAAGTTATATAAGGTTGGTTATGGAGCCTGCTGCTTATTTATAGCTTGGTCAACGGTTATATCCAGTAAAGCTATATCTATATCCCGTAAAGCTATATATGGTAAATAGCTATATATAGTAGATTGTTAAATCTGGTAAAGCTATATATAGTAAATTGAACCATATATATATCTCGTCCGGTAGATCTTTGAAAATGTACTTTTTGTATTATCTGTAATTCTCTATTATTGTACATACCTGAAGTCATCAATAAAAAAAAAAAAAAAAAAAAATCCTTTTAGCCAAAGTTCTCCTTGCACTTTTCTCTATCCTGTTCTTTGTGTTCATCTAGATCATCGAGCGTGTGCGTTGTTGTGCGACCCTAACCACTGGTATCAGAGCTAGGCAAAATTCACCACGATCTATGAAGATGGAAAGTTCAAAGATTGGAATTGAGAAGTTCGATGGATCCGATTTCGGTTTCTGGAAGATGCAGATTGAAGATTATCTGTACCAGAAAGATCTTCAAGAACCTCTGTTGGGGGTGAAGTTGGATACCATGACCACGGAGCAGTGGAAGCTCAAGGATCGACAAGCCTTGGGGCTGATTCGGTTGAAGCTATCCAAAAACGTGGCATTTAACATTATCAAGGAGAAGACAATGTCAGATCTATTGAAGGCGCTGTCACATATGTATGAAAAACCGTCGGCTATGAACAAGGTGTATTTGATGCAGAGATTGTTCAATCTACAGATGTCTGAAGGAGGATCTGTTGTTGATCATATAAATGAATTTAATATGATCGTAAGTCAACTGAGTTCGGTAGAAATTAATTTCGAGGATGAAATTAAAACATTGATTTTTATGTCATCTTTACCCGAGTCGTGGGATACTGTTGTTGCCGCAATCAGCAGTTCGCGAGGATCTGATAAACTGAAGTTTGATGAAATTCGAGATGTAGTTCTCAGCGAAAGTACTCGCAAACGAGAAATTGGAAATTCATATGGTAGTGCTCTTAGTGTTGACCAACGGGGAAGAAGTAAACCGAAGGGCCCAAACAAAGGGCAATCAAAATCAAAGAACCGAGAAAAAACTCCAAATATACCAAACGTAACGTGTTGTAATTGTGGAGAAAAATGTCACTTTTGGACAGGTTGTACAAGCCCAAAGAGGAAGCAGAATCACAAATCTGGAGATGATGATGATTCTATAAATTCAACATAAGACATTGGGGGTGCTCTAATCCTCAGCGTGGACAGTTCGATTGAATCTTAGATTTTGGATTCATGTGCATCTTTTCATTCGTCTCCAAATAAAGAGTTGTTCCAGAATTTCAAGTCTGGAAATTTTGAGAAGGTGTATCTTGCCGACAACAAAGATTTGGAGATTAAAGGAAAAAGAGATGTATGCATAAAAACTCCGGCAGGAAATCAGTTGATATTAAAGGATGTCAGATATATTCCTAGTCTCAAGAAGAACCTGATCTCTATTTGTCAGTTGGACAGCACAGGTTATGCAACAAAGTTAGGGAAGAGTTCGTAGAAGATTATGAAGGGTGCTATGCTGGTAGCACGTGGCTCAAAATCTGGAACCTTATACACCACTGCAGGGTGTATGAACATAGCTGTTGTTGCTGAGAGTGCTTCAAATTCAAGTCTACGGCACAATAGACTCGAACATATGAGCGTGAAAGGAATGAAGAGGCTGGCTGCGAAAGAAGTTTTAGAAGGTCTGAAATCTGTTGATGTGGGTCGTTGTGAGAACTACGTTATGAGCAAGCAAAAATGAGTTAGCTTCACAAGGACCGCCAGAGAATTGAAGAAAGTGCGGTTGGAAATGGAACCATATGTGGAGCAAGGTTCGACGAAGCAAGTGGGAGTTGAGCTTGAGTTGCAGGAAAACTCACTTAGTGATGTTGTAGCAGATACTCATGAAACTCTTGAGACTATTGCTGAGGAACTAGATGTGGAGCAAGGTTCCAAGATCACGAAGCAAGTGGGAGTTGAGCTTGAGTTGCAGGGAAACTCACCTAGTGATGTTGTAGCAGATACTCAAGAAACTCCTGAGACTACTGCTGAGGAACCAGATGTGGAGCAAGGTTCCAAGACAATAAAGCAAGTGGGAGTTGAGGTTCAGTTGCGGAAAAAATCACCTAGTGATCTTGTAGCAGATACTCAACAAACTCTTGAGGTTGTTGCAGAGGAACCAGCAGTAGAGAAAGTGACACCTGAACCGGTTTTGAGAAGATCATCATGTACTATCAGAGTACCAGATATGTCTGTACCTTCATTACACTATCTGTTGCTGATGGGGAACCACAACCCTTTGAGAAGGCCCTACAGTTGGAGTATACAACCAATGGGAGCAAGCCATGGATAATGGGACGTCTAGGCTTCAAAAATGTGTTGTACTGAGACTGAGTACGTGGCAATAACTGAAGCTGGAAAGAAGACGATTTGGATGACTGACTATCTGGAAGAATGAGCAAGAAGTAGCACGAAGATATTCTTTATAGAGATAGTCAGAGTGTCATACAGTTGATGAAGGAACCCGGTCTATCATTTAAAGAGAAAACACAGAAGGTGATACCATTTCACTTGTAGGTTAGTGAAAGATGGTGATGTGTTTGGAGAAGATAGAGGGTGCAAAGAATCCAACAAACATGTTGACAAAATGTGTTGATGTTGGAATATTGAGGTTGTGCAAAGCCTCAATTGATATGGTGCCATGAAGATGCTCATGGTCGTTTGAGAATGAAATTCTTGGTTGACTAGATCAGTCTCCAAGTGGGAGAATTGTTACGTTATGGAGCCTGCTGCTTATTTATACCTTGGTCAACGGTTATATCCGGTAAAGCTATATCTGGTAAAGCTATATCCGGTAAAGCTATATATGGTAAATAGCTATATATAGTAGATGGTTAAATCTGGTAAAATTATATATAGTCAACTGAACCATATATATATTCGGTCAGGTAGAGTTTTGAAAATGTAATATTCTCTGTAATTCTCTCTTACTGTACATACGTGAAGTCATCAATAAAAAAAAAAATCATTTTAGCCACAGTTCTCCTTGCACTTTTCTCTATCCTGTTCTTTGTGTTCATCTAGATCGAGCGTGTGCGTTGTTGTGCGACCCTAACATGTAGCACCCGAGTTCCAACGAGAATTAATGTTCTCGATTGTTCCTTTTAAGTCAAAGTTCAAAGATTCTATTGAGAGTCTTAGAGGCCAAATTTGAGGAGGAGGATGAAGAAAAAATGAGTTCGTAGAACCTCAAAAAAAATATAAAATAAATTAGTAGAAAAATAAAGGTCCGAAATGAAAAAGAAAGCCAAAACAAGGAAAACGCTCCAATCCAACGAGAGAAGGATGTATTTGACCAGGAGTCTTCAAGAAACTCTCACTAGGTAGAGGACCTTCATTTCAAGCCCCCGATTCTTTCATTTTGCCAATAACAGAGAAAGAACAAAGGTGAGTCCTATAGATTTTAAGGTCTCGATTTTTCTCAAAATTTGTGAGCCTTTGAAGGAATTAGCCTCTGTAATTTTAGTATATTGATCATGGTATGTTTTCAAATATTTTTCATAAAAGAATCGAAAATCGAATCACGATGGTAGTAGGACGTTTCTCGAACCTCCAAGAACAGTAGGAACATGTTAACTTCAATGTTTGAGTGTGATTATTTTAGTCTATGGGTATCTAAAAATTATAAGAAAAATATCAGAGTGCAAGAGTTAATATGATTCGAGTTGTGTGCATGAAGATATGAAATTCCAAGAAAATGGGTTAAAATAAATTTTATTGTCAAAATCTGGAAATTGAGCAGGTGGACAACTGCTCGAGGGACACACATTGGCAAAAGGCATGGGAGACACATTAGCGTATCACTGGGACACACATCATGAGAAGAGACACGTAACGCATTGCGACACTAGTGACAACTGAGACTCGATCTGCTTGCCTGGCCTATGAACTGCGTTCGTGTCGGACAACCCGAATCAAACCACTTGTGACACGTGTTAGTGGAGGGAAAATCCGACAGATCCGTGCAACTGCAGGACTTGAACGCGTGCTAACTGACCGAGGTCACCAATCATCTGTCATTGGTTTCTTACCTGTTCGTGGACTACAACTTAAGTTATGAGCGTTCGAAAGTGATAGAAAACTTAATATTTTGTTGGAGCAAACTCAGAGGATTTTGTTATTGGACGGGGCTATCTATATATTCTTAGGTCACACTTCCTTATCAAAAAGTTTTCTATATACTTCACTTAAGCTAGAGGAATGAATCTAAAGAGACGATTTGGTGTGGTTGAGGCAAATTTTGATGTCCCTCTTCGATTTGAAACTCACCCCAGAATGCAAAATTTTCTTTTCTTGGACCGCTTGATTCATGGCAATTTAGTCCTTGACTCCATCAAATAAACTCAATTTTGTCCCTTAAAACTAATAGAATCCTAAACTTTGATTCTTATGGAAGGTAAACCTGGATTCGAGTTTTCCACCAAATCTTACCCGATTTGACTCTCTTTGATTATGTACATTCTTGAGATTAATTCTCTTCGCGATCTTCTACGAAAATGTTTCTTGGATGTGCAAAAACTGATTAGAATAGGTCTCACACTCTTGGAGTCCTCTTAGAGCTTCCCGTCCCCTCATACGTTACATTTCAACTTGTCAAGGGTTTAAAAGTCACTACTAGGGTGTTACTATCCATCGGGTGTGGTTACAATCGACTTAGGCTCCTTATGCTCCAATTCAAGTGAGCATGTCCCTTAGTTCTTTCTAACGTATAAGAATGCTTAATACTAGAATTCAACAACTAAGATTCTAAATAATCCAAGATAAGTAAGGTACTTATTACTGTTGCATCTGGTACGTCGACCTTCCTAGACACCATGTTATAGTGTTCTCCTTTCACGTTGGTTTTGCCTTATAGCCCGTTAGTATATGATTCTTGTATGTGTATTCAACAACTTTGTGGCACGACTAGCCACACTTGAAACGTGCTTTTTTTCACATAAAGCAGTCACCCTCATGCTTCTGACGTCTCTACCTTCATCCTTTATTGTCAATTGGGTCAAAATCATTGGGATTTTAGAGAAATCCTGAATAACTCCATGTAATAGCCAACTAGCCCTAGATAACTTTTCACTGCGGTGACGAGATTAACCTGTCTCATCTCATATCTTCCTCAATCATAGCTAGATCCACTGTGAACCCCTTACTCAATACCTTGTGACCTCGGAAGACCCCATAGCTAAAACTCGCACTTCTAGAATTTAGCATACAACTCCTACATTCTTAACACGGTAATGTTCTTCCTTAGGTGATCCTTGTTATCACCTCTATCTTGGTGTAAGCTCGTATATCATCAAATATGACAATGATGACCTTATTGAGAAATTCGTTTGATCCTTGAACTCTCCAAAGCATTAGTTAGGCCGAAGGAAATAACTGTAATTTTTTTAACACACATATCAGCTCTTTATAGCCGTCTTCGAGGTATGTCCTTCTCCCCATGATTTACAAGTTCTTCCCACTATCTTTCAAATGCCCGCTACAAGGAGTTATAGTCATGATTGGCAAGTTACTCCGTTCTACCCTTCAAATGTCCACTAAAAAGAAGTGATAACCATTTTGACAAGTAACCTCCCACTTTTTGCAGAATTTATAAAATTAAAATAATAAATAAAATTTTGAAAGAAATTATCAATGAAGTGCTATTTATAGCAACCCCAAGCTCCACTGCACTCATATAAATTTTCACTTCCCAACCTCCAAATGGTAATTTCTCAATCAAGTTAGCTTGTAAAACATGCAATGGACGTTGAACTGAGTCTATTCAATTTTGTAGATGATAAATGAATGCTTGTTGAATCTTGGTTTTGGATCGTGTAATAGGTCCAGTTGAAACATATGGAGCACCATGATCCTTATCACTGACGATTCCACATTCTTGACTTTGTAGGCATGTTTGTCGAGTCCCAATGATGACATAGAATGCAGTTATATAATCTTGATAACCATGTGCTACTAATGAGCATGGACCTCTCTTTTAAAGTCTATAGCAAATTGTCATCTCTTGGGTGATCCTTCTTCGAGAAGGTTCTTCACCCCTTTACTCATAGTGACATAATGGTCCTATCGGGTTCTTAAAAATCCATAAACTTGAACTTAGTCTCTAAAGACTCTATCCAAAACCTTGCCGCCATGATCTCTAGAGCTCCTCTCTCAAAGTTGGTGATACTTATTTTTCAAAATGTCTGCACATGGGTTGCTTAATTTCCTTAGTGGTCTTCGATGTTTGAATGAATTATTCTATTTAGGCTTGCGATATGATTTTCACAAAGGTATGCTTCTCTTGTAGAGTTATGGTCACGGGAAGTTAGATCATATATACCTAATGTGGTACCAGACTTAAGGTATCTCATGCCCAAATTTATGGGTTAGACGTCTCGCACTTTGCAACGTCAACTCTCTGTCTTCTTAGACCAGTCTATTATCTCATGACTCGTATCTACCTCCTGACCACATCTAGACACTATAACTTGCATCCAGTGTAGTTTTATAGATTTAACGTTCACTCTTAAATGCCCTATGATGTTATCATAACTGAATACCTCTACTATGTAACCCAAAAAATACATCAAGTTTATATAGGTCTTACAATATACCATATACTTCTTAATAGGGTTAGACTACATACCTAGTCGTGGTGAGGTGTGTAGTCGAGTTGAGTCATAAAGTTGTATGACTCTCTACCCTAAAAAAAGTCTACATGACCTAAAATTGACTCATATGGTACCAATCTATCACGACCAAATTTTCAAAGTCTCGAAATTAAATAAAAAGACAAAGACCAAAAGTAAATAAAATTAAAAAAAAAAACTAAAATACACTAAAATTAAAATCAAATTAAGGATCATCAAAAACCCCACAATTAAATATAAAATGAAATCTCATTATAAAACAATATTTTTTAAATTTATTACAACCGGAAAAAGGGTTCGAGATACCGTTATCAATTGAAAAACAAAAAACTATAAATATAAAAGCGAACCGATTCTTCGGAACATTTAAGCTCAACAATAACATAACAAAATATCAAAGCCTAATTCCTCATAAAAACAAAAAATCTGAAATCCTTACCTCTCAATCTTTTTCGTTTATTGTCTATTAAGATATAATATTTGGAGAATATATTTTAATAATTAGTTATGAAGTATATTTTAGATATCGGTAATCAATTAATATTTTTTCTTTATTTTTTTGGAAATTGTTAGTACTATATTTTATTTTAGAATTTGATTAGCAGTATATTTTATCTTATTTACAAGATTTGGTTAGTTATATATTTTCACTCATTTTTATCATTTTTAAAGTATTAGTTAATAGTTTATCTATTTAAACGTCGTAAACATTAAGATCATATTTTCTATCTCAATTCTATTTCTTATTCTTAACCTTGTCAAATTGAGATGATTAAGCATAGATCAGTTCTCGAGGAAGAATCTTTAAACAAAATTTTCATTTCTCTCTCTACCTCTCTCTAAAATCTCTCAACTTTCTTTCTCCTCTTTTTTTAGTCTGAGGTTCAAAATGACCATATTACCCTTTGGGTTGACTATCATAATTTTTTACTATTTTTTTTTTATATTTTTCTTGAAAGTTTGACTTAACATCTTTTTCTTCTCCCTCAACTTTCAAATTTAACTTCTAAAATTCTCAATAAAATCCTAAATTTTTAAATTTAAAAGAA
This sequence comes from Cucurbita maxima, assembly GCF_002738345.1. Classification (NCBI taxonomy): domain Eukaryota; kingdom Viridiplantae; phylum Streptophyta; class Magnoliopsida; order Cucurbitales; family Cucurbitaceae; genus Cucurbita; species Cucurbita maxima. The sequence goes on from NW_019272051.1 coordinate 2,120,548, forward strand.
AAAATTATGAATTTAATCTTGATTCAGCTTCGAGTATTTACACCTTTTAATAGTCTCCACAAGACAAAATCACCTTACACATTTGACAATGGCTAAAGTTTTTCGTGGATTCATACCAATTCATCATTAGATACTAATATAGGTCTTAGCCAATTGAGACAAATTCACTCTCAGAGGATCAGAGGGCAGGTATTAAAACGGAATAATTCCTCATATGAGACTGATTGAGAAAGGATAAGTAGAACTGCACGAAGAGGGGGAGCTTAGTAGGCAACACCTGAAGGAAACGAAATGCCCCTATATGTGTTGCACAGAGGGGTAACTAACTGATTGTCTGTTCTCCGGTCCGTGTTTGGATCTGGATTTGGACATCACCGATTGGCGAAGTAAAAGTTAATAGAAGACCATTAAATAGTTTTCACATTATAAAAACATAAGAGGAGTGGCCCTAGGTCTACCACTTACTAAAAATACTTGTGAACCCTTATCAATGGAAATGAGCTCACAATTAGGAGTTAGTTAAAGAATCACTAATCATCCTCACATAATGACATAATTATATCGACTAACATAATGTCATAAGTGATCAAACATGAGCATAACTAAGTTACCTAACATAAATCTTAGCTCATAAACTCAGATCATAATCAAATTAATCTAAGTTCATCACCAAATACTTATCAATTACATTTCTTTTATTTGTTTCGAGCCAAACAAACACAAAATTCTCCAACATTATTGGATCATCATCATCATAACTTCATCCCTCGCCGCAGGAGACAGTGGCAGAGAGGCAGGGTGGCGGCGGAGACGGCGGGGGCGGCGACGGAGGAGGAGGGGGGAAACCCAAAAGAACAAAGAAAACGAAAAATGAATGAGTAATCTCTCTGTTGTTCGATCATTAATGCCGGACTCCTACTTCCAAAGGGTACCCTCTCACTCTTTCTCTCTCTTACTGTAAACAGACAAAAAAAGGGTCCTTTTTTTCTGTTTCTGTTACCTACACTGCAAAAAGAAAATGCCCCATTTTCTCTTTCCATATTGATAGAGAGAGAATCTTATGGATATACAGTTTTTTACCCGAAGTAAAATTATATATTTATTTTAAAAAATTTATCACTATGTTAGTGTTTAGCATAAACTCTCATGGTTTTAGGCTTACCCGTTTTAGGGCATGGCTCTGAAACCATGTTAATCGAACACGACTCTCCACAATGGTATGATCCACTTTGAGCATAAGCTCTCATGGTTTTGGGCTTACTGTTTTAAAGCACGACTCTGATACCATGTGAATTGAACACAACTCTCCACAATAGTATGATCTTTTTCACTTTGAGTGTAAGCTCTCAGAGTTTTGGGCTTACCCGTTTTATGGCATGGATCTGATACCATGTTAAGCTCTCATGATTTTGGGCTTACCCGTTTTAGGGCATGGCTCTGAAACCATGTTAATCGAACACGACTCTCCACAATGGTATAATATTGTTCACTTTGAGCATAAGCTCTCATACTTTTGGGCTTACCCGTTTTAGGGCGGCTCTGATACCATGTTAATTGAACACGACTCTCCATAATGGTATAATATTGTTCACTTTGAGCATAAGCTCTCATAATTTTGGGCTTACCCGTTTTAGGGCATGGCTCTGGATACCATGTTAATTGAACACGACTCTCCACAATGGTATGATATTGTCCACTTTGAGCATAAGCTCTCATAGTTTTGGGCTTACCCGTTTTAGGGCATGGCTCTGATACCATGTTAATTGAACACGACTCTCCATAATGGTACGATATTGTCTACTTTGAGCATAAGGTCTCATAGTTTTGGGCTTACCCGTTTTAGGGTATGGCTCTGATACCATGTTAATTGAACACGACTCTCCATAATGGTACGATATTGTCCACTTTGAGCATAAGCTCTCATAATTTTGGGCTTACCCGTTTTAGGGCATTGCTCTGGATACCATGTTAATTGAATACGACTCTCCACAATGGTATGATATTGTCCACTTTGAGTATAAGCTCTCATGGCTTTGTTTTGGGCTTCCCCAAAAGGCTTCACACTAATGGAGAGAGTATTCCTTGATTATAAACCTAGGATCATTTCTTAAATTAGCCGAGGTGAAACTTTCATCCAACAAACTCGACTCTAATATTTAAATCCAAATCAATCTAAACTAGTTCATAATCTAACTCAAACCGTATCAGTTGAGTCAAATTGAATTAGGTTGATCAAGTTTTTCAAATGATCCTATTTGTTTGAGATCCCACATCAGTTGCGGAGGAGAATGAGTCCCAGCGAGTACGTTGGGTCTCAAAAGGGGTGAATTGTGAGATTAAACATCGGTTGAAGAAGGAAATAAACCTTTGTCTAACCGACACGTTTTAAAACCTCAAAAGGAAGCCCGAAAGAAAAAACACAAAGAAGACAACATCTACTAGCGATCAAGGTAGCGTAAAAATAGAGTTAGTACAAAGAAATGAGTGGAGGTAAACACTATTCTTCCTTTTTTTACTTACCATGTCAGTGATTTCTCATTCTTTTTTCTTCTTTCTTCCTTTGTGGGCTTTGTTTGTGAGCTTTCCGTAGACGATAAAGCAACCAAAAGCTCTCTCTTACCTTTAGGATAGAGATAAAGAGAGAACTTTCTCTTTCTCAAATACAACATGAAAAAAAAAAATAGAGGGTTGGATGAAAGTCCCGCTAATTTAGAGAATGATCATGAGTTTATAATCAAGGAATACTATCTCCATTAGTACGAGGCCTCTTAAGTAAACTCAAAACCATGAGAGCTTATGCTCAAAGTGGACAATATCATACTATTGTGGAGAGTCGTGTTCAATTCACATGGTATCAAAGTCATGCCCCAAAACGGTAAACCCAAAACCATGAGAGCTTATGCTCAAAGTGGACAATATCATATCATTGTGGAGAGCCGTGTTCAATTGACATAGTATCAGAGCCATGCCCTAAAACGGCTAAGCTCAAAACTATAAGAGCTTATGCTCAAAATGGACAATATCATACCATTATGGAGAGTCGTATTCAATTAACATGATATCAGAGTCATGCCCTAAAACGGGTAAGCCCAAAACCATGAGAGGTTATGCTCAAAGTGAACAATATCATACCATTGTAGAGAGTATCAAAGTCATGTCCTAAAACGGGTAAGCTCTAAACCATGAGAGCTTATGCTCAAAGTAGACAATATCATACCATTGTAGAGAGTATCAGAGTCATGTCCTAAAACAGGTAAGCTCTAAACCATGAGAGCTTATGCTCAAAGTGGACAATATCATACCATTGTAAAAAGTCGTATTCAATTAACATGGTATCAGAGTCATGCTTTAAAATGGGTAAGCCCTAAATCATGAGAGTTTAGGCTCAAAGTGGACAATATCATATTATTGTAGAGAGTCATGTTCAATTAACATGGTATCAGAGTCGTGCCTATAAAACTTGTTGGAATACGGGAAAAGAAAAAAATATGATCAAAGAGAAAGAGAGAGAAAAAAGTGTCTTTATTTTTTCTGTTTCGAGTGTTTCTTCTCCATCCCCACAACACCAAACCCTTCAATTATAGTAAAGAGTGTTTCAAAGAAAAAAGGAAAAGAAGAAAGGAAGAAGAAACTGTGGGCTTAAAATGATACCAACCAAGACCACGCGCACCAACCCATTGTTTTTCATTCCTAATCATATAATTCATCTCATCCAAAAAAAGTTTCAAAAATAATGAAACTTTGTTCGATCACTTTCTCTTATTTCTTTTACCTCCCCGTCCTCGTCCTCTCGTTCTTGGCCTTTCATGGCGTCCACCGATCGTAGCAACTCAAGCAACCCGAACAATGTAATCGACATCGAAGTGTCGATGGCGGAGTGTCATGCAAGGATTAAGATAAGATGTAGAAAGTTCCCGAAGCAGCTTCGTAAGATCGTGTCCGGCTTGCATTCCTTGCGCCTCACTGTTCTTCAGCTCAATGTCTCCACTGCCCATCAGATTGCCCTCTACTCTTTCACTCTCAAGGTTGGTTTATAATATAATGCTCTTATCATTCTATTATTTTATTGTCTAGGTGGACCAAAGTTCCACATCAGCTAATTTAGAGAGAATGATCATAGGTTTATAATTAAATAATACTATCTCCGTTATTAACCTTAGGTTGAGGAAGATTGTGCGCTTTGTTCCGAGGAAGAAATTTCAAGAGGTGTGTATCAATTGCTTTGCAGAATTCAAGAAGAGGCATTCTCAGTTTGATTTTTTTTTAAAAAAAAAAATTAGAATTTTAATTAATGATCTTGAATTTTCTTTTTCTTGATGGAGTTGGAGATTCACATTGTAAACTTTGAGATTGTATTTGTTTGGTTCTTCTTTGTCTTTTTCTCTCTCTAAATTTTTGGTCGGTTCAATAGGTTCTTTAGCGTCCTCACTTGCACGTGTTTCCCTCTTCAATCGATGTGGGATCTCGTGTTTTCCTCTCCCATCAATGTGAGATCTCACAATCTACCTCCCTTTGGGACTCAGCGTCTTTGTTGACACTCTGCCCCCAGTGTCCATTCCCCTTCAGGGCTCAACATTCTTGCTAACACACTGCCCAATGTCTATGTAACGGCATAAGCCCAATGTTAGCAGATATTGTCTTCTTTGGCACTCTGCCCCCAGTGTCTATTCCCTTTCAGGGCTCAACATCCTTGCTAACACATTGCCCAGTGTCTGTGTAATGGCACAAGTCCACTGTTAGTAGATATTGTCTTCTTTGGCACTCTGTCCCAGTGTCCATCCCCCTTCAAGGCTCAACGTCTTTGCTAACACACTGCCCAGTGTCTGTGTAATGGCACAAGCCCACTGTTAACAGATATTGTCTTCTTTGGTTTTTCCCTTTCGAGCTTCCCCTCAAAGCTTTAAAGTGTTTCGTTCTCTTCTCCAACCAATGTGGGATATCACAGTCTGACTCTAATACTATTTGTAATGACCTATACTCACCGCTAGTAGATATTGTTCTTTTTGGGCTTTCTCTCAAGGTTTTTAAAATGCGTCTGCTAGGGATAGGTTTTCACGCTCTTATAAAGGATGTTTCGTTCTCCTCCCCAACCTATGGAACATCACAGTCTCGTTCTAATACCATTTGTAATGACCCAAGCCCACTACTAGGAGATATTATCTTTTTTAGGGTTTTCCCTTTTGAGTTTCCTCTCACGTCTAGCATTTCACCGACTACATCTTTAATGATTCTATTGACATGACTAAATTAACCTAACGACATCAATAATAATAGGAGTGATATAATAAGTAATTATATGTTATTTAATGATGGGGAATAATTTAATTATATAGGTAATTATTGTAATTATGTAAGGGTAAACATTGAATGATATTTGTAATTAAATCATATGGGGAATCCCAATGCAAAGGGAAAAAAGCTGATTTTGGTTGTGGGGTTTTGAATCCCTTTAACAGAACATAATAAAATGTTGACAAATAATGCAAAAAGTTATGGCGATAATGGTTCGACAGACATTTTTATAATTATAATATCAAATAATATGTCACATTTTTAATAACTCCTATTTTTTATTATAAATAAATAAACAAATCATGTGTTTAAAGTTTTTGTTTATGTTGTATGAAAATGTTTTCAAAATGTATTTTTATTTGATACCCACCTGTATTTTCGGGTTAAACGTAGAATAGATCATATCTGTACATAATAAGATAATCTATTAATTTACTCGTTTGTTACCATAAATTAAGGAGAATCTATGATTTCACGTGTTTAAAGTTTTTGTTTAAGTTGTGTCGAAATAAGATGTAAATGTCTGGTGTTGTATGAAAATGTTGTATGAAAATGTTGTATGAAAATGTTTTCAAAATGTACTTTTGTTTGATTCCCACGAGTATTTTCCGTTAAATATACTTTTGTTTGATTCCCACGAGTATTTTCCGTTAAACTCTATTGAACGTAGAATAGATCATATCTAAATAATCTAATTAATTTACATATTTGTTACCAAATTTATGATTTCACTACTTGTAGTTTACCCTTATATTGACCCAGGAAAAGACCTATCTAGAATGAAAGAATGTAGAAGGGGTTTGGAACGGGCATGCAACCATGGACAAAAGACCTATCTGAGATATCTGTCATGCGGTCATCAACATCACGTCTTGGACATGCATGACCGTGACATCCTCTCCCACTCAATTGGTTGATATATCTATCATGTGGCCATAAGCAACATGCTTTGGACATGCATGATCGTGAATATTTCATGGTTTGTTACCATGTAATCTTCATTATACACATATATCAATACATGAGATCGTGACCCATATATCATTCAACCTAACATTTTCAACTGATAAAATTAATAGTAGTTAGTTATTTTAATTTTATTAAGTTAAATTATTAAAATTATTTTAATTAGTTTTAACTAAATAAATTTATTTTAAACTTTAGGTTTTTGAGTTTTTTTTTAAGTCAATCAAACTTAATAATTATTTTCAAATACATATTTTAATAAAATTATATAAATAATAGTAAACAATTAGTGCAATAATCAAATCAAAAAATTAATCATGCATGCTATATTTTAAAAATAAATTATACTTTAAATGATTAGAATTATATAATTATCATAAATTATTATTAAAATAAGAAAAATGGTCTTATAGCATATACTTTAAAAAAAATGAAATGAGAGAATTAAAATAATAATAGAAACAATACAAGAGATATATAAAAAATACAAATTATAAAGTAATAAGAAAGAAAAATTAAGGTAAAATAGAAGGAAAAAAATAGAAGAGAAGCCTAAAAGGTTTTATAAATCCATTGATTTTGGGATGGGTTGTGAGATCGAACCTCTCCCTAGTAGACGCGTTTTAAAATCGTGAGGTTCACGACGATAAATAACAGGTCAAAATGGACAATTTTTGTTAGCAGTGGAACTTGGCACTACAACAAACAATAAGTACGATAGCTTATATAGCAAACTATATTGAGCTATAATATGTTTAATATAGCAAACAAAATGCTATCGTAAACTTTTAATAGCGTTTTTATTAAGCTATAATATGTTTAATATAGCTAAAATAGTATGCTATCTTTAACTTATATAGCAAAGTTTGGCTTCATGTTTATCAGGTAGAGAAGTGTCATCTTCAAATTCATCATGCCAAGACCTGCATCACTTTATTCACCTATATAAATATACAAAATATATATGAATATATGATTATGTGTTACTTTGTTAGATGGCCAAACAACTGTACTACCCACGGCTTCTTCAATACATGTCATTTTTGATGTAGGCTGCTACAAATAGGCATTGCATTTCCTTGGTATATCAACCCATACTCTAATAGCATGCAGTCCAATAGGGATATGATGAACAAGATCATTAGAAAACCATAGTCCATTCTACAACAATCTCTACTGAGTCATGCCAATCTAGTAACTTAGACTTAATTTGAGTATCATTATTGATGCTCTACAAGAAGAAAAATAAAAGCATTGAGAAACTGATAGTAATAATGAAATCAATAATTTTGTTTTAGAAAATCAACTTACGGTAGGAAAAGGTATTGTCAAATTTGAATGGCTATTTGTTGATTTTGGTATACTTCCAATACCATTAGAGGCTTCCTCGGTTAGGTCAATCCATGAAAATTTCAATTAAAATATATATGGAATAAACTCATGAATGTGAAATTTATATAACTTAATTTAAAAAAATGTACCTGTTTCTTCGTAAAACTTGAGAACATTGATTTCATTTCCATCATTTCTTCCCTCATCTTCAAATATTCTTTCTCAAGAGTCGTGTATCTATTTTCTTGTTGAGACAAGAGAGACAATTTAGATCGAGTCACTCCAAATCTAAGTCCTCTTACATGCCCACAATCCAGTCCAAGAAATTTACTCAAAGCATCATCAACAATATTATTTGATGAAGTTTTTGTCTCGACCTCGGCTAGCTCCTACATTTAAAAAATGTCAATTGTCCATAAATGCTTCACACATCTTATCAGTTAAGACATGATCAAAAACATTTCAACCGAGTTTGTTTATTCAATGTGCTCATTACTAATAAAAAACCACTTCAACGGCACATCTCATTAATATTATACACAAGAGACATCAACGACCACAATACTTCCAAACTTTTCACATATCCAATAAAATATAAAAAAAAGAGTCATTTTCAAACCAGTTTAACGCATGTTATAAGAAAAAAAAAATCAAATCAAGTACTTTTTTTAAAAGTTCCACCACCACCACCACCACATACGCTCAATCTTAAGATAAGTATTATTTGTTTGTTCAACCGCTCATACCAATAAGAAATCACTTCAACCGTCCCTTTCACATACTTCATAAACAAAGGATATCAATAAACATAATACTTGCAAACTTAAAAATAAGTAATTTTCAAACAAGTTTAACATACGAGTGTCTCAGCAACTTGTGAATTCACCGGTTGTCCATCCTTCTTTGTGAGCCTTTGTCCATAACATAATCCTTGAGATCGAAGTTGGATCTGAAGAACTTAACTTCTACCAAATGAAATAAATATACTAAATTCACACGAGAGTAGAATAAAACTACAATATTAATATTTTTCATCTCTTCAACCAGACGGGCATATCCTTTCCTCAGAATGCCTCATAATGGACTAATCAAGCAAATAAAAAAAAAAAACCATAAGCAAGGCAAAATTAAAAGAATAAAAACAAATTAAAACGCTCAAATTGAATTATTTTTCTAATTTCCATAATTATCTGGCAAGATTCAATATATTCTCATAATTATTTTATCCAAATTTTAATACAAGTTTTATAATATATGATTCTCCTAAAAAAATTACACACGCTTACAATATTACTTATTCTAGTAGAAATTTCACTCATATATCACTAGAAAGCTACAAATATTTTCCTTACAAGAGGATATATCTATTTTTGTAGCGGAATAATCATTGATGTAATGTGTGTTTATCGGCTGCAAATATATTTTAGTATCAGTATGTGTTTTTTCCCTCAAAATGTTGCTACTCTAGTGATGTGGAGTGAAAAGTCATTGTAGTAACAAAAAAATTTCAGTAGCAAAACAATTTAAATATGGAGTATGTGTTTATATACATCAGTATGGTCATTGCAGCAGCAAAAGAACTCACTCATACACTCATACATCACTAGATTGAGAGGAGAAATTACTATAACACATTGAAAAAACTCACTCATACACTCATACATCACTAGATTGAGAGGAAAAATTACTATAACACATTGAAAAAACTCACTCATACACTCGTACATCACTAGATTGAGAGGAAAAATTACTATAACACATTGAAAAAACTCACTCATACACTCGTACATCACTAGATTGAGAGAAAAAATTACTATAACACCTCAATCCCCCATCAAAACCTCATAATACTAAACAAAATCTAAAAAAGAAGCTAAGGGAGAGAGAGAGGGGATGAAAAATGGCATAAGATTTTAAACCAACGGGGATGAAAACTACATGTGCATAAGATTTTAAACTAACCCATATCTAAGAGCCCGTTCACTGCTTGCCGAAATAGTGGGAGAGTGATTTTTGCTGAGATAGTCTTGCCGAAATAGGTGGAAGAGAGTTGCAAGGTCTTACCGAAATAAGGGAGAGAGTTGTTTGCTCCGGCCAAAATAGGTGGGAGAGGGAGAGACTCCTTTGCTAAGATAGTGTTGCCGGCCAGTGAGAGAGGGTTGAAAGGGAGATGGTTGTTCTTTTATCTCAGATGTTAGGGTATTAATGGGATGGGCTGGGCTTTTTCAATTTATTTAAATGTTATCTTCCAACGATATCAAAAGCCTTCATTCTTGTAGTGTGGGCGGACAATGTGCCTACGAAAATGAAACATTCTTTATAAGGGTGTGTAAACCTCTCTTTAGAAGAAGTGTTTTAAAATCTTGAAGTTGACTGCAATAGGTAACGGGTCAAAGCAGACAATATTCGCTAGCAGTAGATTTGGGGTCAAGGAATGCAAACACATGCAATTAATGATCTATGGACCTATCGTAAAAAATAAATAAAAAAAAACATCATAGGGGTGGCCTCTAGTCTGGAAAATTGGATGTGTAGTACTTCCCTACACATGATCCACACGTGTGAGAGTGAATCCCTAGGTGGTTCGCACCCCCCTAGACCCATCATAGTCGAGTTAGTTTTTTGTAGTGACGTCCGGAGGTCAACAGACTCCTGAAAGTCATGTGAGGCATGATGATCATCATCATCCTAGTGTACATGTCCGTACTCATCATCGCAAAAGGAGAAGTAGCCCGATGTATATATACATATAGAATGCATGAGGTAACTATAGTTTCTCATTTTTAAAGCATCTTTATGACACAACTCTAAGTTTTGTTCACATATTACTATAAGAATATACGTGCATTGATCTTCGTACATTCATCATCATTAACATTAACTAGGGTTGTGTTCTAGGAAATTTATCGTCACAATGCAGCATGACATTTAAAACATGCATTTTATCTTAATATAGAATAACATCATATTAAGAAATTTCATAATCTTACATCGTCATATTATCATGCATCATCGTCATCATATAAGAACATCATAAAACATCATATACTATCAAACAATTCATCATACGTGATACATTATACATCCTACATCATCATCATATAATATAATCAGAGCATCATAAATATAAAGCATAAATGACACGTGCAGTGGCCACTAAGCACGTGGCTGAGAATATTTGCTAAAACCATCACATCTAAATGATGGTGAAAGTTCTTTATTTATAATCATTTAGATAATCAAATAAATTACAAATGATATGGAAAGAACAATAAATGGAGAGAGTAATGAATGGATACAAGATATTTGTCTATAATAAAGGGCAAATATGATACCTATGTTAAATTGTAATGGAAATAAAGAGTCAAATATGGTATCTATGGTAAGCCATAATGGAAGGCTAAATATCATGCAAATATTTGCCTATAATAAACCGTCAAGTATGATACATATGGTAAACCATAATTGAAAGCTAAATCTCCTTAACACCCCCCGCAAGGTGAACTTCGAATTTGAACGAATGTGAAGCTTAAATCTAAAAAATTTAAAGAGTGGTTGAAAAACAATTTTTGTGAAGATGTGAGCAACTTGGAGATGGCAGGGTAAATACTATGTGCAAAGTTTGATAGCGATAATAAGTTCTTGAAGGAAATGATAATCTAGTTCAACATGTTTGGCCTGCTTGTGAGAAATTAGATTAGAGCTAAAAAAATAGCACTTTTGTTGTCACATAAGAGTAAGGACTGCTGCAAAATAGGGACCTTGAGATCATGCAAAAGATGCGTAACCCAAAGAAGTTCAGCAGCAATCGTGGTAAGAGCACCATACTCAGATTCACAGCTCGCAAGAAATGAGATTGTAAGAAGATAAATAGAATAGTCAGATATAGAACGGCGAGTATCAGAACAATTAGCCCAGTTAGCATTCGAATAAGCCACTAGTGCACTAGGAACAGTGGATGAAGGAAAGGTAAGAGCAAAGTGGAGTGTTCTCTTGACATAGCGAAGAAAACGTTTGACAGTAAGAAAGTGATATGCAGTAGGGGCATGCAAAAATTGACATAATTGACAACATGGGCAATATTTGGATGCGTAATGGTCAAGTACCAAATGACGCCAACAAAAGATCGATAGAGAGTAGGATCAGAGAAAAGACAACCATCAGCAATCAGGTGTTGAGAAACAACCATGGGGTGTGGACTAGTTTGCTATCGAGCAATTGAGCACGAGTAAAATATCTCGAGCATATTTTAACGGACTAATAAAAAGATCATTAGGAGTGAGTGAAGATTCAAGACCAAGAAAGTAACTAAGAGAACCCAAAATCTTGGTAGCAAACTCAGAATGAACTTGTAAGTAAAGTTGTAAATAAGATATGGGTTGTTGTCGGTAACAATAATGTCATCAATATAAAGAAACAAATAGATAAGGTTAGATTATTGATGAAAGACAAAGAGGGACGCGTCAACACGACGGCAAGAAAAACCAAGTGTCAGAAGAAATGAACTAAAACGCTGAAACCAAGCACGAGGAGCTTGCTTTAAGCATAGAAGACTTTCTTTAATAGATAGACATGTGCAGAAAATCAAGATCAAAATACCTAGGAGGTTGTTCCATATGAACATGTTCAATAAGAGTGTCATTGAGGAAAACATTATTGACATCAAGTTGCCTAAGAGGCCATTTATTTGTGATTGTAATAAAAAGCACAACACGACAGCAGTAGCTTTGACAACTGGACTGAAAGTGTTAGTGTAGTCAAGACTAGGAACCTGAGTATAACCTTTGGCAACAAGAGGAGCCTTGAAACGCTCGAATGATCCATCATTCAAATTTTTAACGCGGAACAACCAAAGTCCAAGTGTCATTTTGTTGTAAAGCTCGAATTTCTTTATCCATAGCCGCAAATTTGAATCCTTTAGGATCAGTGGATGCTACAAGAGCATAAAGAAGTCTAGATGAGTCCAAAATACCAAGATTTTTTGGATGATAGAGTCTTGAAGATACTTGCTTTGGCTCGTGTGATCATAGGATGAGAGCCGAAAGAAGAAGAGGAATCAACAATAGGTTCAATAGAGGCCAAATCAAAAGTCAAGGGTGACAAAGAGGAACCTCCAAAAGAAGTATCAACCTGTACAAACTCATCCACAAAGTCAGAACAAATATCAGACGGAGATGAACTGGATCGAGGAATGTGCGGGGAAGAAGTGGTAGGGGGAATGAATCAATATAGTAAAGATGCAGTTCTAAGAAATTTGAAATATGAAAGAGGAAAGAGGTTGGGCCTATGAGACAAAGACAGGAGGAAAGTGAGTTTCATGAAATTGAGCATGGGGTGATCTATAGCTTAGTGGTGGTGGGATCATAAAACGACCGATCTTCGACCTCTCGAATCACGGGTCGGCACATGGACTCAAGAGTAAAAACCTTTCAACACTTCTTGTTGTTTAAACAAGGACTAAAAGTTAAAAGTTGTTTGATATACATTTCAAAATATCGAAAATTACTACAAAACACATAACGAGAACCCACGGAGTCACATCAAAAGAACTGCAAAATATCGCGGGCTTTTCCAAAAGCATCAAAATCAAAACCAAAATGACATGGGAGAAGAGGACTCAATGTAAGGGCCCCTTCTGCATCTTCACGACTCCACACGTTCCCGCCACTGATCCAGATCTACTTTTCACTTGAAAAATAAAAACAACATGGAATGAGTATATACAAATACTCAGTAAGCAAACTGCTCGTAAGCTCTTGTCGAACTTAGCTCTATTCACGGGATCTTAAGCTTTGTGCTCGAATAGTTGCTAGTCAGAGACCTAGTAGTACCTGATAACATCTAACTGTTCCTAAGATCAATAACTACCTACCACTATGCCTCGCTAGGCTGAGTCAGTAACTACCTGTCTTAGCCCTTGTAGGCTCAGATCAGTAAAACTACCTTTCTTAGAAACAGTAACTACCTGTCACTATGCCGCTCGGTTGGATCAGTAAAAAGACTATGGCTCATCCCACTATTCACCTCTAACGGGTTACCACAATAATATACTATGATTACCCTCAACCCCTTTTGGGTGACTACTAAAACGGTACACTGTCGTCTACGTAATTCATAACTTATGATAACTAACACATAATAAATAGTCCAACATAAAAACATACCATTCCATACGCCTATCAGAAATTTCACATTCATGCCAGCAAAACTATATAACCATAACAATAATCAAAATATAACCAAACACATTATCGAAGTACCACCTTCATGAACTAAATTTATCCATCCCTAAATACGGTACTAAATTATTTGTCCACAAACCCAAACTGAGGCATACAAGCAATTACATAGAAACTTGCTCCAGATGGTTACTTACATGATCGTAGACTTCTCGAACTTTATCAAGTCTTCAAGTGTCCACTTGACTAAGCTAATTGGAAATTTTCCTATAAATAAGGCATTATGGAATGTGTGAGTCAAGTACCTAAATCTGAATAAAGACGAATCAAATAGTATGAAATGAAAAGAAAAATTTGGGTTTCGGTTCTATACAGGTGAGTTGGGTCGGGTCGGGTCAGGTCGCGCCCCACAATTTTCGGCCTCTTCTTCCCACCTTCTTCTTAATCTTTCTTTACTCTCAGCACCCCATGTCTTCTTCTTCACGAGGACACATCAACTTCCCTCGACCATAACCTAGGTACATCGACCCAATAAAATGTATTAGAATTTTTAGGAAAGGAGCAACAAAAATAACACCACTAGGGCTTACCGTCGGCGTTCTCCCTTCTTGAACCGTTCGGCCCCAACGTTGCTGACGAGCTCTTCAAGCTTCGTCGTTCATCTCCTCCGCTCCACCCTCTCCTCTATTTTTCTTCTTCTTCTTTTTTCTTTCTTCTTTTCCTTTTTTTTTTCTCCTCTGAGCTGCCTTTCGTTTCTTTCTTCTATTTTTTATTTTTTAAACCCTAAAAGAGTAGTACAACTGGTCTTTCTCTCTCCTCACTTAATGCCAGCTATATGGCTCTTACAGATCAAGACAACTAAACCCTGTATGAGTGGGACTATAACCCAAAAAAATGCAATAAATGTTGTAGAGAGAAAGTTTGTTAGGCATATAATCACTCAAGCAAGGATAAATATGACAACCAAAGGGATGAAAATTTTCTTAATGCGTGGGTGACTTACCTCCAACCAAAAAGTGGAGTAGGCAATCGGTTAATAATATAAGCTACAGTGTTGAAGGCGTCAACCGAGAAACGAGAAGAAAGATGGGAGTGAAAGAGAATGGTCAAGCCAGTCTTAGTCACATGATGATGTTTTCTCTCAGCACGACCATTTTGAGCAAGTGTATACGGACAAGAGAGTTGATGGTGGATGCCAGAAATACGTAGGTGAGTATTGAAACAAGTACTAATAAATTTGGCACCTCCATCGCTTTGATAAACCTTGATACTAGTAGAATATTGATTTTTCACAAATTTTTAAAATTGAAGAAAAATATCAAAGAATTCAGATTTAAATATTAAAGTGTAAAGTGAAGTGCACTGAGAATAATCATAAACAAAAATAACGTAGTAAAGACAAACCAGATTGATTTGATGAGGGAAGGACCCTAAAGATCCCAATGAATAACACATGAGACGACCTATATTCATTATGGGAATAAGTCAGTCGATGACTTTTAGCAAGTTGATAGATACTACATAGTGATGGAGAAGGCAACAAAGATGTAAGAGAAAGATGGTCTTTTTTTTATTTAAAAAATAAATGACAGAATAATTCACATGACCTAGGCGAGCATGCCATAAATCATATGCAACACATAAAGATTTGTTTCTAAAGGAAGCAAGGTGGCTTCCATGGGTGCAACCACGATTAGTGGCTGTGAATGACATAGGAGTGAAGTCAGAAGACTCAAGGGAGTGGTGGAACAACTCAAAACTTTCAACTTTAGAGACTAAGTCTACAAAAAAAAAAGGAGTGAGTGACATCTAAGTAGTAGAAAAAGTTGAAAAATCGATGTCGAGTCCACAAAGAAATCTATACACTTTATCAATGTCCTCAAAGGGTCTGCCAATGGCATGAAATTGGTCATAGATTGTTTTGAATACTCAACAACATGTTTGGTGCTACAGTTTCATCAGCTGCATGTCATTCTTAAGTCCCAATTCATGAGCTTTTGAATGATAGCTGAACGTAGTTTCAAACGTGAGCCAAACGTGACGTGAAGTGGAGACACCAACGAAGACAAAAATGACTTCCTCAGTGAGAGAGGAGAGTAGGAGAAAGAGAAGTCGTTGATCGTCTGGTTTCCACGTCAAGTATTTGGTGTTGAGTGTTGAGGAGGTTTCTGGTTTAAAGCGAGATGGTGGAACCAAAGTTCTATCAACATAGCCCAACATATCTTGACTCTCGAGGAGAGGGATAAGTTGGCTTCTCCAAAGAAGATAATTAGAGGAAAATTTTTTGATGGTGATCATATGGATTAGAATGTTGAAAGGAAGAAAACTCGGAAGCCATAGAGAATAAATGATAGAGTTGTTATATCGAAGAGGCTTTGATACCATGAGAATATTTGTTAAAAGCACCAGACCTAAATGATGGTAAATATTCTCTATTTATAATTATTTACTGAATCAAATAAATTACAAATGATATACAAAAAAAACAATAAAAAGAAAGTGTAATAAATGGATACAAGATTTTTGTTTATAATAAAAGGGAAAATATGATATTTATAGTAAGTGGTAATGAATGATAAATATTTAAATATTTTTCTATAATAAAGAGTCAAATATGGTACCTATGTTAAACTGTAATGAAGGCTAAATATCATACAAGATATTTGCCTATAATAAATAGTCAAATATGATACATAAGTGGGATTGAAAGTGCGATCTGCATTAATGTTCACTACGTTTAAATAGGATACAAGCTACCAATTTACACGTAAAAATGAAAGAAAATATCCTACTAACTAAATCCTCAAAATAAGATAAAATATATTATCAACCAACTTCTAAGAATAAAAAAAAAAAGTATTGATATATAAGATATATTTCATAACTAATTACACTTAGTACCACAAAATATATTCTCCAAATACCTTTATCTCTTAATACTCTCCCTCCCTCAAGTTGGAGATTGTATATCAATCCTATTCAACTTGTCTTTCAAAAAATCAAATTGATGTCTTCCCAAAGTTTTAGTGAAAACATCTTCCAATTGCATTTTAGTCAAAACATAACACAATTTGATGAATCCAACTTGTAACTTTTCTCGAACTATATGATAATCTACTTCAATGTGTTCCGTACATTTATGAAAAACTGAATTGAATGCTATATGTAATGCTGCTTGAATATCACAAGACAATAATGTTGATTCGGACAGCAGAACTTTCAAGTCTGGAAGAATATACCTCAGCCAAGTTAACTCTAAACAAGTATTTGTTATAGCTCGATACTCGGCTTCTACTGATGATCTAGACACATTGGTTTGCTTTTTAGACTTTCAAAAAATAATTGAATTTTCCAGGAAAATGCCGAACCCAAAAATAGACCGTCTGAAAGTACAACCACCACTTAGTCAGAATCACAATATGCTTGTAATCTCAAGTTGTTTTCAGATGATAGTTTGACTAGAAGTATTTTTAATGTATCTCAGAACTCGAAGAGCTGCCTTCCAATGTGGTTTTCTTGGTTCATTCATAAATTGACTAAGCATACGAACTGAATACATTATGTCAAACCTAGTAACAGTTAAATATATTAATTTGTCAATCAACCGTTTGTATTTACTTGGATCATTCAACTTATCTCTTTCTATTAAAGAAAATTTTAGATTTTACTCCATAGGAAATTTTTCTAGACGTGCTTCTGTAAGACTTGTGTCTTGAAGAATGTCTAGAACATACTTTCTTTGAGACATAAAAATTCCTTTTCTTGATCAAGAAAATTCAATGTCTAGGAAATATTTCAAATTCCCTAAATCTTTGATAAGTAATTTCTAGAGTAACTAGTCTTGAGATATTGAATTTTTTTGAGATCATTGTCTATCAATAGAATATCATCAACATAGATAAGAAGTATACTCTTTGTAAATAAAGAGTAATCTACTTAGACTGAGTGTAGCTTGCATTTTGTATAGTGGTAGAGAATATGGAAAACCAATTGCGAGAAGCCTGTTTTAACCCATAAAGAGATTTATGAAGCCGACATACTGTATTCTCCCCCTATCGGTGAAGACCTGGTGGTAAAGACATGTAAACTTCCTCATCTAGATTACCATGGAGAAAGACTTTTTAAACATCCAACTGATGAATGAATCATTTTCGAGTAGCAACAATAGTGAGTAAGCAACGAAATATAGTAAGTTTCGCTGTAGGAGAAAATGTCTCTTTGTAATCAATACCTTCAACCTGAGTGTATTCCTTTGCTACCAGTCGAACTTTATAATGTTTAAAGGAACCATCAGAGTTTTATTTAATCTTGTACACCCAACGACAACCAATAATAGGTCGCCAACTCCTTCATCATTGGTTTTAAATTCTATTTGGGCTATAATAAGAGTTAGAAAAGCACGTTGAGTAGGAGAAAAACGAGAGAATGAAATTTGACAAGGAGTCTTATGTCATGGTTTAAAATCATTATACAAAGTTACAAGACCATTTGAGTATTTTAAGAATTTAAACCAAAATTTGGGATGGTAAATGACCAAAATACTCCTATGAGAGTTTGAAGATGTTTTCAAGACTTTAAGACACTCAAAATATTACGTAAATTTATCTGAAACTCATTTGAGGGTAAATATGTAAGATCTAAAGGGGACCTAGTATGTAAACTTTTAATTAATCAATTTTGATTCATTAACTATAAGTCACTCCACTAATAGACCTAGAGTTGCACTTTTATGCACCGTAGAACATGTTATGTCTATTGATATAATCATTATAAGGAAGTCAATCTTTCACGAGTTTTCATAATTACAGTTGAGTTAAAAGTCGTTTTATCCCTGTAATTACATCTTTCACCTTAAGTACCATATAATTTCTAATAAACAATTTGTTTATGATCCAATCATAAGTTAACGTCCATCACAGGTCAATGAGAGGGTGAGGCCCCGTTGTTCAAGTCTCGAAATCAATAATTAAGAGAACAACTCATTTACTTTCCTTATATAGAAATGAGTGAATTTAATCTCATGATATTATGTTGTCAACTCTCTACTTGATCAAAGTCCCCAAAATTGTTGGTATATTGAATGACTATAATAGTCATTCTCACCCATGCAAATTTAAAAACAATCCCTCACAGGCAGGAGTTCATAACTCACTCAGGATTAAGATCGAGTCGTATCTATTCATCACGTGAAATATTATTAATCTACTTAATTAACAGATTTATAAAGTGCGATAAAATATTTCTTGGTTTGTTCTTATACAAACTGATTCTATAGAATTCCTCCAGTCACATATCTTCACGAATTATTTGAATCAAATCATTTATAACAATTACAAAGTGGGAAGGGGTGTCAACTAGAAGGCACCCAACATTAATATAGAAAACTTCATTTATTATTTTTAATTTCATAATTCTTATAATGAAAAAGGGTAGGATTTGTAAAATTAACTTCAGTAGATTTAAGAGATTCTCATTAAATTATGTCATCAATATCATTTGAAAAATTGAAAGTTTTTTTTTGTGTGGAGAGACGGTAAATATCCACAAACTATTAGGTAAAAACCAGATTTTTTTTAGGAATGAAATTGAGATCTCAAATTAAGACTTTTACTCTCATAAAATTTTACCATGATTTCTAAATATACATATTTTTGTTTTAGAACATTTCCAAAATAGATTTTTTTTTTTTGGAACAATTCCAAAGGTAGTAAAATTAAGGTTTCAAAAACCTTAAATTGTACCGCGAATTGATGAACATCGTCATCGTTACCGCCGTCTCTTTTCAATTTGTCTAACAAATCGGTAAATCTAATGCCACAACGATATGCAAAAAACAATCAATTTTGCAAATCAATATTACACATATCACATATATGATTTGAATTACAATACCGACCATACTATTGATTCAAAATAAAAATCAATAGGCTCTGAACTAATGGAAGATAATGTACTCTTCATCTAGGTAGCTGAAGCATTAAGAACTAATTTTATTATGAATTAAAAGAAAAACAATAAATACTAAGAGCAAAAACTCTATTTTTGTAGAAACCTTACCTTGGAACACTTCTTGAAGTATTCCAACCATACAAACGTTCTTCATATTCTACAAGTTTTTCTGGCTATGACTCGAACACAAGGCCAAGGCTTGTGGGAGCCTCTTGAAAGAAAATCCCAAAGAGATTGGAGAAAAAGAGTTTCGAGAATGATCTAGAGATATAATTTCATTCTACAAGAAAAAGTGGGAGAGATTCATATCTTTTGGCTCAACCCGAGAGTCCTATTCATACAGACTCTTGGAGGATCTTTGTCAAATAATATATTTGCATCTTTTAATATATTAGGATATAATATTTTGTAACAATCATATTTATATAATAAAAATATATTTAATTAATTTGAATCTCATTCAAATTTCAAATATATTTTTATTTAATATATTAAATACATTCATTCATTTAATATTTAATTGTATCAAATACAATAAATATATTTTCTCTTTTTAATGTATCTAATATATTAAATATTAATTTGAACCTTTAAATTAATATATTTTTCTCTATTCATATTTAACCTATCTAATATATTAAATATTAATTGAAATACTTCAAATTAAATATATTTTCTCTATTTATTTAATATATCTAATATATTAAATATTAATTTGACCTTTCAAATTAAATTTATTTTCTCCTTTATATTTAATATATCTAATATATTAAATATCAATTTGAACACTTCAAGAATCTTTTAGCGTTACTATGAGCTAGCAAGGGGACCTTATTATAAGCTCCAATGATACAAAATTAATTAATTAAACTTTTTAATTAATCAATTTTCATTCATTAACTATAGGTCACTCCACTCTAGACTTGGAGTTGCACTCTTATGCACTATAGGACAAGTTATGTCCATTGATATAACCATTACAAGCAAGTCAATCTTTCACGAGTTGTTCATAATAACAGTTGGGTCAAAGTTCGTTTTACCCCTATAATTACATCTTTCACCTTAAGTACCACTTATTATCTAACGAACAATTTGTTTATGATCCAATCATAAACCAAGTCTCTCTCGAGCCAATGAGAGGGTGGGACCCCATTGTTTAAGTTCCGAAGTCAATCCTTAAGAGAACAACTCATCTATTGATTGATATGCTTATGATATTGATATATATATATATATTTATATATGTTATAATATGTGAATTGGATGAACCCCATTTCCTGATCAACTCTAAAATTCCCCTTTCTAATTGCAATTCCCCCAAGTTTTCTCACAATTCCAAATGCTAATCACAACATTGCAGTAGCGCCGCTTCTGGTAATCACTGAATCAAGGTTTTGTGTGTGTGTGTGTGTGTTCAAGTGGATCTCAGATTCCATGGGACTGTGTCATGGAAAGCCCATTGAAGATAACCCAAAACCCATCTCGGAAAATCTCGGTTCATCCATCCAAACTGAAACCTCCACAACCCCGACCACTTTCCCCTTCTACACCCCCAGTCCTCTGCCCAATCTCTTCAAGACCTCTTCTCCGGCCAACTCCAGCCTCTCCTCCACCCCTCTCCGCTTCTTCAAGCGTCCCTTTCCGCCGCCTTCTCCGGCCAAGCACATTCGGGCTCTCCTCGCCCGCCGCCATGGCTCCGTCAAGCCCAATGCCGCTTCTATCCCTGAAGGAAGTGAGTGCGATGTAGCCTTGGATAAGAACTTCGGCTACTCCAAGCACTTTGCCACCTACTATGACCTTGGCGACGAAGTGGGCCGCGGGCATTTTGGCTACACTTGCTCTGCCAGGGCGAAGAAGGGCTCTCTTAAAGGCCAACAAGTGGCTATCAAAATCATCCCCAAATCAAAGGTGATGATTCTACTTCTAAGTTGAGAATGTCTGTTCATCATCTTAATTATTGGATTAATGAATCTGGGTCGTTTATATTTAGGGTAATTTTATGGTGTCTCATGATTTTCTTGTGTAATGTGGGGAATTTTGAGGTTGATCTCTTATATTCTGCGAGTTTTTGCTTTAATGAAATGTTCGTGGAGCCCCCCCACTTCTTCCATTTGCATTTAAGATGATTGTGTGTGTGCTCAACCCAATATCATGTTTCAATGAAAGTTGAATGAGAAGAAAATAATGTGCAGATGACTACAGCAATAGCTATAGAGGATGTGAGAAGAGAAGTGAAAATACTGCGAGCTCTCACTGGACATAAGAACTTGGTGCAGTGCTATGATGCATACGAAGATGACGATAATGTCTACGTTGTCATGGAGTGAGTATATATTGTGCCTACCATCTAAACCGTCTTATAAAGCAAGGGGAGAACGCTTTTTATTCATTTTCTCCACCCAACCATTTTGTTTACTATGTTTGCTCTTCAGGTAATGTGAAGGAGGCGAACTTCTCGATCGGATACTTTCTTGGTCTAGTCTTATACAAACTCATTATATAGGATACCCCCACTTACATGTCTCCACATGAACAATTTAGATCAAATCATTTGCAACAATTACAAAGTGGGCCGTATCAATAGTGTTACTAGGATAAGGCACCTAACCTTATTCATATACTATAGACTCTTTAGGTTATTACAGGAACATGATCCTCTTGTATGTTAATCACATATTGTTCAAGATTATATTAATAACCTTGGATTTTCATACCATGGATAACAATTAAATTACAAATAAAATAATAAAAATTATTGTTAAAAACTAAATAATTAATTACAAGGGTTTAGGCCATAAATCCCAACACATGCTTTGTTCTAGCATGAAACATCGGATTTTCTACTAGGCGAATCGTAGATTGGTTGTCGCAATGAAGTGGTATTGGATTGTCAATTTTCTGGTGCCAATCTTTCATCAAGAGTTTCAGTCGTGTACTTTCTTGAGCTGCTCCAACCGCTGCTATGTACTCTACTTCTTTAGTTGACAATGATATAATTGGTTGTCTTTGGATATACCAATAAATTATTCTCAAATCGAGCTTGAACGCATACCTAGTGGTTGATCTCCGAGTATCATGGTCTCCTGCATAGTCAGCATCACAATATCCAACTAGCTTGCAGTCTTTGCTTCTTTTGTACAGAAGACTATGTTCAGTTGTACCTTTGACATATCTGAATGTCCATCGGGCTGCATCCAAATGAGGCTTTTTTGGACTTTGCATATACTAACTCATGATTCCAAATACATATGAAAAATTAGGCCAAGTTAAAGTTAGGTTGATAAGACTACCTACTAGTTGTCGATATGTCATTTTATCGTTCAACTATTTGCCTTCATGTGCACAAATCTTGGCAATCCTCTTCATCGGTGTTAAAACTTGCTTGCACTCTAACATATTGAACTTCTGAAGCATATCTCTTGTATACTTTTGTTGGCAGAACAAAAAAAAAAATTCTTCATTTGTGCAATCGACTTCTAAGCCCATAAGTGTTTAAGCTCTCCTAGCTCTTTCATCTTAAAGCTTATTGATAAATTTTCTCTTGTTTAATAAGTTTATCTTTCTTCATCCCCAATGATACTCAAATCGTCCACATAGACCAACACAATTGTCAATTTTCCTTCTCTTTCCTTAATAAACAAGCTTGAGTCGGCATGTGCAGCTGAATAATCACTTGGGTAAGAAATTCAACAATCTTACCATACCAAGCTCTTGGTGCTTGTTTCCATTCAAAAATAGCTTTTCTAAGCTTGCATACGTGATTAGGATTACCTGCACTCTCAAATCCCTTTGGTTGGTTCATATAAATCTCCCTGTCTAATTCTCCGTGCAAGAAAGCATCTTTCACATCCATTTGCCACAGTTTTCAATCTTTACTTGTCGTGAGTGCTAGCAGGACTCGTATGGTAGTGATCTTTGTCATAGGACTGAATTTTTATTCATAGTCTATTCCATATTGTTGAGAAAACCATCGAGCTACGAGTCGAGCCTTATATCTCTCGATTGATCCATTTGATCGTCACTTTATTTTGTAGACCCACTTGCAAGAGATACTCCTAGTCTTGGCACTAGTTTCGAAGTTTGATTTTGCTCCAAGACTATAATTTCTTCCTTCATTATTTGTTGTCAAGTCGTATTGTGTGATGCTTCTTCATATGTCTCTGACACTTTAACATTGTCTTCTATAATAATTGTACTGGTATACTTTGGATTTGATTTTATGATTCCTTTTGATTGTCTAAGTTGTTGAGGTGTCATTTCTTTTTCACCAGGTTCACTTGGTTAAGTCACTTCTTGCTCACCAACATTAGTGTCACTTGGATATTCAAACACATCATCACTTAATAAATGTGTACATCTTTCTCTCTCATCTTCTGTGGAAGAATTTCTCCAGTTTTCTCCCCCGTCTTTTATGGAAGAATTCCTTTAGTGTTGTCCAAGCCTGATAATACTTCCTTCTCTGAGGGTCATCCTGCTTCCATTGCACCACTCTGATCGTCAACCATGTGGTTTGACCATCTTGAATCAATGATCCAGTCATCATCATAATCGATATGTTCTTTCATCATCATCATGGGTGCTAATTCATCTTCTTTTATGGCACATATTGCCTCTACATCCCATTCCTCCTCCATCTCCATGTTAGAGGATGCCACGTTGCTTTCGACAGACTTTTTTTGGACCAACAATCCATGGACATGTGGCCCTTCCCACAATTGTTCAAATTTGTTTCCTTGAGTACTCTTGTTGTCGTTCTTTTGAGCTCTCTCAGGTTGTGCAGTCCTTGATGGCTTCTTCTTTGTATCCACGTTTGGTAGACAACTTATTATTGATCTAACTTTCACTTGTGTAGAGTGCTTCTTCTTCACCCTTCAATGTGATGCCTCCCATTTGTTTAGCCATGAAAAATTTTCGAACTCTACAAGTGATGGTTGAGTGGGCTATCTTGTACAACAATAATGAAACTTTTATATTCTGGTTGCAATCTATGGATAATGATTATCTTCATTTCATCTTCTCCAATTGCAGACTTCGAGTCTAGTTCAGTAATCTCTCGACAGATCGACTTGACTTTGTGGAAGTAATGAGCAATCGCATGTCACATTGTGAAATTGATAATAGCTCATCCTCTAGAAGTTGTAGCCTCGTATCGTTCTTCTTCGAGAACAACATCACAAACGTGTCTCGTGCTTCTTTCGGTGTCTTGTCATCCTAAATATGCTCTAACATCTCTTCTTCAATTATGGTTTTCAAGGCAAACATCACTTTGCCTGCTTTGATTCTCCAAGGCGCTGTTAGGATCCTCCTTTGGCGGCGTAGTTTCACTCCTGCCAACAATCTCCTTAAGATCATGTCCTTGTAAATAGGACATCATGCATATTGTCAAGTGTTGTAGTCAGCAGATCAACTTGACTTTGTAGAAGTACTGACCAATTGTCATGTCACGTTGTGAAGTTGATAATATCTCGTTCTCTAGAAATTGTAGCATTGTATCGTTCTTCTTTGAGAACAACATCACAAACGTGTCACATGCTTCTTTTGGTGTCTTGTCATCCCAAATATGCTATAACATCTCTTCTTTGATTGTGGTTTTCAAGACAAACATTGCTTTGCCTGTTCTGATTCTCCATTTGCGCAAGGCGCCGTTAGGATCCTCCTCTGGCGGCGTAGTTTCACTCCCACCAACGATCTCCCAAAGATCATGTCCTTGTAAATATGACATCATGCATGTTGCCCACGTGTTGTGATTGTTGTTGAGTTTCTTGATTCCTACAACGAAACGATTTGGAAATCACCCCACTTCTATGACTGAAATTAGGCATGTTGAGTGCAATGAACATGAATTATTAGGTGAATTATCTGAGTGTGCGATCATGCTTTAAATTTTCGTTGTACGTATGCATATGTTTAATTCATATCGGAATTATGTACTCCGCGTTCTAGGTGCTTGATGGATGACTTCGCCCCATTGAGCATGAACTTCGCGTTCCAAGTGCTTGATGGAGACCATCGCTCCGTTAAGCTTGCGTGTCTAATTTGCATGAATTACATATTATGATGTTAGATGACGACTGCATGCACACTCTGTAATTTTCTATGACACATTACTAGGATAAGCCTAGGGATTTGTTGTCAGGAGTGACAAGTCACTCTAGCTAGATCTAACCTTCTCCTAGGAACCAAGTAGATTACCACGGGGATGAGGTACCTTAGGAGTATTCTTAGACTGCTAGTTGTGTGAACGGTATCTATAGCTTTTTGGGAGGACTAGGGGTTCCTGATCAGTTCTTACTGTTCCTAACCATTTCACATGGGAAATGTGTCCCCACGTTGTACGACTCATTAGCTGCATGGGAACGGGTTGACTCGTGCCCCCCATAGGGGGACTATATGGGTTTAAGAGGTACTCAGCACATCCCTAGGCTAGACACCATGTAGTCTCAGATAGCCATGCAGAGGTAGTGCCTCATAGAGAGATACTAGCCATTTCAGCTCGGCATAAGGAACTCTTAGGTATCAAATGAAAGAATGATAAACCAGTGAAACTCCAAGGAGTAAGTCCTCGGGGGCAAGCCCCAAGGGACTAAGACTAGAACCAGACGTCCTAAAGCCAATAAGGAGACTGGAAATTCTATTAAGTTAGGATAAGATGAGAGCCTACAAGTAAGTGGTTTACTGAGTATAATTTTTATACTCATCTTGCTATGTTTTCCTTTTTCAGGAGCAGGAGGCGTTAGTCAAGGGTGGGCGTGATAGAGACGAAACCATCACAAAGAAATGTGTTGTCCCGGGGCGTCAGTCGAGTCTTTATTTTGTAATTGTATTTTTTTCATATTTTGTTTCCAAACTATTATTGTTTTATTTGTCGTTTCGAAATTTTACAAATAAATGATTTTTTTCCTCTATTGCGATTTCAAATTATTTTCTTGCATTCATGTGTCGTTGTAAGTCACGGCTTGTATAAAATATTGGGTTGTGACAAGCTCAGTAGACAGCTTGCTAGTAGTTCATAGTTCGTTATCAAGTTTTAATTATCTTAGTTAAATTGTTTCGATATCTTATTCTCATTTGGAGATTTGTTTCCATTATATACACCTAGACTACACCCTCGGTTTACTCTCTTCGTTATTGGTTCGGAACTCAACAAAAAAATATTGATTAAAAAATATTTATTTTTATTGTATTTGAAGGAGAAGACATATAGGTCTTTTTTTACAGTAACTCTTAAACTATCTTCCACCTCTCTTCTTCACCGGAGTCCTCTCTTCTTCACCGGAGTCCTCTCCGTGCGATCTCTATTTCCCTCCCTTCACTGCGAAACTTTCGGCGACATACTCACCGAGACCATCCAGGCGGCGCGGCACGACGGCGAAAAACAGGCCTGCGCCAGCTCCTATTTTGCGAGGTTTGCAAGCATCTTGATCTCCGAAATGACCTGCTTAGCATTCATCTCCGTTCCTAAAGATTTTTGAGAATCGAAATTCTGCAGGACCTCAATACAGGCGTTGTTGATAATTAGTGAGTTTTTCTTCACTATATGAGCTAATTGAAGCCGCTTGATTTTAGATTTTGTGGCACCATCTTGATTTTAGTAGAACAAAGGACCTGTTTAGGTGAAGTAAATTTTCATTTTGTTTAGTATAATTTTAATTTCAGTTTTGATTAAGTTAATTTATTTTTTCTGTTAGAATTTGTCGATAGTTTACGTTCATTGGTTGTAAAAAGTTGCGTTCATTCTTAGGGATGGGAACTGCGACCATTATATGATCAAACTGGCTGTATTGATGATCCCATAGGTACTTATTGAACTTATTCTCTCGAACATTGTCAGCTAAATGATCAAGGCTAAGGATCTGAATGGTACAGAAGCTTGATGTTCCTTTCCATTCTTATTATTGTCCTTGATGTTCCTTTCCATTCTTGTTATTGTCCTGCTCCATTTTTTTTTCTTTTTTCGTCCTATCAGAAAAGAAATTTGTGTTGTTGGTAGGGATAGACTCATAGCAAGCCATTGCATGAGGGTACAAGAAAGAAAATTATGATATGTGCTTTATATTGACCATGCTCGGAGTTGATTATATTTATATCATATTGTTGTCATGTATTGTACAGCGCAATTGTTCAAATCGACCTATTATTCATTTGCCTCCGTAGGAATGGGGATGTTGGGTTTAGGTGATTTGGTGCTCTATCATTATGCTATCTGCTATTTGGAACGGTGTTTTCTTATCGGGAGAACATTTCCTGCCTTGATCTAGACCTTTTTTCATATCTATTGTCAACTACAGTCTATTCATGCCCTCATTTGCATGTATTGTTAACTTTTTTTTGTCTGTTCTGATAGGTTTCTAAAGACGAAAAGCTGTTTCAGTCAGATATAGAAATTGGGCCAAAACAATATTTCGTATAAGATATTTGGGTTCACTGATTCGTGCGTTGCTAGTTCGATGACACAGAAATTGATCAAGGGATCAAGATTACTCGTTTTTCACCGAAATGTCTGCTTAATACATTTCCAATTGCTTAGTACTCACCGGCCAAACGAATTTGACCGTGTGAGTCCTCATAAACAACATCAAAAGCTCCGTGAGCCCATTCCTTTCGTCACCGATGTTAAAGAGGTAAAGGACCCATGTGAGGCATTGGCTCTCTTCGAGGATTACCATGAAAGGGGATTCAAACACCACTATCCTTCCTACTCATCTCTCATCTACAAGTTGGCCCGTTCTCGTAGATTTGAAGCTGTCGAGATGATTCTTGATCATTTACAAAATAGGAACATTCACTGCAATGAGACCCTTTTTGTCGCTTTGATTCAACATTATGGGAAAGCCCATTTGGTTGAGAGAGGTATTGACCTTTTCCATCGAATGCCTTCCTTTAATTGTTTTCGTAGTCGGCAGTCCTTGAACGTATTGCTTAATACACTAGTTGACTGTGACCAGTTTTCTAAAGCAAGTGAAATCTTCCAGCAGGCTTATGAAATGGGCTTCCGTCCTAATTCAGTGACCTATAATATAATGATCAAGGGTTGGATCAAGAAGGGTGAGTGGGAACAAGCGTGTAACCTGTTCAACGAAATGCTTGAGAAAAGGGTGCGACCTAGTGTAGTGACATACAATAGTCTTTTGGGGCTTTTGTGTAGAAATGGTGAAATGGACACAGCACTGTGTTTGTTTGAGAACATGATTCAGAAAGGACATCATCCAAATGCTGTTACTTATGCATTGTTAATGGAAGGATGGTGCTTAACTGGTAAATACAAGGAAGCCAAAAAGTTGATGTTTGATATGGAGTTTCATGGTTGTAAACCGCGGCCTGTGAATTATGGCGTTTTAATGACACATCTTGGAAAGACAGGGAACATCGACGAGGTGGAATCTTTACTAAATGAGATGAAGAAGAGACGTTTGAAGCCTGATGTTGTGACTTATAATATTCTTGTGAATTACCTGTGCAAGGAAGGAAGGGTTGGGGATGCTTATAAAGTATTGGTTAAAATGCAAGTTGGAGGTTGTAATCCTAATGCAGCAACTTATAGGATGATGATCGATGGGTTTTGTAATGCAGGGGACTTCGATGGGGCTATGAAGGTTTTGAATTCCATGTTGATGAGTGGGCACTGTCCTCGTTTACAAACTTTTGCTTCTTTAATTGTTGGCCTTTTGAGAGGCGAAAACAGTGATTATGTTTGCTTTGTCTTGGAGGAGATGGAAAAGAGACAGATGAGGTTTGACGCTGAAACTTGGAGGACTTTGGTTATGGATGCTTGTGGCCAGGATGTTGAAATTGGCAGCCGGATAAGCGAGTTGATCTCCTCCTTACACTGAATCTGCAATGAAACAATGGTAACATTTATAAGTCTTTGTATATTTTACTGTTATATAGTGTTGAATTCGATGTTCACATACCAATCATCAGGGTTCTTGAAATTTTCATTCATTTCTTGTTTTATTTGAAGTGATATTAATGCTGGAAACTGCATATTCGGGTTAGGGATCTTCTTGGTTGTGCTTCATTTTTATTTAGTTGAGAAGATTATAAAGATTTAGGTTAGGTAGGTCTGTGTTGATAACCATTTAAGGTTGGCATAATGATTCAACAAGTTTGATTCACATTCAAAGTTTGTAGATTTATTTTTATTGTTGTTCGTGTTCTTGGTATGCCATTCGTGTTCTTCATTCCTTGAGATCCTAAAAAATGTGTGCAATTGTCTTCTTGTGTTAACCGCTATCTTTATAATTATGTGATATTGTCGATTTTGAGTATAAACTTTTATAACTTTATCTTTGATTTCATCTAAAAAGTTCCAACTAAAAGTTTCATATTGATCGACGATATTTGTTTTCCCTCGTGTATCATGAGCAAATCCATTTCTCCCTTCTAGAGAGATTTTGCCCAATAATGGAACTCCCATTTCTTAAGCTTGATTGAATGTTAGCGTTAGAAATTTTGAAGTGAAAGTGAGGGTGAAAGGATGAAATTTTTTATGGTTTACATGTAATTTAATGATACGAAGAAAAAAGACAAAAAAAAAAAAAAAAAGAAGACTAATTTAGCCCTTTCTATAATGACCTGATTTTGGTCGAGGTCGAAAAATGTAATCACATGGTAGGATATATGTTTTTATAAAAATAGGTTAGATGTATAGTACTTTTCTATACATATCTCATGCATGTGCACATGTATGTATCCACTAGGCATGCTCCTATATGTACACCTGAGTCTGACTACGGACTAGTGCATGCCCACGTTGCCAGAAGCAGAAGCCATGGAGGAAAAGAAGTTTTCACATAATATCATAGTAGATGCATTTGTACTAATCATAACGAGGAAATACCTTGATGCACGTGACATACAAAATGCATGAATTTCATAGTTTCAAATCATGACATATACTTATGATGCAAATCATACCTCTATTCTTTTCATGATATAGCGTTCTTATGAAACATGCATCTGTATACTGGACATATCTTTTATGATTAATATATATGACTTATCAATGTCTCGTAGGCATAGAGTGAACATGTTGGCATAATATAAGTGGCATGACATGTGTAAGTTCATGTATCACATAACATTGGTATCACAACATAGTTTCATAATATAGCATAATCATATCATAGCATAAATTGTCACAAGACCACATCCAAATAAGAGTAATTTTAATGATATGATAGTTGGAAAAAAAAAAAAGAACTGAAGTTACTATGTATACGAACAAGGTGAACCTTATTTTTCAATGACTCAATCATAAGAACATTAAAGTTGAATGTGTTTTTCTTAGAGCAATTTTATGTTGGGTGATTTTCCAGAAATTTTTCTAGTAAGCATGTAAATGAGGATAAAATATGCTCAAAAGACTTAGGTTAGTCGATGCATTGCAATACATAGGGGTATGGAGGAACGCTCATGAAGCGTTTGTGTTATTACAATTTGGAAGAATATAATGTTGAAGTTGAAGATGTGCCTCAAAATAAAGGACCAAGTTCGTTAAGAGAGAGAGAAACTCAACAAGGGCTTAATCAGACTACGCCCCCCATAACAGCCTACGATCACGTTCACCCTAGAGGCTCTACCGTCCTTCATAAAGACAACTATGAAAGCACGGACAAGCTAGATAATTTATGCTATCTTGACCACCTAAGGAATGTACGCATCTAGAAGTTGAACTATGAATGTGTACCGTGGCTTTAAGAGGTTTGGATCCACCCAATATAAGGTGGATCCATGACTAGAAGCTACTTCCCATAAAATTTTAAGGTCTATTGCGTCACTTACATGATAAATAAAAGTCGCGTTAGGGTGGAAAACTACCTTCATACGTATGAAAGAAATGGTCATCCCTTGGACCTGATTTAGGGAGACCTTTTTCGAGAAGTACTACCCCATCGTAGCGATGTGCAAGAACCAAAAGCGTTCCTAAGCCACAAGCAAGGAGATAAGAGGGTGGAAGAATACGACTCAGAATTCACCTAGCTATCTAGGTTCTCCCCTGAGCTTGAAGACACAGAGTGAAAGAAGACTCTTCACTTCATTATGGACTTAAGAGAGAATATACAACGACAAATAATTGTCCATGCCTTTTAAAAGTTGACACTCTATTGGATATTAGGAGTGTACATTGAACTCGACAACTGAACCAACCCAACCTGAATTATAGGGATTGAGTTGGGTTGAGTTACCATTTCAGGTTAGATTTGGTTAATTTTCTGAAAACCGAATAAATTCGTTTCGGATTTTGGGTTCATTAGACAAATTTTCAGGTTTACTCAAAACAAACAATATCTTATAAAATATATTAAGGTATTACAATCTTACACGTGCGGGTTCAATTCCAACTTTATACGCTATCTTATAAAATATTTTTTTATTCCAACTTTATAAATAATGTGTTTAAAAATAGTATAAAATATATTACTATTTTTAATATTTTTAAATATATTGTTTATAATAGGAATAAACTAACAAACAACCATGTTTGGTCTTAAGTCTTAAGTGACAGTTCATTGATTATGATTTATGCATACATTTAGATTATATTGAAGTAAAAATATATTGAGTTACCGTAAATGAATTTAAATATCAGAGTTTTATCAAAAGTTATCTAAAATGTTTTAACCGTACTAGTGTCTACTGGAGCTTCTGATTATTTTACGAGTTCTCTAACACTAAAATAGTGGACACAAAATTAGATTTGTAAAAAAATTAGTTTCATTAGATTTATAATAGTAGGTAGATTTTGTTCCAAAACAAGTAATTTTAAGTTCTAATTTATTTATTATTTGTAATATTATATTATAATTTATATTTTTATGATTTTTTTCGGAAACTTACCGACATCTGTCATGTATAAATAAACAAGTCCAACTGAAGTAAATTATTTTTTTGTTATGCATTATTTCTTTAAATTAATTATTTTTTAATTTTATGATCTATCGTTATATTTCATGATTTTTAAAGTAATAAATTGCTCGAGCTGCTATTTAATTGTTTTATCTTTATTACAATGTTGAATTATGTAGGATGTTACAATTTTAGCTGGTTATTGACGAAAATTTGTTTGTTGGAATAATTATAGATTAATTTGTATTTGTTTGTGAACTCTTACTGTCTTTTGTTGTGGATTATTTATGTTGGTGACAACAAAAATTGAGGTGAGATTGAGAGGAGTGATTTGAATGATTGAAAGGGAGGTCATTTTATAGGACGGGATTTCATTGCTTCCCGAAGTTGGTTGAGATTTTTGTGGATGAAATTGCTTCCCGAAGTTAGTTGGGATTTTTGTGGATGAAATTGCTTCCACCTCCTCCTTCTTCCGTGTAACTAAATTCAAATTACTACTTTTTCTATTATTAACTTCAACGCCCCCCTTAAACTGAATTCTGCAGAAATCAGTTTAGGACTTCATCTTCTCGATATACATCTTGGATTCTGCACATCCCCATCTTTCTTCTAAGCTTCTCGAACAATGGTTGTTTCAAGGGTTTTGTGAATAGGTCTGCGATTTGTTCATCACTTCGTCAAAAGTTGAGTTCAATAATGTCTTCTTTACACAAATTACGCAAGAAATGAAATCGAACATCGATGTGCTTACTCCTTCCATGCAACATCGGATTTTTAGACAACTTAATAGTTGACATATTATCACAATATATAACCGTCGTACCTGGTTGCTTCTGATTAAGAATTTCAAGCATTTTTCTTAACCAAATTGCTTGGCACGAGCATGCTGCTGCTGCCACAAATTCTGCTTCTGTATTTGAGAGTGTTACAATAGGTTGCTTCTTTGAAGACTAGCAAATAGCTCCTGAACTCATCATGAAAATACTTCCTTAAGTACTTTTACGATCATCTATATCACATGCATAGTCGCTATCTGTATAGCCAACCATCTTCAGATCATCTCCTTTCTTGTAGAATACCCCAAATCAAAAGTTCCTCTCACATAACGAAGTATTCTTCTTGCTGCATTGAGATGTTTTTCCGTTGGATGCTCCATGTAACGACTTATCATACTAACCGCATACATGATGTCTGGTCTTGTTGAAGTTAGGTACATCAAACTTCCCACAATTTATTTGATGTACCTATTATCAACCTCTCGCCCTTCAATATCCTTGTGCAACTTCAAATCCAATTCTAATGGAGTTCCAAATCTGCGCTCATCCAATTTAAATCTTTCAAGTAATTCTTGAGCATATTTCTTGTGACAGATAAAGTTACCTGCGGGAGTTTGAGTAACTTCTACTCCAAGAAAATATCTCATCAAACCAAAATCTGTCATTTCAAATTCCTTCATCATGCTCTTCTTAAAAAATTCAAACATTTCTTCATTATTGCCGGTAAATATTAAATCATCAACATATAAGCAAATAATGATAATGTTATCTCCCTTTTCAGTTTTTACATACAACGTATGTTCATACGGGCATTTAGTGAATCCCATCTTTTCAAAATGAGAATCAATGCGACTGTACCATGCCCTCGGAGCTTACTTCAAACCGTACAAAGCTTTCTTCAACCTGTATACTTTTTCCTCTTTATCTTTTTGAACAAAACCTTCTGGTTGCTCCACATATACCTCTTCTTGAAGCTCTCCATGTAAGAATGCCGATTTCACATCAAGTTGATAAATAGGCAAAGATTTTCGTGCTGCAATAGAAATTATGAGCCTGATAGTATCTTGACGTGCTACTGGTGCAAATACCTCCTTATAATCAATTCCATACTTCTGCTTGTATCTTTTTGCAACGAGTCATGCCTTGTACTTATCCACCTCACCGTTTTCATTCAACTTGGTTTTGAAAACCCATTTTACTCTAATTGTTTTTTGCCCTCTAGGAAGATCAGTGAGCTCCCAAGTCTTGTTCTTCTTTGTGGATTTGATTTCACTGTCCATAGCTTCCTTCCATTTCTTCTACTTTACCTCTTCTTCATAGACAATTGGATCACTATCCACAAAGAATGTAAAATAACCACTATCACTTGATTCATAGTCCATCTCATAATCAATCATTCAATTTGGTCTCTTTCTTGTTCTTGGATTTCTTTGATTATGATCATGATCTTCTTCTAGTGGTTCTTCTTGTTGAGCTTGTGATAAGCTCTCTCCATGCTCATAATGAGGCTGAATAGGGGCTTCAGTTTGTTCTTCTTCAAGATCGACAGGAATTTGCTGATTCACAGTGATCTTTTTTTTCCATGTCCAAGTCTTCTTTTCGTCAAAGACTACATCACGACTTACCACCACCTTCTTTGTCAAAGAATCATAAAGCTTGTACGCCTTAGAGGTCTCGCTTACTCCAAGGAACACACACTTCAAACTCTTGTCCTCAAGTTTCTTCCTTTTCTCATCAGGAACATGTGCATATGCTATGCACCCAAAGATTCTAAAGTGGTCTACTGCAGGTTTTCTTCCGCTTCATGCTTCTTGTGGAGTCATATCTCTAACAGAAAAAGTAGAGCTCCGATTGAGAATGTGAATGGACCACACGACAGCTTCTGGCAAGAATTTCTTCGGGACTTCTCCTTTATTTAGTAAACTTCGAACCATGTTGAAAATGGTTCTGTTTTTTCTTTCAGCCACACGATTTTGTTGTGGTGTATGTGCTATTGTTAACTGCCTCCTTATGCCTTCTCTTCACAAAATTTAATAAACTCGTTCGAGCAGAACTCTCCACCTCTGTCAGTTATTAAAGCCTTGACTCTTCTTCCAGTTTCCATCTTCATAGTAGCACAAAATTTTTTGAAGCAATCAAAGGCTTTTGATTTGGCGTGCAAGAAATAAGTCCATGTTTTTCGACTAAAATCATCGATGAGGGTCATGAAATATTTGTTGCTACCATTTGATGCTGGAGAGATGGGACCTCATCGATGAAGGTCATGAAATATTTGTTGCTACCATTTGATGCTGGAGAGATGGGACCACATATGTCTCAATGAATCAACTCCAAAATTGCTTGAGCTTTTCTTGATTTCCGGATGGAAAAGAATTTCTTTCATGTTTGCTACTACACAGCGCTCACAAATTTCTATTGGAGGAGTAATATCTGGCAACCCAGTTACCATCTTCTTTTGAAGACAACGTCTTTAATACTCTGAAGTGTAGATGACCATACCTAAAATGTCAAAGCCAGGTGGTATCTTCTTTCTTCACCATCAAACTTTTGACGACGATATTTAACGTCAACGAATATAGACGGTTGGTGGTCATCTTCATCTTAGCAATCGATCCTCTTTTGGAGTCATAAATCTCACATTCATCATTTTGGAATGTGATCACATACCCTTTTTCTTGTAACTGACCGATAATAAGTAAGTTGGCCTTCGGATCAGGAATGTAGAATACATTAGAAATAGACTCTACAAAGCTATTTCTAGTCTTGATATCAATAGTTTCTTTCTCCATCATTTGGATAGTTGAATTGTTGCCAAGAGAAACCGTAGTATGAAAATTTTCATCAAGAGTTGAAAAAATTTCTTACAACTTGTCGTATGGTTGCTGCATCCAGAGTCTACGATCCATACACCTTGATCTGCAACCTTCATAGCATGGAATGACATTAACAATGTTTCTTCTTCTCTTCTCTCCACAAAATTGGATTGATCTCTTTTCTCCTTTTGGAGTCTGGTATAGCATTCATCTTTGTAATGTCCAAGACGTCCACATCTATAGCATTCCACCGTAGACTTGTCAAAGTGTCTCTTGCCTTTGTTGTCATAATCGTTTCTGACTAGATCTACTAACCTGCCAACATCTCCACTTCTTTCTCGACTGCCTCTCCCACGACCTCTGCCTCTTCTTTGCCCTCTACCTCTAGGGCTTGAAGTTTCATCTCGTGTGGATATCTTTAAGGCTGTCATCTCCTCTATTGCACTTGTACGATTAAGTCTCTGTTCATGTACTAACAGGGAGCTTTGGAGTTCATCTATTTGCATCTCTTCGACATTGTTTGCTTCTTCGATAGAACATACAATGTAATCGAACTTTGGAGTTAGTGATTGCAAAATCTTTTCTTCGACCGTAACATCCGTGATTGAATCACCATACATCCTCATTTTATTTACAAGACTCATAACCTTGTCAATATAATCATTCACCGTTTCTCCCTTTTGCATTTGGAGAATTTCAAAGTCTCTTCTAACTGCTTGAAGTTGAGCACGCTTTACTCTTGTTGAGCCTTGATACTTCCTCCTCATAGAATCCCACATTTCTTTGAATTTCTTCTAAGCATTGTTTCCAAGATAGTCCTATCAATGGACTAAAATAAATAGTTCTTGACCTTCAGGTTCTTCAACTTCGATGCTGCCAACAGTTTCTGTTGACCAGCTGAGAGTACCTCG
Source organism: Cucurbita maxima (assembly GCF_002738345.1). Taxonomy (NCBI): domain Eukaryota; kingdom Viridiplantae; phylum Streptophyta; class Magnoliopsida; order Cucurbitales; family Cucurbitaceae; genus Cucurbita; species Cucurbita maxima. The sequence continues at coordinate 2,157,615 of NW_019272051.1, forward strand.
CCTTCATTTGGCTCTTCATAACCCGTCTCTACCATATCAAAAAACTCATTTGATCTGAGAAAATTTTCCATCAACATCGCCCAATGATCATAGTGACCATCGAACCTCGGGATGGCGGGCTGAACGTAGCTCTCAACTTGTTTTTCTGCTGCCATTCTTACTGCTGCAAGATCGCTCTGATACCCGTTGTTGGTGACAACAAAAATTGAAGTGAGATTGAGAGAAGGAGTGATTTGAATGATTGAAAGGGAGGTCATTTTATAGGACATGATTTCATTGATTCCCCGGACTTCGTTCGGATTTTTGTGGATGAAATTGCTTACTCCTCCGTAGTAACTAAATTCAAATTACTACTTTTTCTATTATTAGCTTCAACAATTTATTGGGAGTAAGTTCTGCTAATTAAGGGAATAATCATGGATTTAGAAATACATCTTCATTGGTATGAGGCTTTTTGGGAAGTCAAAGCAAAGTGATCCGAGGTTATGCTCAAAGTGGACAATATCATACAATCGTGGAGAGTCGTGATTTCTAATATGGTATTAGCGTTAGGCCTTAAACTTAGTTAGTCATGACAATAGAATCCTTAAATATCGAACAAAGAATTGTGAATTGGAAAGGTGTAGTCAAAAAATGACTAAAGTACCATAAAAAATAGGTCCAGGAGCGAGAACTTCTCATTTCTTCTTCGAGAAAGCTTACTTCTTGAGAGTCAAAGAAGAATCATCTTAAAGATGGAGGAGGTGTCTCCGAGTAGGGGCTGGCTATTGGACGGGACCCGGGTTATCAAGGCTCAAAATGACAAGGGCTTCTCATTGAGCAAGCTCAATGCTTTAAGAGAACGAGAGCCGCGGTCCTACTTTCACTCTCTTCTTTCTAAAGAAGCCTGCTCTTGATCTGTGCGGGATCTCTCGCTGCATTCTCCATTGACTCGAGACCATTTTTTAAATCATTTGGAAAACACAGCATAAAAAAAAAAAAAATAATAAATAAATAAATTGTCTCATTCGTTTTCTTCGAACTTGTGAACTTTTTTGTAAGATCGATATCTTCATCGGTCACTCAGATTCTGGAGGCTCCACCATCGCTTCCGAATCCGTCGAATAGTCGTAGACTAAGACTCTTCTCCAAGCTTGCAACAGTGTTCTCGCCCTCTCGGAGGTTTTCACTCAGACGCTTTTGTCAATTGCCATGTTTATAGCAAAAATAATAAGATGTTGCCGGCTTTTTTAGCATTTAACGACGAAATTGTTGGAACAACAGTTTTCAAATTTCATTGCATCGTTCTCTGTTTACGATGTTAAGTAGGTTTGATGTTTCTGAACTTTGTTTTTCACTTTTGTGTTTCTTACTTGTAATTGAACGGGAAAAGAAATTAGGATTCAGCTGTTCTTTTTGTAGTTTTTTCTTTATTTTCTTTCACCTTGCGGTTCTGTTCGTGGTTGTGATTTTGTTTGAGCTTTGCGCAATAATAATTTTATCATTATTAGCGCTTGAGTACTATCTTAACGAACACTGTCCTTTGAAATTTTCATCTACACAAAGCAGAATATCAAGTATTCAAGTATTCTGCAATGTTTACTCTCTTTTTTATCGTCTTCTTTTTGGCAATTTGTCGTCGGATGGTTTTCGGTTCGTAACTGATTTTTCTGTTAAAAAGTAGCCTGCATTGTTTGTGAATCCATTATAATATGGCTATTGTTTTGGTGCGTTCTAAATATTTGTTCTTGAAGATTGCGTAGGATCCTACCTTATATAACTAATGCCTAAACTATACTGACCATCATCCTAATGGTTGTTACAACTTCATTCAAGTTAAGAATAATGCCCTGGCAAGTTAATTGGTCCACAATCACTTCTGAACTTATTGATGTTGCACGGAAAAGCTAGCATTCTGATATTTATTATTATTTTCTAACAGGTCGAAAATATGAATGACCAAACCAGTATCAGCAGTGATCGTTTGAGGACAAATTGGACACCGGCAATGGAGCAATATTTTATTGATCTTATGTTAGATCAAGTGCATAAAGGCAACAGGATGGGTCATACATTCAATAAACAAGCTTGGAATGACATGCTGATGATGTTCAATGCTAAATTTGGGTCTCCATATGACATTAATATCTTAAAATGTCGTTACACTAATTTATGGAAACAATTTAATGACATAAGGAATCTCCTTGATAATGAAGGGTTTTCTTGGGATAATACTAGACATATAATCATCGCAGAGAATAATATTTGGGACAGCTTCATCAGGGTGAGTAATGTTTGGACTGACATTTTCTAATCTTCATTATAAATATGAAATTAAATGATACTATTTATTTGCAGGTCCATCCAGATATTCAGTCATACAGGAACAGGTCTCTGATAAATTTCAATGATTTGTGTTTGATATATGCACATACTACTGCTGATGGGAGATATAGTATGTCGAGCCATGACTTAGAATTTGATGATGACATGATGGGATTGTGTATAGGTGTGTTTCTGTGTACTTTAAGAAACCTACAAAATTTGTACAATTTTTGTTGGAATTTGAAGTCTAGCTTTTCAGATTTAAATTATATGGAGCCTGCCTCTGTCATCATATATTTATGCTTGTGGGGTAGCCGAGTCTGAGGAGGATGCATAACCAAAGAAATGTAGAAAAAGTTTTAGTAATATTTTTATTATTCAGGTGTCAATGTGGAGATAAGGGAGCTCTGCATATCTGGAAAATAGACAAAAACTTAGAAGGTCTACGAAAAAGATTTTATTCCGATAACACATCAACGTGTGGAAATGAGAAACACGTTTCCTGCCTTGGCCTATTTTCAGAGTCAAGCATCAGTACCTTCTGTTCTGCCCGTTTATTCTGGGTAATAATATATCAGTTTTTGTGAATGTGATCTAATCTAGCAATTTCTAGGAGAAAACGAGATTGGGATGTTTTAACTGATGAATCACGGGAAGTTTTCCCACCCCTTTTTATAGATGTTAAAATTATTCACCTCTGGCTGTGGTGTGCTAAGTTGCTAAGAAGCAACAGGATCCTCTTTTGTCATATTTATTTCTTCTTGTTATCAAGGAAGTATTTTCATCCTTAATCCTTCAATGTTTGCTTGTTTATTTAAAGAACTATCATATTTTGATGAATTGAAGTTAATATCATTACTGCTGTAGATGCTGGCATGAATGGCCTTGCCCCTGTGAATAAAGAGAATTCAAGAACAGACTGGACTCTTGATATGGATCAGTACCTTGTGAAACTTATGATCGACCAAGTAAGAAAAGGCTGCAGGATAAATGGTACTTTCAAGAAGCAGTCATGGAGAGATATGATCACTATCTTTAATGCTGAATTTGGCTATCAGTATAAGAAGAGTTTCTTGAAACATCGTTATAGGAAATTGAAAGCATACTATATTGATTTAAGGATTCTACTCGAGGCCAGAGGCTTCTCATGGGATGAGAAACAACAAATGGTGGTAGCCGATGCTGGCGTGTGGGATGATTATATCAAGGTGCATGGTTGTTTTTTAACTTTGTATAAATAAATTAACTATATCATATGTTATATCTACTACTGCCAATGTAGGCAAATCCAGATGCCTGTGCATATAGAAAAAGGACCTTGCTAAATTTTCTAGATTTGTGTTTGATCTATGATGATACGATGAGCAATGGGAAATGTGATCATATGCAGCAATTGAAGCATTTTGAATGTGGCTTCTTACCTCAAGATACTGGTAAGGCTTACATAATGCTCGGTTGAAACTCATTTATTCATTAAAATTAGTACTTTCAACCATGTAATTCTTGTTTTAATTATACGAGAGTTGGCAAGAAAAAAATGAACTGGCTGTGAACTCCTAAGAAGCACAGACACTTTAGTTTGACCAACGTGTTTGTCTCCATGTTAGACACTTCTACACATATTGAAACATGTTAGCATAATATAGATGTGTTAGACTCTAGTTTTGTAAAGTCAATATGGACTCAACAGTGCTTAGACGTGTATTGAACATTTATTAAGGATACTAAATAGACACATAATAATATAGGACAAAAACAATAAATTTTGAGAGTTCAATATATCAAACTAATTTTTAAGCATATAAATATTTTGTTCTTGTATATATATTTTTTAGTTTATATTTTGATAATTGCTTTTTATTAAAAAAATGAGTTATTTCCATGTTTGTATCCTAGATTTTTTTTTTTTTTTTAAATGTCATGTTACCATGTCTGTGTTGTGTTCTTTTCATGTCTCATATCTGTATTCGTGCTTCTTAGATGCTTTCAATGGTCTGATATATTTATGATAGCTGATATCTCCCGTAAATGCAAGAAACAATATATATCTATTATGCCTGTTGCTAGAATGATTTTGGTGCTCATTCAATAATGCAATATTATTGAAAGTAAGACCTTGACTTCTGGTCTTATGGCATCTTTAAATCAGTTATCATCATGATTAGTTATCTTCTCTTAAATTTGTGAATGTCTTTCTTGTTGAAGGAGAAAACGTCCATTCCCATGCTGACAATGATTCTTCAAGCATGCACTGGTCTCTTGAAATGGATGGTTATTTCATTGATCTTATGCTGGAGGTTGTGGGTAAAGTGAAGAATATTGATTACAATGATGATTTTATGTGGACTAACATAATTGGCTCGTTCAAGGAAAGATTTGGACTGGTATTTAACCAAGATTCCTTTCGGAGGCATTTCAAAAGTTTGGAGAAGCAATACTTTGATTTAAAAAATATTCTCAAGCAGAGAGGATTTTGGTGGGATGAAAGACGACATTCAGTAATTGCATACGATGATACTTGGGCTGCATATATTAAGGTGAGCTTTTCCCTTTCTGCCTCTAGTTCTTCAATTCCAATTGCTACTGTCTAACCCTTACAAACGTAGGAACACCCACATGCAAAATCATACAGAACTGGTCCAATACCTAGCTATAATGATCTGTGCTTGATTTATGGAAATTCAGTTCCTGATGGAGGGCAGGGGCCAAAACAATTTGATCAAGGAATCGCTAGTGGTGGCAAAGGTGAGTTTTTTTCTTTCGTTTTTGGTAAATTATCACCAACTCTAAGAACTCAAAACTGTTTTGTGGGTTTAAATACTAAAATCAATTTTGATTAATCCTCTCATGTGTAGGCTTGTTTATTTATTTTGATTCGAGTTATAGTCTGTGCATGGGTTGGAAGTGTAAACTCCTTTATTTATTTTTATTTTTGATTGAGTACTAATCTGTGCCTGGGAGGAAATGTAAATTCTTTATTTTTTTTATGAAATTGTTGCAAAGATAAGGAAAAAAAAAAAAAAAAGAAAAGAAAAATTTATTGTCGTCATAATTTACCAGATTATTGACCTCTATGAGTTTACAAAAAGAAGAAAAGAACCATACCACAGTTCATTATGTTAGGGGAATAGTTGGAACAGGAACCTAAGAGAGCACCAATTAGAATAACGAAGTTTTGCTAATTTTATAGCATTTTTTGAAGCTTTTCCTTTGTTAAACAAGTTCAAACGTACATTTAATACAATCTCCTAAATGCATTCATCCATAAAATATTAGTTTGCTTTTAATTAATGTGGAGTGTCCACATGGTAAATCTCATTATTCTCCATGGTGAATGTTGTCAGCCCCTAACTACACTTAAATATGAGAAGCATATCCTACCAACAACTCATACTGTAGAGGCACCAAAATGGCAAACAATCTAGTGGTTCCTCTCATTGCATAATATGCATCTACTGAGATTAATCAGCCTACAGTCGTACCTCCTAATCCTTCCTTGAGTTGTATTTATCCCTAGCTTGCATATCAGGTGCAAATTTTGTTGATCTCTGCAGGCCACTTTCTGTTTCTCCAGCGACAAAGAACTTTTCTTGCTCATTCTCATGGGCACTCCTGTTAAATGCCAGATGAATTAGAAGTTCAAACTTTTATATCCTCTTTTCAATTCGCACACAGTCACGTATGATTCCACGTAAATCCCTGGCATCCTCCTTTCCCATTAGGTTCTTTCCGTCTTATTCTAGATTCTAGTGCTATGTTTTCCCATAAGTTTTAAGTGGTTAGGATATGGTTAATTTATTTTTATTATATTACAAGATAGTTTCAAATTTTCAACTTGGTGTCTAATAGGTCCGTGAAGATGGAAGCTCCCTAAAATTTTAATTTCAATAGTTACTGGGTCCTAAACTTTAAAGAATTGTTCAATTAGTTCTTAAACTTTCAATTTTTTGTCAATAGATCTATGAAGTAATTGAATTTAAACATTTAATTATATGTCTAAAAAATCTATGTATTTAAAAAATTCCAGTAGGTCAAGGATGTAATTGGCTCAAAATTGAAAATTGAAAGGCCTATTAACACAAAATTGAAAGTTTAAGGATCTATTAAATCCTTTTTAAAATTTGGAGACATATTAGGCACGGGATTGAGAATTCAAAGACCTAGTATATACTATTTAAAGTTTAGAGATCAAATAGTCTCAAAACCCAAGTTTAGGGAGTCTAAAATGTAATTTAACTTTTATTTTTCTATGTCAATTGTTTTTTTCATTTTCTTGGGACAATAATATCCATTTTATTCAATCAGATTTAAGGAGTCAAAGAAAATTCCAATTGGAATTTATAAGAGAAGAAATGTAATTATCTGAAAGAAAAATCCTTCGGAAATAGAACTCAAAATAGAAAGTACACAATAAATATTCTCTCTGAAAATGACCTTGGAAGCATTTTGCCAAATGACTTGGGTTCTTTTCAAATTGCGACCTCAAAGAAAAGATTATAAACAATCTTTGGTTGAGGGAGGCAGAATAATCCCATTCTGCAATAAAGAAACTATTGGAATGTTGTGAAGTCACGTTCCTTTCTTTGGTTACAATTGGTGCCTCTTGCTCTAAATTTTGCCTTGTTTTGTTTGTTTTTTTGTTAGTCTCTGTTCTGTGTATCGTTTTTTGTCATCTTTATTTTGTACTTTCATTTGTCAAGCGGGCTTTCTTATTAAAAAGAATGCATATGTTCTTTCTTGGAAGATTAATGCCCCCCGAAATTGACCTTGAGACCTGATGCTTTCCCTAGAATTCTCACTAATTCAAAAATATTGCATGCATGAACTTTATCGTTTGTAGTGAGGACCATGTTATCCCCAAATTGGGGGGATGAATTACCATATATGCTCATAAATGCTCTTGGAAAGGATTTATTCAAAATGGTATCTATGTAGGCATGTAATCCCTCCACCGCACTCACACATGTCACACACACAAGAAAAGAAAAAAGAATCTTAAGCAATAAACTGAAATTGATGATAATGCAGCATTTGTAATATGAGGTTGTTAGCAGTTAAATCTATGAGAGATATCAGTCCTCTTTGGATCTCCTCCAATTGTCTACTGAGGTCTTAAGTTATTTGTTAAAATATTGAATTGGATCTTGTTTACTTTGAGGACTTCCCTTTACATATCATTTATTTTCAATTTTTTTAAAGGTGTCAGAACTAGCAATAGCTATCACTGGAGATCTGATTGGATGCCACAAACAGACAGATGGTTTATTGACCTAATGTTACATCAAGTTCGCATCGGAAATATGGTTGATCAAAATTTCAACAAACAAGCTTGGGATCATATGGTTTCCAAGTTCAGTGCAGAGTTTGGGCCTCAACACGATGAAGATGTATTAAAAAGTAGATTTTTTAATCTTAGGAAAAGATTTCATGATATGAAATTCCTACTTGATCAGGATGGTTTTGTCTGGGATGAGTTACAACAGATGATAATTGCTGAAGATGACCTCTGGGACACATACATTGAGGTAATTATATCATTAAAAATTTTAAGTTCATTAAAGTTTTCTTATTGAAGTAGGCTTATACCTAGACTTGGCAGGAATATCCAGATGCAAGATCGTACCAGAACAGGGCTCTTCCAAATTTCAATGATTTGTTCTTGATATTTGGAAACAGCTATACTTCAAATCACCAACATTGTTTATTTGACTCTGTGGATGCCAATGACAGTTATCCGGAAATAAATATTGGTCTCTCTCTTTCTAGCATATTTTCCGTACAGAAAACACTAGAATAGTTTCTATTTTCCAGTACTTCTCTTCAGGATACGTGTAGTTATAAACTTGAGTCACTTGTGAATTCATGTTGCATACTTCACATTTTAGTTTATGCAAGCCGAATTGCAGGTCGTCTAAAAAGTGTATGTATTGCACTTGTTGGAGATTCAAATAGACCGATACTATGCTATAAGTTTGTTTATTAAAGTGCTGCAACCATCACATCAAGTGATTGGTTTCACCCTTGTTGAGGCAAAAGGAGCTCAGTTAATTTTTTTCTGTAAGGAAACCAATCTGTTAGGAACCACGAACCTCACAATGGTATGATATTATCCATTTGAGTATAAGCTTTCATGGCTTTACTTTTGGTTTCCCCAAAAGGCCTCATACCAATGGAGATGTATTCCTTAATCGTTCTCTAAATTAGCCAAAGTGGGACTCCTTCCCAACAATCCTCAACAGTATTGGCTCAATATTGCTTTACTTTGTCGTTTTGTATATTCTTTGCCTTACTTTGTCGTTCTGTATATTCTTTTCTCTGGTCACTCAGTATAACTGGGTGATGTTTGGTAATCTAGTTTATGTCTACTTGATTTCATATTTAGAGAACAAGATCAAAGTGAATGAATTATTAGAATAGCTTAACTTTGATTATTTTGGGTCTCAAGTCTGCCATTTTGAAAAACAATCTCTAATAACTTGTCCTTATTGTCTTGTTTTGCTCCAGTAGATGAAGAGGAGGAGCAATTCTTTTCTGATAATAGTGATCAAGCAATAACTGAATGGACGAACCAGATGGATGATTATTATGTTGACCTCATGCTAGAGCAAGTCCGTAGAGGGAACAAGATCGGATCTACATTCACAGATCATGCTTGGGCCTGGATGGTTGCCTCATTTAACAAGACATTTGAACTTACGAGTGATAGAGATCTCCTTGAAAGTCGATTCTTTAGCATAAAGAAGGAATACAAAGATGCTCAACATATGGTCGATCAGAAAAATATGGCACGTGGCGGAATTCGCCAATCTATGGTAGCCGATAACGAAGTATGTGAAGCTCGTATTAAGGTATGTGATAATAATACTATGAAGGGCACAATAGATATAAGCCAAAAGATCGTCCATGGGAGTTGGATAGTAAATATAGTGAGTGGGAAAGGAGGAAGTTGGTCAACAGTTTAGAACCTTAGAGAGGTTCTAAGTAGCTTTTGAATGCTTGGGGACTAAATTTATTCCTTTATTCTTTTACCTGTCGAAATAATTTTAGTTGTTTGTGTTAGGATCGCACAACAACACACACTCGATCTAGATGAATTCAAAGAAATAGGAGAGAGAAAATAGAAGAAGAAATATTGGTTAGAGGTTTATATTGATAACTATATTAATGTAAAGAATACAGAAAATGCAGAAAGTTCATTTTCAAAGCATTGCCTAGGAGTATATGGAGTATATATATAGATTTACTAGATATAACATCTACTGTATATAACTATCTAGTTCAGTTTACTATATATATAGTTTTATCAGATATAACATCTCTTATATATAACTATCTATCATATATAGCTCTTTAAATACATAGCAGCGAACAATTTATATGTCATTTATCATATATAGTTTTAGGATGGATAATAAGCTATAAATCCATAACCTAACAATTTGGTTTTTCTCGGTGTACTTGTTTATTTGCCTTGTCATATATGATTGAATATGGGTGATAGGCACACGAATGACACATTTATATGCGTTTTGTGTTTCCCGACTTCGAAAACACATTGTTATCCTTGGCGTAGCAGACTCCCATTTCTTAAAATGATGCCCAATTCACTTCTTTTTCTTTTTCTGCAGGAGCTTGCAAATGATAGTGTATGCAGAGGCAGAATCATCCATAGGTATGAAGATTTGTGCTTGATATATAATGATGAGTTTCGAGATGGAAGATTAGATAGCTCTCGTCTGAATGTAAAGGTTGAAGATGCTACTCGAAAAATTTGTAGAAGTGATTTGTTTACAGAATGTAAGCCTTATGGAAGGGAATGCAAAACATCTTATGAGAGAAAGGGGTTTGAATCTTCCACTCCATCAACTTCCGTTGGGAACAAAAGGGTCAAGAGAATCAAGGAAGAGATGCAAGAAATAGGCAGTAATAAGGGAAGTTTGGTGAAAAATCTGGTCCATGTCGTGGATTACTCAATAGAAAATGTTGTTTCTGCACTCCAGAGTGTGCCAGACATGGATGATGAGTTGTTTTTGGAAGCTTGTAAACTTTTAGAAGATGAGAGGAAGGCCAAGGTGTTCGTCGCCATGGATGTCACGACACGAAAGAGGTGGTTATCGAAAAAGCTTTGCAGATAGCATCTCCTGTGGCTTTTCAAGTAAGTCCCCATATTATAATCTTTGTCATTGTATTCTAGATTCCATAGAAATGTAGATTCAAGTCTTCTGAATGCAAGGTTTTGCCTATTTGCTTTAGAAGTCTTAGACCGGAAATATCTTTGTTTCAAATGCTGATTTTGGTCATAGAACTTTCAATACAGGCCAAAATTTGAAGACTAAATTTAGTCGTATGATTTAAAAGTTAGAAGTCATCCCAATGATTTGATAAAATTCTCTAATCAAATTGTAATTTAATTATTATTGTACTAAGAATTTAACGTTAAAAATAGACATTTTGAAGTATCAAAATATAACAATGGAAGAATCAAATGCAATTTAAATCATAATTTATTCTCGTGCAATGAGGTCTCATGCAATCATAATTAAATGCAATGAGGTCTCGTGCTCCCATCTTATTACCAAAAAGTTTGTGTTATAATAGTGTATTTATGATTGTTAGGACCTAAATTTGTGGCCATTGTCTATGCATATGTACATGAACCCATTAGGCATGTTCATTAACTTACTCCCTAAGTTTGACTATGGGCAAGCACACGTTCAGTCAACTCAACCAAATAGAAAAGAAAGGAAAACAAATCATTAACTTACTTCCTAAGTTTGACTACGGGCAAGCGCACGTTCAAACATCATTAACTTACCCTCTAAGTTTGACTACGGGCACGTTCAAACAGCTCAACCAAATAGAAAAGAAAGGAACACAAATCATTAACTTACCCCCTAAAGGCTTTACTGATTGAGTTAGGGTTTGACTTTGGCTATGATATCAAACCCTAACTCAAGAGGAAATTTTGATATTTAAGAATATCAAGATCGGTGCTCTGATACCAGGTTAAGAATGAGAAATAAATTTGAGATCGAAGATGTGTATTCTCATTGATATTCATAACATCTAAATATGATACAAGCTATTAACTAATAATTACAAACAAGGAAAAATATAAACTAATTAAATATTGAGAATAAAATAAAATATTTAAGATATAATATCTAAGATATATTCCATAACTAATATATTTTTCAAATATTATATCTCAACACTTACAAACTCCATTAAGTGTTACAATACATTTCAAATTTTGTGATTTTCAGGTGGGTAGACGGAGAATTTCAAGTTTTTGGGTAACTTCATAGTGTTCGTTGGGTCCTTGTGTAGATTCAAGATCTGGATGATTCACCTCATTTCATCTGCTTTATGTGATTTAGAAAATCATAAGGTTTTTATGAAACTGTATGCTATAGCTCGAGTATGAATCACTCCTATTTACGATAAGAGCAATTGACAATTAAATCCATCCGTAATAGTGCGAAAGTAAGAAGGCCCAATTCTGAATTCAAGAATAGTGGCGTTGAGTTTCTTGCCTCTTTACCTTAGGAATAGTCAGTTTTATTTCTCGATGGAGGGATATAACTTAGCGGTAGAGTATCACCTTGACGTGGCGGAAGTCATCAGTTTGAGCCTGATTATCCCTAAACCCAAAGGGATATAACAGAATGAAAATGGATATGAAGCTTGTGGGATTTTGATAGGAGGGGGAAGCAGCGAGACCGATAGTTTACAGGAGAGGGGGAGGGATTTTGACATGAGGGGGAAAGCTGCGAGACCGATAGTTTACGATCAGAGCCAAGTGCCTCTTGGGAATTTGAATAAACAACTTAAACAACTTTCTCGACTCTTTCCACGGATCAGAGCCAAACCACTACACTGCAGTTCAAGAGCAAACTCGATTCAATATTTGAGATTTAGAATTTGGGCTTAGAATTTGGGCCACTCACAACTATTTTCTCACAATACAATAATAATTCCCCCAGCAAATAAGACGAAGATTTAAAATAATTCCTCACAACTCTCTCAAATAATAACCTTCCAATAACAAATTTAAAATTTATTATAAATATAATAATATAATAATAATAAAAGGTATATGAGTAAACACCAAAATTTTAAAACATAATAATATAATAATATAATATAGTAATAATAAAAATCGACGTGAGTAACTTTTAAATTTTATAAAAATAATTTTATTTAGAAATATAATAATAAAAAAAACTCACCATTTTTACTCTTCCAACATTATAATTGTCATACTTTGATATATTTTGATTTGTCCATCATTTTGATTTTGCTGCCACATCATCATGTCGGGTATGTTATCTCAACTGTAATTTCTTCGTTTTAGCTCTGATTTGAGTAATTGAAAAGTCGTTGAAATCGTTATTTCCAATCTTATACAGTAGATTGTTCAAAATACTGAATTTAATAATTAAAAGTAGGTTTGTTATCATCAAAACATCAATCAATTAATTGATTGAGATTAATTAAAATGAGATCGAGGGCCAAAAAGCCAACAATCTCCCCTTTTTATGATGACAAACCATTTCAAGAAAAAATTCATAAAAATGAAAGTAAACCCGTCCATGTAATAATATCAATACATGCTAATATATCATCATAAATTTCATACTTGAAATTCACTCAAGAGCATATTCTCCCCCTACGTTAATGACTCAATAAATTTATGTGTTCTATTTTCAATGGAAAAATTATTTCTGAGAATTTCTTCTTGAATGAATATTTTGAGAATTTTTCAATTTAAAGCACTTAGGTCTAATATGACCTTCAGCACCACATTAATGACTATAGACACAAATCTAGATTTATCATTACTTAGATACAAATTTAAATGTGTTAGAATGAGACATGATAGAGAATGTTTTAACAAATATTATTTTAGAACTTGAACGTGTAGAACATTCATCAATATAGCCTAATCCTCTTCTATCACCCTAGAGCCCCTATTGTTAACCTTTTAATGGACTCTTTTAGCCCTGCCAAGTTCTTTGAGAAATTTAATTAACTTACGAGGGTTCAAGAAACTTAACTTCATCCATTAATGTATTTTTCTCATCACAATCAAATACACGTTTTTCACAGCGTACATCAATTTTAACAATATTATAACCATTCCCTTTCAAACAAGAAATTTCATTTAATAAAGACTTATTTTCAATCCAATTCATGATATGAAAGAAATTTAAGAATTACCTCATCTTCTTGTTCATCCTCTTTGTCACTATGAGCCAAAAATTTGCTACTTCTTCATCACTATCATCCATTTTAAATGGTTCATAATTATGAACTAACATGCTAATTTTTGTTTCTTTAACTTGTTTGTTCCCTCCTGAGCTACTTCAAGACTTTTCCATATTTCATATGTCGAAGAACACATAAATACTCTATTAAATTCATCGCACAATGGAATATTTATAGCACTAAAAGAACATTTTTTATCAGCTCATCAAATTTCTCCTCTATTTTAGGCACCTCAATATTATTAACAATTTTTATTGGAAGGTAAGAACTTGCTAATAAATTTTCATCCTTACCTTTCCAATATATATAATTTGTTCCATCAAAATAAGGGGCCTAGAGGTTATTGTCCTTCACTAAAACCATTATTAACACGTAGGTTTGCCATAAGCTTAAACAATAAAGTTTATATGAAAAATATATAAGAGCAACCTGCTCTGATACCAATTGTTGGATCGATATGGCAACCCTGGAGGGGTGAATAGGGTTTTAACGATAAAAGTATTTAAATGTGATTAATTTTTATAATAATGAAACTTTTAGGAGATGAAGATTATTGGAATAAAATAATTCAGATCAAAACAATAATCAGTAGACACATGCCATAAATCACCCTAATAATTTTGAAACTAAATAGGAGAGAGTTAGAAAATAAGACACCGTAGTTTTATAGTGGTTCGGTCAAAACCTGACCTACTCCACTCTCCAAGTGCCTCTTGGGAATTTGAATAAACAACTTTCTCGACTCTTTCCACGGATTAGAGCCAAACCACTACACCACTCTTTTTACGAGTTCAAGAGCAAACTCAATCCTTTCTACGGTGCAAATCAAACTGGTACAAATATTTGAATTTGGTAGTAACACATCACAACTCTCTCAAAGGGTAGATTTACAATTTGGGCTACTCAACTATTTCCTCACAATACAATAATAATCTCTCGGACAAAATCATTAATAATAAAAAATTCTTAATATGTTTAATAATTTTTTTTGGCTCGGGTCAACTCGAAGGGTTTGCCCACGAACTCGAATCCGAACCAATTCAGTTCGGGTTCAGAAAAAATAAACCCAACCTTACTCGAAATGCTAATCCAATTTTAACTCCACCCTTATAATTTGAGTTGAGTTGGTACAGGTTGTTAGGTTGAATGTAGGCACCTAATAAATGGTAGATACAATAAAAAAATAAAAATAAAACAATTAACGTACTTTACATACATTAAAAAAAGAAAACACAAAGGAATAGGTTGGGCCAACACATTTCTGGCTTCCGTTTCGTTTGTTTGATCCGTTAAACCCTTCGAAGCAAAAACCTCTCTTCCTGTGACCGATCTTACTTTTCATGATCGGAGAAAATAGCACCAGAGGTTTTCAGATTTGGTACTAGAAATGAATTCCAGATTACTCCAAACCCTGTATCGCACGGCACAGAATCGAGCATTTACTTCTCGGTAAGCATTTGTTATATAGTTTGCGATTTCCTTTTTTTTTTTTTTTGTTTGGTTTCCAAGAATTTAGAAAGTTGAGTGGCTGATAGTAAGGGAAAATTGAACTCTGCTACTGTTTTTTTTTTCTTTCTTAAATTCACAATTGATTTTTTTGGGGAATGAGAAAGCTCAGGTAGGTAATGGCGGTCTCTGAGTGTAAGGCGTTTTTTCAATCATTGTTTAGCTGGTTGGAAAATGTAACATTCTGCTGGAAATTTGGAAATGGAATATCATTTACTTGAATACAGCTTAATTTCTAATCATACTGTTAGGTGCTACATGAATGTTATTGGATTTTTTGTTCTTTATTCTCGTTTTCTTGGCAACATCGATAAGGGTGTTTATCTTTTCCTTTTTATGTAGTGAGATTGAATATGTTTCATCTTCTTATTTTGGTCTAACGTGTTATTGTAAAATGTGCAATGCTCAGGGTTGGAAGTTCAGCAAACTATTCATGTGGCATCACAAATGGTAACTTCGATGATTATTATTATTTTTTTTATTTTCTATTTGAATTTTCTTACCTTAGACTTAGTTGCAGGAACTTCTTAAAATGAATATGGTTTTCAGGTGGTTCAGTTAGTCAATTGGGTATTCAGAAAACTTCTTTCCTCAGTAACACTCACACTGCTTTTTCACTGGCTCGGGGTCATAAAATGATAATATGTTCTGCAGTGGTAGTTTCCTGAACTTATACGACTTGGCTCCATTTTTCGTTTCACTGAACTTATATTGTTGTTTTTTTTTTTTTTTAAAAAAAAACTTCTTAGGCTGCAGATTTGTCAATATTCTCGCATGGCATTGGCATTAGGTTGGCGACAACACAAGCAAAAGCCCCCCCACAAGCACGTCAAATGGTGAGTTTATTTTTGCCTAGTTGATGACGTTATAGTTCATTCAAGACAGTTCCATTGGGATTCAATCATTAATTGTGGAATAATTATGGTTATCTTGATCTAAGTTCGTTTTACCATTTAATTAATTCTGTTAAACATGAAACAAACTCCTTGTAAATGCAGACTATGATAATTGCTTGTTAATTGGCTTTCCTATTTTGAAAATGTTGATTGTTGCTTGTTTATCTTTCTACATTATAGTTTTTTAAAATTAATTTGTTACATGGTAGGATTGATATCATATCATGTAAAAGGATAAATATGTTTTTTGTTTTATGAGAAGCTGAGCTTTTATGAAGAGAAAATGAAAGTATACATTAGCCCAACGAGAGAAGTCATACCTTAACTATACAACAAAGTATTCATAGGTCTAAATAGAACCTAAGAGATAATTACAGAAGTCCTTGGAGGCTAACACCAAGTAGAGGCATTAAGCCTATCAAGCTGCCGCACCTATGAGTATTTCCTTGTGAGTATTAAGGCTATTTGGAGGCTAGTGTGAGCAAGATCACAAGTAGAGGCATTGAGCTTATTACACACAAAGATAGGCTATTTGGGAAGGTGATTAAATTATGATCAAGGTATGGATAAAGCAATTCATATAGTAGCGAGCTATTCAAGACAATCAAGATAAGGTAATTATAAACTTACAACAAAATAAAATAAAGAAAGGATCAAACAAATAAGGGACACAAATATCTTTGGGTAAAACTGCACACAGAAAATAAATTAAAAAAAAAAGGTCGTTATGATTTTGGCTAAATGACCTTTTAATTATAACATACAAGAGAATGATCTAACTTTTCTTTTTATGGAATTCAGGTAAATTCAGAAGTTATCTTCGAGTTTGAATTAGGAATGAAAAATATCAAACACAAGGGTTACAAATTTAGACAGCTTAAGCAAAATATGAATTGAAGTTGATTTGATACTCAAATAAACATGCAAATGGTCTAATAAATGGTCAAATAAATGATAAGAACAATTTATATACACAATATTAAGAAGCAAAATTCTATTTTTTTTTCTTTTTTTGTTCAAGAAGATCTAAATATGATCTTTAAGAAGAAAATGAGAACGAAGTAAAAAATAAAAACAAAAAATGATAAAGAATGTTAGAAATGACAACAAGAGAATAAATGGACATATTTGAACAAAATATAATTAATGACATAAATGAAAGATAAAATCAATTCTAGATTAGGCCACAAAGATGCAATCTAGGCTCTAATACCAAATTGATAAAACAATTCTAATCCTCAACCCAACGATCCAAGGTTTTGTTGAAGCAAGAACCCTTGAATCAAAGAAATTAACTCCTACAAAATTCGGATCAACCAAGAGATAAAGCTAGAATGAGATTACCTCTTAAGATCAAAGATATAGAATCAAGATTTGAAACCTTGTTCTAAATTGAGTCACTCCACAATCGAACTTGATCAAGGTTTGATTGAATGACTCGGATGCAATCTACCACATGAATTGCTCGAAACTTAGAAATAACAAATGCGATGCTCAAATTTCTAAGGGGGAAAGTCTCAACTTGAGAGCTTAATTTCATTCATCAAAAATCTGCTTTTAAATACTAATTTGTGGGTATTTATAGTCTCTCCACACAAGAAACTTCCAACTCTTCAAATGCCCACTAAAAGAAGTTACTCCCCACTACCCTTCAAATGTCCACTAAAACATAAAGAAGTTATGGCCACTTTGACAATTAACTTTCCACCCTTTTGCCCACTACAAGAAATTATGGAATTAAAATAAAAAAATAAAATTTTTAAAGAAATTATCAATAAAGTGTTATTTATAACAACCCCATTTTCTACTTCGATTGTCAAATATTCACGTATGATGCTCCAAATGGTCATTCCTCAATCAAATCAGCTTGTAACACATGAAATAGAGATTGAACCGAGCCTATCTAATTTTGTAGATGAAGAATGAATGCTTGTTGAATCTTTTTAGCCTTGGATCGTGTAATAGGTATAGTTGGAACATTTGGAACACCATGATCCTTATCTTGGCTTCATTTAGTCCTATGAAAAAAAGGGTTTTTCATCAGTTTTGAAGTCTGAAGGTCCAAAACGGTTCAATATTCTGATTTGGATCTTGCTTAACAGTTCTTTTAAGTTCTGCTGAGGTGCTCCGAAAAAATTACCTAAATAATATTTCATGCATTACAGTATGTTCACTTTGTTCTGCGGATGGAGAGATGTTAATTCATTTGTTATTAGAATGTCCTTATTCTTTGGCTTGCTGTTATAGTCTTTTCAACATATTCAAGGCACAGTGGGTGTTTTCAAAGAACACAAAATGTAATGTTGTTCAGCTACTTATAGGGCTTTCATTGCTTTTGTGGTTGCAGTTTTTATGAACAAGAAACATCTTTCTATTTATGCATGAAAGGGTACAAGATATTTGAAGAAACCACCTCATGAGAGTAGAAAAAGAAAAAAAATGATAAACCGACCAAATAAAGTGGGCTGAAACAGAGCCCCAAAAGAAAGAATTCAATAGCAAACCAAATAATATCCACCGTCTAACCAAAAGGGAAAAACTAGAAAAGGAACAAAGGAACTCTTCCCAGACAACCAAAAACCTGAAAGACACCACAGACAATCTAACAATGGCTAGAAGGAAATCTGAGGATATTGGAAAACAAGCGTATTCTTTGGTTTGATTGTTTTGAATCTATTAGGCTCAAGGCTTCTCAACAGTTTTTGAAAAAGCTCTTTTTTGGTTTTACCTTACAATATATTTATTTGAAGTCGGAACCTTTTATTTTTACATTGTAATTTTGTTTTATCTTTATTTGTTAGTTTGTTTCTTCTTTCAATCCTTTTATTCATTTGTATCTTTTGAGCATTAATCTCATTTCATTCCTTTAATGATAAGTTTTATTCGAGGTAAAAAATGCAGTTGTCTCTTTCAACCTGTCTAAACCATCGGGTTATATTCATTCCACGTTGTTCTTGCACTCAACACTTAAAATAATCATTTTTATGAGAAATATCAATATCAATTTACCCTAAAGGTTTATTTTTATGGACAAATAGAATGTTGAAATTCTTTTATGTTTTAATTTCTTTTATCATCTTTTTCATTGAAAATGAATTGTCAAATCTTTTACTCTTTCATCTTGTCTTAAATCTTTTGATACTTTTGTTAAATCATGCTTGCAGGGAGCCCTCAAAGTTTCCATGTTGAGTCCTGGAATTATCTATGAACCTTATTCACCTCGTCAACCAATCCCATTTTGGCAGAGGTTAGTTGAATCCAAAAACCATTCTATTTAAAAAGAAAACAACTATTTTTTAAATTTCGATATTATCTCATCCTACACTTGCCTCCGGACAACCAAAAACTAAATAAATTAAACTCATGCAAATCAAACTAATTAGAGCCTATTACAATTATGTTGGCAACAATTTACCAAGTACTTCAAGCTCAACACTAGTACTACTACTTGTGAGTATTTCCTTTGAATGCTTTTTTTGCATTTGGATTTTGGTTAAATTACCATTTCTTTTTGTTAAATCACCCCTCAACCCAAAAGCTTTTAAGTGATAGTTATCTGAAATTTAATCTTATATCATACTAATTTACAAGGGTATGAAGGACTTCCTATTTTGACGTCATTGAATTACCACTCGACCTAAATGCCTAAGCTAATGGGTATTGGTCTAAGAAGCATGGATATGGTATGAGTCACGAATACACACTGATACAGTGACACCATTTTTTTAAAATCCAGAACATGTATATTAAACTATATATCATTTTTCTACAATATGATATTCAAAGTCAATGACTTTATGCATTTATATGCTTAATAAAAGTTGACGAATGGGTACCTAATATTACGGCTGGTCAATTTAATCATCAGAAACACCTTTTATTAAATGTTAGTTCATTATCTACATCCAAAGAGAATAGCCAAGGTAAGAAAATTGTTCATATTTGGTAATGGAAGTGACGATTTAAGAGATTTAACCAATTAATGGGTTCTAAATTGAAAAGTTTAAAATTATAGGGATCATATTGAAATTAAGCACGAATTATTGATTTAACCCTTCAATTTGTTTCCATTTTATAAAATAGTTATTAATTTTGATTATTCCTTAATCGGTTTATTTGTGTTTCTTTTGTATGTCTGTCTTTTGTTACATTAGGTAGATGACAGTTGCATAACTCAGAAGGTTTAGTTATTTAATTATATATTTATTTCTATTTTAGTATTTTTGGATTTTGTCATTATTTACCATGTTTTGAGCACTTTTGATGTTTCTATGTCAGATGGTTCACAAGAAGTGGTTGGAGGAGAACAAAAGACGATATCATTTTAGAGGTGAATTGTGCCATTTCAGCCTTTTGATTTTTGAGCTGTTATGCTGCAACTGCAAGTTCTTATTTTTTTAAAAAAGAGGCTATTATGCTGCAATTTAACTATTTATCAGTGTTCTTTTGAGGTCACAATGCCCAATTTTAAGTCTTCTACTTCCCTATCCCTTTCTCCGGTTTCTTTTCTATCTAAGCTTTAGAACGTATCCCTTCATTGTTGCATGACAAAATGAAGTACTGATGAGGGAGATGAGATGTAGAGGGCGTGCATCGATTATGAGGTGTTTCACCTTCAAAAAGGTGGTTGTGTAAGGTGTGTAGAAGAGCATAGGAGAACACAAGTGGAGAGGTTGGAGTTGGAATTGGGAACGCTAGCTTGTCTCAAGGATTGCTTGGGGTCAGATTTTTGATCTAGAAAACCCATTAGGTTTTTGATGGAGGAGGAGATTGGAAACATGAGTGACCTTCTTCCAAGTTCCATCTAAAGCGAAGGATAGATTTGCTCTAGCTTCTTTGGAAACTCGTAGAGGAGGAAGGTTTTTTGACGGGTCTGGGATGATTCTCCCTTGTTTTGGCATTTTTTGGAACTGACTAAGCTAGTGAAGAATCAACCTAGGGCAAAGTGTAAGATGTCTGGTGACACAATTGAAGTCCTTTGAGACTCTCAAAGCAGTTGTGTGACACTTTCTCCTGCCCTTGATCAAGTGAACCTACTCAAAAAGGTGGTTATGAAAGGTGTGTGTAGAAGAGCACAGAGGAATATGAGTGGAGAGGTTGGAGTTGGAATTGGGAATGGTAGCTTGGCTCAAGGATTGCAGGGGGCAGCTTTTGAGCTAGAAAACCCATTAGGTTTTTGATGTAGAAGAAGGTTGGAAACATAGTGATCTTTTTCCAAGTTCCATCTAAAGCGAATGATAGGTTTACTCTAGCTTCTTTGGCAACTTGTGGGGGGGAATGTCTTTTGGCAAGGGTAAGGAATAAGGAGATTCTCCCTTGTTTTGACATTTTTCTGAACTCCTTGCATTGGGGGCTTGGGGTACGATGTTTGGGGTCACAATTGTAGTCTTTTGAGACTCTCAAAATGATTGTGACACTTGCTCTCGCCCTTGCTACGTCAGAAGCTTGCACAAATATTAACCGGGCAAGCAAGGAAAGTCAAAATGTTTATGGAAGGTGTTCGAGTGAAAGAACGTACTTAAACTTAGTGCTTGAGCAAGTCAATCAACTCAAATTCAGGATGTCGATGGCACAATAGGCCTATCTTGCATTCTCCACCTCCGTTTTTTGAGAAAAATATTTTTAGAAAACGGGATTACGGGAAAAGTTTTTGGAAAATCACTGGAAAACTTTTGAGAGAACATTTGTTGTATGCTAAAAAGCATCTAAGATAAACAACAAATTTTATAGTATACAATCAAGGTAGGAAGGATGATAATCAGCCTTACACATATAGTACATTGAGGCATATTCAATGTGTCACCCTTGCACATGGCAAGTGGTGAGGATTCATACACTAACAAAAGACAAGGAAACTAAATTGGTATGCAAAATGAAAGCTTGGTAAAAAAAGTTATTACAAGCATGCAACTATAGGTAACACCCTAGACAAACATGATCATGACATTTGACTTCTATGCTCTAGCTAGGAAAAAGAAGTTGGAGATCCTCAATATTGCTACCAGAAGGGAAGTCGAGTTGAAGTTTGGTTTAGAGTTTGAGTTTTCTCTGACTATTACTTGCTATAATTATTGTGAAATTTAGCTAGATCATATATTTTTTTTTTTTGGAGCTATGAGTTTGCTTATGCAATCTATAGTTGTTTCTTCGTGGAGTTTGACTTTTGTTTTTCTAGGTCTAGAGGTTGTAGAGAGACAGATTGAGGAGTTTCTTCTTCACCCACCCTTTTGTGAGAAGGGGAAGTCGTTTTTGGGGCGTGTTGGGATCTGTCCGGTTTTGTGGGGCTTTTAGGGTGAGAGGAACACCTGAATCTTTAGATGTCTTGAAAGGAATTTGATTGATGTTTGGTCTTTTTTAAGGTTCCATGTTTCTATCTCTGGTGGTGAAGCGTTTTTTGTAATTAACTTTTAGTTGGTCTTATTCTACTTGACTTTAGCTATATTTTAGTTCATAAAGTTTTGTTATTCATTTTTTTTTTTGATAAAAGACAACTTTATTAATGATGTTTACAAAGAACTTCCCAATTTACAAAGACAATTTACACCAAGATAGAGCTTGGTAAACCGCATCGTAGAAGAGTGTAGTATAAGTTTGTCTTTTTCGTGATTACTCTTTGATTTTTTTCTTTCCATAGATTTTTTAAAAAAAAAGCTAGGGTGAGGTCGACTTTTGCATTCTTGGAGGAGTGGTACGTTAAGACCATGTCCAGTAAATTCTTGGCCTCCCTAGGAAAAGTGAGATGCCATCCAAATTTTGAGCGTATGTACACTGCATAAATAGGTGGTTTTGTGATTAGTTGGCACAGAAAAAGTTTTGTTATTCATAAAAATAAAACTTGCTCTTGTTCACCTTACTACTGAAACAATGTCTGCTCAATGTACATTGGCTGCTTATCTGATGTGAACCTCTATGCGCTGATTTATTATAGAAGAACTTATGCTCATGTATGGAAGTAATAGATAAAGGCCGCCTAAGTTTTGTGGAGTGTGCCTAATAGAGGCCTGATATCTTTCTTTCTTTCTTTTTTTTTTCTTTTCTTTTTTGCAGCTAAAAAGTGCTTATGCAATTGCAAAATTAAGAAAGAAGGGGTACTCAAAGAAACAATTTTACGAAGAGGCAGTAAATTTATATAAAGAGGTATTCTAGATTCGTGTATCACATTACTGGTTTAAGAAGTGCTTTATGAAATATATTTAACATTTTCTTTCAGTAAGATTATCTTCAGAACCGTTTCCTTTGTGGAAAGAACCTGCCTGGCTTTTCATAATTTTGTGGATGATATAAGATTGTAAATTTCTTGAAGGCCAAAGAGTTTCTTTTGCTTCTATTGACGACTATTTTCCTCTGTGAAAGAACCTACCTGGCTTTTTCATAATTTGTGTTTGGATATTGAAGATCGTAAATTCCTTCAAGTTCTAATGGATTACCGTTGATACATACAGTGAAGTTGTAACGTAATATTAAAAAAGAGTTTGCTGTTGCCTCTTGATTTGTTCTTTGAGAAGTATCTGGGAATGGGGACGGTACACAAATCATTTTCTGAAGCCAATTTTCCAGCAGGGGGAAGGCCATTTCCCTTGTCACATAACCTTTTTATAGTTTCATTACCCTTGTAGCATAACCTTTTTGATTTGGCAATTGATGCATTTTCCAGTTTTCTTCAACGAAATTTGTTATGAGTAAGAAGAAAAGTCAAGTTTGTTTACCCACGAGCTGATGGCTACCTTCTCGTTTTATCTTCTTTTTATTTGATGTAAAATTGCTGAACCTTGAATTGTACGTTTTCCAGATAAACACTTTGATAGCAAATGGTGACAAAACATCGTTGAGGAAAGCAGTCACAGAGAATATGTATTCAGTACGCATCACCCTTTCCTTTTGCTTTTCAGCTATGCCTACTTTGAGATCGAGTTCTCTTTCCCACGTTTTCTTTACTTGTTCTCGTCTATTAGCTATGCAGATTCTGTTTTTTTTTTTGGAAAGGAAACAAATTCTTTGTTGGATTCGAGACAGATATGTAGATTCTAACTTATTACCTCGGCCTCACCTACAGGCATTGAAGAATGAAATCAAACTCAGAGAATCCAAATGGAACAAAGTTTACTGGGAAATGATCCTACCAGTTGTCAAGATCCGCACGTTACGAGCTAGATTGGCAAGTATTATTACTCTCACATTTCTGTTTGTCCTATTCATGCATTTGTCAGGCTGCTCACAGTAAGATATATTTTCGTGATACATTCATAACCTGTCCATGTTCCAGTTCCTCCTTAATTTTTCTAGTTACTCAGCTTTAGAAGGTCATGCCTGCATTGAGGAGAAAAATAATAGGTTAATTATTTTTGGCTAAATATACGTTATGACCTCTAATGTTGGGGTATGCCTTTTCCATTATCCCTTTAAAAAGTTCTAATTTTACGCCCTTGCTTTAACATTTTCAATTTTAGTCCTTCACTATTGTTGAATGTTAAAATTGGTATGATCAACTTACATGTCAATACTCGATGAAATCATGCAACTTGTAAATGTTTGTAATTCCTTTTCTAATTCTCTATTAAAAGGGTAAAAACAAATATTCTTCTCTTAAATGATATTCTTTCTCCACCAAATTTCTTTCCGTTCACCTATTATTTTTGTCATGTAAGTTTAACATCAACTAATTGTTATATTCATCAACAGTCTGATAGGTTAACAATAAAATAAAAAAAAAAAAAAAGAAAAAAAAAAAAGAAATTCAATAACTCCAAAAGAGGAACAATCCCTCTGAGATGTTCTATCAAAACAATGCCTGTCCCCACTAGTTCATCCAGAGCCTTAAAATAGCAATACTAAGCCTAAAACCTACAGTCCAAACAGAAAATGAATATCCAAAACATAATAAAGCATAAACATAAATGACCCACAGACATAGAACCAAATAACAGGCCCTTATCTTCTTCTTCAGACCCAAGTGTTCGTAACCAAGATCTTACACAGTGATGGACTAAATTGAGAAGTATTAATATATAAGAGACTAAATTGAACAAAGTACTCCAACATTAGATTCACAAATATATATTTATTCTTTCGTCTTAAATAAGATTTCATTCGAGTTAGTGGGGAGTTGAAAAGGAGAAATGAGACATCTCTCCATGACATGAAGGGAGAAGGCTGTTTATCACTTTAATGTTTTACCAACATTGTTCGATCTTACCATCTCCCCTTTTGTGGTGCATTTTGAAGCGCTCCTTACCTCATCTGCAAATAATAGTTTCCCAAGTTCCATGAACTTTGAGTCATCTGGCAGACCTATGTTTCTGACCCGTCACCCTTCTGTACATTTCATGATTAGATCCCTTCATCATGACATATTGCACTGCGAATTCCCTAGGAAAGTAAAAAAATTCTTCCTTCGGGAGCTTAGTTATAAATAACCATGACAATTTTCGAAGAAGGAACCCAAAGTGGGATCCCCTACAAGAAAAGAGAGATAAAAAAGAAAAAAAGAAAAAAAAGAAGAAAAAGAAAAAGAAGAAAAAGAAAAAAAAATCTTTCATATGTTTCAAGCCAAGTCCACATTGAATGATTCTTATGTGTAAGTTAAGCCAAAGAGTTTCTGCGCTGTCTTTAAACAGACGATTGAGAGGAGAAAGAGAGTTTGTCAGCCGCTTCTATTGAAATAGTTTTTATCTTTTCTATTTCAGAACTTCCTACTCTTGATTTTCTTTTTCCCAACAATTCAGTATTCAAGCAGAAGGCAGATGCCTAATACTTTAACCAAAGTAACTACCTATATTTACAAGATTGTTTGACATTGATTTCAAAAGCATGTAATTAGGCCAACTATTATTATATACCCATTACTCAAGAGAACCGCATACAGTCATACCCATGAGTTGAATGGTTCAAACTATCTACAATGGTCGCAGAGCATATTATGTTCTTTGTTAAAGAGTGTTGTTTGCAAATCCAACTTTTAACTAAAAACTTCACTCTTTATGAGTCTAATGCTGCCAGTCTGCCGCCACGTAGAAATTTAAAACGGTTTGTCCAAGCCATATAATTTCTACATTTATAGAGCATTTTCAATTATTATGGTTCGATAAAAATCATCAATATTATCACTAGCTAATTTCCTCAAAGTGGAAGTATGTCGTTGTTCTGGTTTGATTATAATCTTGTACTCTTTCTTTCCCTGCATGCACAGATTGGTGTTGATCGAAGTGACCTTGAAAAGGTTTTCGTACAGCTTACCCTTGAGATTCTTGCCAAGCAGGTATACTGAGCGTTATACCTATTCTTGTTCTTATGCTCTCAACTGTTTCATACTTCGTGTGCATACAACCGTGTGCTCTCCGCAATCTGTAAAATATGGTGCCTTATTGTAACTAATTAATGCTAGAAATCATAGCAACTAGTGAGGCCCTATAGTTGTGTAGTCGGTAAACTTGTAGAGGGGCTTTTATTATGCATCACATTCTAATCTAATAATTGTTGATCATCAAACATGGTAACGTCACTCTGGATTTTTCCTAGATAGAGCTTATCAAAGCTTGCTTTTTCTTTGTTCTTTTCCTTTTTCTTAATTTGATCCATTATTGTTTTGTTTATTGTATGGAGGAGTTGTGATAATGGAACTGCCTCTAATATGCATGAGAGCTCCCCTTAATCTAAGTGAATTTCCACAACAATAGCAACAACCCCAAGAAGGTTAAACAAATTTACTTAGAAAGATGATCATTGATCAAGGAGAACTTGTTTTTATCTTCAAGATTTTGACCTCTCCACAATCTAATTGATCAAACGGATTGAAAGTTCTAAACTTGTATTCTAAAA
This sequence comes from Cucurbita maxima, assembly GCF_002738345.1. Taxonomy (NCBI): domain Eukaryota; kingdom Viridiplantae; phylum Streptophyta; class Magnoliopsida; order Cucurbitales; family Cucurbitaceae; genus Cucurbita; species Cucurbita maxima. The sequence continues at coordinate 2,184,407 of NW_019272051.1, forward strand.
ACAAGAATACAAAGTTCGTAGGGAGGTCAGTTATATTCAAGGAGTTTAGGATCGCTTTTTGTTTGCCAAAGAGGTCGATGATTGGCTTGTGGAAGTGTTAAATGGTTGGTACTTTAAAGGAAGAGGGAAGACCCTTTAGTGTTGTGCTACTAGAGCTCTTTGGTGGCATCTTTGGAGAGAAAGGATCTTCGAAGATGAGCTTTTGTCTTTTGATTCTTTTTATATGTATTGTAACAAAAGGTCTATTTAGCTATAATCAACTGAGATTTTTGTTTCACTCAAGATATCTATCAATTTGACTCCCTTGGAGTCTTCTAAGCTTCTCACTTCTAATGAAGATGTTCATTGATATAAATTTGCATTTGTAGAAGTTTGAAGCATACAATGCTGAAGGTGCTGTCGTTGCTGGAGATAAATCTAAGGAGGTAAGTGCATGATATCATATTCACTCTCCCTTTCGAGTAATGTACAGAAGCATCAGTGAATTCAAAATGTCACCTTGATAATGTTCATATTTCAGGTTTTCTCTTTCTTGTTTCCAATATTTGGTGTTCGATAACCATTCCTGTTTTTTGTTTTTATTATTTTTAGAAATGTTTCTAAAATTGTGTAGGAATTTTAGAAACAACAAAACGAAGTTTCTTGTCTTTGTTTCTAGTTTTTTCCAAAAACATAAATGTAAGTATTGGTTTATCATTTTTTTTTTCTAAAATGCACTATCATTTTTGTATAGAATATAATTTCTTTCAATATTAAATTTTAAGAACTTATTTTCATGTAAAAATTTTATTTTTTAATTCAAAACTAAAAAAGAACAAGAAACAAGAAATGCTTATTAAACATGTTCTTTTTTTCAAAATCGAACCATTAGATTTAGGGAATGTTCAATTTTAGTCTCTGACAACAGGATGACAATTTAAAAGTAAAATGTAATAATTCAAATAATTATAAAAACTCTCCCATCTCTACTCTTCCCCTTTTTCTTTCCCACTCCCTCTTCTTCTTTTCTTCCAATTATTTTTCTATTTTCAAATCTTAATTTCTTCGGAGTTTTTTTTATTATTTCAATTTCTTTTCCACATTGTTTATTTAGATTTGGATATTGGGTTAGATCTGGAAAATGTGTCCAGTGTGTTTGAAGGTTTGAGAGAGGGGATTTGATTTTTGGAAATTTTTCTGACGAAATGAATTTTGAAAGGAAAAACAAGAAGAAACAGAGAGTGAAAGTGAATAAAGAGACGAAGGCGACATTGTGAAGTTTCTGGAACTTCATTTTCATGAAGTTTCACAATGAAGTTTCCCTATTTTTGAGTTAATAATAATAATAATAATAAATTATTATTATTATTATTATTTGAAATTTCCACATGCTCCAAACTTTAATGTTCAAAAAGGTAATTTTCCATTTTCATTATTGGAAAAAGAGGAAATTAGAAAAAGAACCGGAAACACAAAATAATTCATTCAATCACTTCTTGGCCTTTGAAGTAGCGAGTATGAACAGCTATTTGTAGTGCCTTTTCCATCCTTGGTGTGCATATAACCATTCCAACATTGAATTAGCTTCCCACAATTGAACCGAAAGAAATAAAGGCTTATCATGATTCCTTCACAATTTCAATTTGTATCTTTAATTTTCTTTCATGGCAACGATTTTGATTATATTATATGTGTGCTACTACTCCTTTCAGGTCCTTGTCCGTGATATCTGGGTATTTGAGAAATCACTTTTTCATGAGGGAGCTTTTTGGCGTCTCTGTGGGCGAATTCCAATCTAATATCATCCTTCACAGTAGAAGCTTCTTTATCCAATTTTGTAGATCAACAGGTTCCATCTTTATTTTAATAGTTTCTTTTTATTATTCTATCATATATAATTGTGTAGTTTACGACTTCACTCCTAAATTATGATATCAACACGAGAGACGTTCCTAGGAATTTTAATTCTAATAATTTTTGGTATCTTCCTTGTTCAAGCCATCTCTAGAAGAGATAAGCGTGACAGTGATTATTCAAATATTTCTTTTAATCCTTTTCCTTTCTAGTTCCCTGTTCATCAGAATTGCTTTCAGCTAATTAATAACAGTTTTCATTTTTTTATTGTGTTGGGTGGTTATATGATAAAAGAATGGCACTTTTTAGTCCATGATGTTTGAGTATAGTAGCTTTTGGTATGTGAGTTTTCGGCCTCGAAATTTTAGTTCATGAGGTTTGATTTTAGCAGCATCTTAGTACCCATCAGTTTTTCCTTTAATTTTTAATGGAAAGCTGATGTGGCATTTGTTTTTTTATTTTATTTTAAAAGATATATTTTAGTTTTTTCTATTTTTTAATTGAAAAGATATATTTTCGTTCTGTTGCTGGCTCTCTTTTTCCTTGTTTTTTTCCTTTCCTCTCTTTCCCTTTCTTTCCCCTTCTCCTTGGAGAAGGAGAACGGAACATTCTTTATAAGGATATGGAAACCTCTCCCTAACAATTGCGTTTTAAAAAACCTTGAGGGGAAACCCAAAAGGAAAAGCCTAAAGAGGACAATATCTGCTGGTGGTGTGCTTGGGCTATTACAAATGGTATCAGAGCCAGACATTTGGTGATTTGCCCGTGAGGAGAATAAACTCTAAAGGGGGTAGACACGAGACGGTGTGCCTTAATTAATTGGGGGTCTCACATTGATTGAAGAAGGGAATGAGGACCAGCGAGGACGCTGGGTCCCGAAAGGGGTGGATTTTGAGATCCCACATCGGTTGGAGAGGAGAACAAAACATTCTGTGTATAAGGGTGTGAAAACCTCTCCCTAGCAGATGTTTTAAAAACCTTGGGGGAAGCCCGAAAGGAAAAGTCCAAAGAGGACAATATCTGCTAGCAGTGGGCTTGGGCCGTTACACCCCTCTTTTTTCTCATGTTTTCAGAAAACATAGATCTGGAAGACGCCTAGATCTGAAACGATGGCAATGTCCTTGTGTTCTCTTACAATTTTGATGTTGGGTTCACTGCTTGTTGCTGAATCTCTCAACCATACTGTTTTCTGCCACACACTGCCTTGTTGCTCTGTTGTCATTCGACGCTTATTGGGATGCCACCATTTACGACTCCCAAATGTGCCATACCCTACATCTTTGCACACTGTTGCCATTTCTTTCTTGTCTGTCTTTGCACATTGATGCTTGAAGCTATATTCAGGGCATCAAAGTCTACATACTTAAGAACCATTTTCTCTTCATAGTCGCCTATTATTGCTTGAAGCTATATTCAGGGTGTTTTAAGGTTCATTTTTCTAATATCAAAACTGTAGCGTGTCGAGTATCAGCAGCGTTAAGGAGAAAGCTGTGACTTCCATGCTTTGAATTGGGATCTCTTGGAAGGAAGTTTTACCTTACTTTTCAAGGAATGCCATATGATTCTTCTATGATGATCTTTTTTTTACTCTTCTTATGTAAGAGATTGATTCATAGGAAGACAAACTCTTTGGGGCGAAGGTTGCATCCTTTCAAGGTACGAATTATTCTCTATTTGTCTGTACTCTCTTCATCAAGTAAAGTATATATGCATTTGGTGCATTACTCATCCAAATTTCCTCTTCATTCTTCAACCCTTTCACCCAACATTTTCTTTTAATCCAACATCCCTTCCCAAAACATTCCAATGGACAATCGAGAATGCAAGTTCCCATTCTTTGACATATGTTACCAATTGTTCCATTTGATTATGAAAATCCTATCATCTAAAGCACGAGAAACTGTTACTCTTGGAAACCCTGTGTCACGTGATTCAAATGGTTCATCTCAAGAGATTCATGAGAATGAAATCCATGACAAGTCGAGTCAAGAGCTGAATTCAGATCATTCTCTTTTGTCTCTTAAGAATGATGTTCTTGATGGACAGGAGCTCCATTCGTCTAAAGACGATGATTCTTGTGTTACTCCTTCGCCTATCAAAGATAAAAATGATAAGAATCATCATTTTGTACCATTACCTTCTACAATCAAACATGCTCCAAAGAAAATTGTTAGTATCAAGGAAACGGTCGAGGATATTGATTCTATTATGAAGGAAAGGAGGAAGAACAAAGGAACAAAAAAGTCGAAATCCTTTGATTTTGATAATGAATATGATGGTTCCTTGAAGCCTACTCGGTCGATTCTCAAGGTTGGTTCATTAAACGATAAGTCAGATTTATTAAACTCTTTGAATCGTGTTGAATAGAGCTAATAAGAAAGTTGTAGTTTGCAATTTAACATTGGATCATGAATAAATATGTACATTAAATAAATTAAAGTCGAACTAATATGTCAATATTTCAATTCTATTGTTATTTGCAAATATTTGTAATTCGAATCAGTTGGGTCGATTTTGTTTTTGGTAGTTTCATCGAATTTTTTGTGTGCAAATAGTCTTGAATGAACCTACCCAAGCTTTTCTTGAATTCATTCCAACCAAGGTCTCAAAAATTTGATTGGGAGTCCCGGGAGTCCTAGGAGATGTTATCCTAGTTGAAGGAGACCGATACATAATTAATAGAACTGAATTTTATTCTGTCATGAAATTATATGGTTAATTGCATTTTCATAATTTACATATCATGTCGTTCATACCTGAGGTCTCAAAGTTGACCACATGCAATGCATGACATATACGTATGAATAGCCATCACATTCATCGTATACGCAAATAAATATCATGATTTATGACCTAATCCAAATTTCCATTAAAAGGGTCGGTTATATATTCTTTTCAGTAGCAAGTAATTTTTTTGTTTAATCCAAACTTGAACATCTCAATATTAATAATAAAACCGTTTCGACTCTAATTACACTAGTTTAGATAATTTTCAAAATCTGTAACGTATCAGATATTAATATATATATAAATTCTGCGGTCGTCAGTGAGAAACGAGAACCAAACCCGATCCTCAACCAAACCACTTGCAAGAAACAAAACGAAAAAACATGAGAGTTTGAGAAAGAAACCGACGACGCTTAGGCAAAGCCAAACCATACAAAATTGACTTCGAAACCTCCGATTTACATGTCGTACACCATCGGGGAAGGAAGACAAAACATTGGGTTTTTGGACCTTCTCAGATCTGGAAGTCTCAAACTTTTTTTGAGCCAAACTAACACCATAAATGGGATTAGGGGGAAGAGGAGACGGGAAACGGAAGAAAAAAAAGGAGGAAAAAGGACGTTGAAACGATGTTGCCGAGGAGAGAGAGAGAGTCCGCTGAAAAATTTCGTTGTTAATTGGGCGAAGGAGACGAAGTCCGACCAAGATTCAGACCCTAATTGATATGACCTAATCCAGTCCAAACCCTCGATCGACGAAATCTCCGCGGTCCAGACGCCTCGGCCCAAACCAGAAAGCCCAATTACGGCCTAACCCATCAGCCACGACCCGAGACCAAAAACCAAACCGACTCGAGACCTTCAAGCCCAATCCAATACCGACGCTGACAACCCAATCTACTACCCGTGGTCAGCCCAGACCTGCGATTGCAACCCAAAAACCCGTGCCTTGAATCGACGACCCGCGCCTCGGCCTGACTTTGGCTAGCACACGCAGCTGCTCCTGGTTGCACCACGTGTAAGCATGTGGCGCGAAATTCTCTTCGGCTCCGACAACAGCTTCTCGACTCCGGCAGCTTATTTGGCTCGTAAAACCTATTTCTGACCTATTCGACACTTTCATCGAGTCTAGTGACAATGGTGTATCTTGATCGAAGGCAGTTAGAGAATTTAATAAGGTGGAAGGCTGAGGCACAACTTGACGAACTACAGTGCAAGAGCTGTATGAGAGAGAGATAGAGGGACGGTGGTAGGGCCGAGCAACGCCGAGCAATAAGTAACTAACCCCAACTTGCTCTTAGATTTCAAATGGTTTGACATGAAATGAGCTACTCTTTCTACCAAACCTCAAAACACCTCTTCTTTTATCTACTTTGTGTTGTTTATATCATTCTCCTAATCTTTTGGATAGCGTTACTCGTAACTTGTACTAACAAAATGCTTAATAATTTGCGTTTTACTACTTCATCTTAGTAAGCAAAGATTCTGCACCTTTTTCGTCATGTCGATGATTGCCTGATAGCTATTATTATATGAGCATTCCATGAACGGCAAGTTGGAGGTCCAACTACCAAGAAAATCCAACATACAAACGCTTTGCATATCTTCTAAGATCTTGTTCAAACATTTTGTTTGGTCATCCATCTATGAGTAAAAGGTTGTGCTAAACTTTAGTACACCTCAAAACTTAAAACTTCGCAAAAGATGGACATGAAACGAGGATCTCATTCCAATACAATAGAAATAGAATCTGATGTCTCACATTGGCTGGGGAGGAGAAAAAAACACCATTTATAAGGGTGTGGAAACCTTTCCCTAGCAGACGCGTTTTAAAGTCTTGAGGGGAAGCCCGAAAGGAAAAGCCTAAAGAGGACAAAATCTGCTAGCAGTAGATCTAGACCGTTACATAGAAATCCATATAATCTAACAACCTAACTTCTACAACTTATCTAAAGGTTGTCTTTTCGATTTATTTACATACATAAATCATAAGATTAACCATTCAAGGCCTTTAGTCATTACGTTGTACCGGTAGGTTCTAAACTCAATCCAAACTTCTTGAAATCTTAGTGTGCATTGAAGCTAAGTTGAGGCACCGGTAGGTTCTAAACTCAATCCAAACTTCTTGAAATCTTAGTGTGCATTGAAGCTAAGTTGAGGCAGACACAAAGTTCGAGAGAACAATGCGACACAATTATCGAAGACAAGCTTGAAGAGAGCCATGTAGGACCTCGAGCCAAAACCTCAGAAGTTAAGGATCTTGAAATCTTAGTGTGCATTGAAGCTAAGTTGAGGCAGACACAAAGTTCGAGAGAACAATGCGACACAATTATCGAAGACAAGCTTGAAGAGAGCCATGTAGGACCTCGAGCCAAAACCTCAGAAGTTAAGGATCTTGAAATCTTAGTGTGCATTGAAGCTAAGTTGAGGCATACACAAAGTTCGAGAGAACGATGCGACAGAATTATCGAAGACAAGCTTGAAGAGAGCCATGTAGGACCTCGAGCCAAAACCTCAGAAGTTAAGATTTCAATATGAGTTTCGACATGCCGCTTGGGAATTAAGCAACTTGATATACAAAATATAATTTACTCCATTTTATACCGGTTGTTCATTGCTATATAAAATAATTTTTTTTTTTTTTTTTTTGCTCAACAATGTTTTTTTTATTATAACTTAATCACTGCGAAATTAAAATATCTTATGCTTAATGGACTCACTATACAACAAGTAACTGAAGCAGCCACAAGCACTGGCAATTAGGTGGTCTTACTAGTAAGTAGACATCATGTCATCACATATAACGAACGTGGAAATTAGGTGGTCTTACTTTTGTCCCGAGCATGAAAAAAGTGATAAAAAAATAGAACAACGAGACCCTATAAAAAATTTTAATTTTCAAATAAATATAATTCGCTTTCGCACTTTACCATAATTTTAATGTCAACAATAATAGAATCCAAATCGCAAACAACCAAACAAAAATAATCACGAGGAACCAAATACTCGAGATAGAGAGTCAACCCTTTCAAATGGTTAGGTTGGAATATAAACTAAAAATCAAATTAAAGAAAACGGAAAGAAAATATTGTTATAGTAAGATATATTAGATCGCTAAATAATCGATTAAAGAACGAAAAAGACGTTTATGCAGTTATGCAGATTTACCTATGGAAACAGATTTACGTGAAGAGAGATGTCGTCTGTAGAAGCAGATTTACGTGATGAGATGTCATCTATAGAAGCCAATTTACATGAAGAGAGATGTCGTCAGTTTTTTAAGTAAGGTTTATATTAGATCGCCAAATAATCGATTAAAGAAAGAAAATGGCTTGTACGCAGTTACGCAGATTTACTCGTAGAAAAGAATCGATTAAAAATTGGCCAAGAATATATGTGTACAGAATTATGGAGAGAACAAAAATGACTTCACGTAGTTACATCATGAAGAAGAAGACTAACGTGAAGAGAGATGTCTTCAGTTTGTTACCATAAAATACCGCCAAAGAATTGATTAAAGAACGAAAGTGGCCTGTACACAATTACTCAGATTTACATGTAGAAACAGATTTATGTGAAGAAAGATGTCATAGGAGCAAATCAGGTAAGTCGCCTTACTATCGACATGGTTAGATTTGATGTTGTGTCAATACGTTCCCCGTGGTTTTGCACGTGCCATATATTTGATATATGTGAATTGTTTATGAAACGATATGACTATAATATGATATGCATACATTACGGTATGTGAATGGTTAGAAATGGGAATAAAACATTATTTATAAAAATGTGGAAAACTTGGACGGTTACATTACCCAATATACAATAGCTCAACTTAGCACTTCATTGGTACAAATAGTAACTCTTTTTTAGTCATCTTATCTTTATAATTTCTCTCATTTAAACCGTGTCTCGCTTCATTCATATACCTCCTCTTTATTCGGGTGTAACAAAAATATTTTCCACAAACAAATTTAAGAATTTATATATGAATGCTGAATTACCACAAAGTCATTTCTTATCAATTAAAATTAGAATATTCTTAAATTTTTATATTTTAAATACTAATAATAATAAAGTTCCCTATGGAATAAGATAAAGTTGAGAAAGAGCCATCCATCTTATGAATCAATGGCTGACATTTGTTTTTCCATCTTATGATTCTTATAAATAAATACTATCAAGAAAAAGAACTAGGCCACAATGAGGATACATTCTGAAAAAATAAAACTTCCATCGAAGAGAGGCAAATGAAAGACTTTTATAAAAATTTTCGTAGAATGAAGTTTGGTAAGCAAAAAGGATAAAAAGGTCGTTTATCGAATTTCTAAGTAACATTTTTAATTTTTAATTCCTTATCTTGAGGGAATTTCAAGATGCTAGTGAGAAATGACCTAGAAGAAATGAAGAATTTTTATGGAAATTATGGATTTTTGGAGGAAAAATAATAATAAAATATTCAAAAAGTGGCAAATTACCAAAATACCCTTAAAGTTAAGGATAATTACGGATTTGCCATTCTGCTAAAAATCCGATCCTTCACTATGCCTTCTACACAAAATCCTTCAAATCTCGACTCTCAGCCGTTCAATCTCCCCCATACTTGAATATATTCAGAAAACTCACGGATCATCACATCCAACAGCTAGGATTCAAAACCAAAGTCGGTGAGGCTGTGATCAGAGTAGATATTTCTGACGAATTTTCTAGAAAATTCAACCGATAATTCACGATGAATCTAGAGCTCCCAATGCCGGTTTATGCTTTCCCTATAAATTCTGAAGTTGGGGCAATAGTTTGGAATAAGAGTCAAGCAAGGGAGAGCTCCCAATCGTAGGCAATAAGCGTTTAGATTTTGGGTCTCCTACTCTCGGGTTTCTTCCAAATTTGAGAGCAATTCTCAACCATTTCCTTTCAAACTTGTTCCTCTAGTTTCTAAACAATATTACCCACAAGTGCTATGAAGGAATAGGGTTCGGAAAGTGCCTAGAAACCATTCCCCCAATCCAATCCGCCATTAAAGAGCTCCAAGGAAAACTCAAAATTCAAATCAGAGGATACACAAAATTCGTTGAGCAAGAACAATCTCAATAAGTTTGTGTACCTTCAAGGAATGTTCATTGAAGACCACGAAGAGAAATAACCTCAGAAACGATTCCAATTGAAGAAAATTCGTTTCGTGTTCAAATTGTGGGTAAGTGTCGAATTCCTATCTATGACCTCTTTTCCTTCAAATAAAGGATTCCTTTAGCTTAAGAGGAAAAAAATGAGTAACTTTGATGAAGGAATCAAGAGCTGAAACGTCTAAGAACAAGATACCTAAGAGATTGAAAATCGGAGGTGTCATGTAACTTGCAGACCGAGAGTGATTTCTCAAATTAAGGTCCCACACTCAAAGTTGTTCCTCGAAACCAATTTCTTAAGCTTGAGGAAAGAATAAGGAAGAAGTTCCATGAAGAAATCGAGCCTTGAAAACCCTTAGAATCGGCTACCCAATAAGAAATCCTTTGTTTTTACTCCAGCGAGAAATTATATTTTGGACGAACTTTGGAAGCGAATATCTAAGGCTACGATCCACGAAAAGGTATGAAATCAATCCATAGCTCTTCCTTGTAATACCCTCTTTAAGTTTCATGAAGAACTCGAGGGGAGAAACGGCGTGATCGGAGCTGGGGAGGGCGAGTTTCAGACGGCGGCGCGAAAGATCACGCACGTCTTCTTCCCATCGGGAGGAAGAAGACGATCACGTGGCCGGTTCAATTGAACCGGCCATGTCAACCAAAAACTTGACCCCTCGATTTTTCTAAAATTTAACCCTTTTCTAGAATGGTTCTCAGAAAAATCTTTATGGTTCCAGAAACTAGACACAATAAGAAGTCTGTGGAAGAAAATTGAAGGTAATTCAGGTATCGAAAGATCATGAACAGAGGTCCCGAACGTCGACAACACGGTAAATAGCCACCTTGCACTTTTTCGTTAAGAAATACTTGTAGGAATCGCTTGGATTTCCATATGAACCCTAAAAAAAGTATGAATTTCGAATATATGAAAGAAAAGCTCAAAGAACCATCAGTTAAGGCCCTAAATCGATCAAAATACTCGGGAATTAGGGAACGTTAAAATAACTGACTAGATGAACTCTGCTCTAATAGCCCAAAAAAAAAAAAAATCATAAATAATGAAATAAATAAAGAAATAAAGAAATAAAAATAATTATAAAAAAATGAAAATGGCCTTTATGGAGTTGAGATTCATGGGAGATTTAAGTGGAGATAGATTTGAACAATAAGGTATATATTAAATCTTCGTTTTCTTTTTAGTCTTTTTTTAAGAAATCATAGCCAATTATAGTTAGATTTTCATTAAATTATTATAATCGTTTAGTTTTGAGTTAGAAACTAAATGTCAGTCATTTATACGAATTCTAGTAAATCACGTTATATTAGTAATATTAGATTAAATATATATCCGTAGCAAATGAATAGATTAAAAATAAAATGACCAAGAAAATTTGTGAACAAAAGGAAACACCAAGATAAGGAAAGATTTGGAAATAGGGATCCACTATAAATTTGGAATAAATGAGAACAAAATTAGAAGGCAACAGAGTAAATACCCATAAAAAAAAAAGGAAGATTCTGTAATTAAAACATAAACTAAATAAAAAAGCATAAACTAAATACAGAAAAAAGTAAATATAAGAGTAGACCCAAGTAATAATTTTATAGAATTCAAACTTGAAATTGATGTCATGGGCTCAAATAGGTTTACGGATTTCAAAGGACATAATCGAACTTTCATTAAGGATATATTCGTGACAACAACTTAAGTTAACTAGGTAAGCGGCCTTACTATCGGCATGGTTATATTTGATGTTCACACGTGCCTGTGGTTCTGCACGTGTCATATATACTAATATGTGTGAATTATCTGTGAATTAATATGCTTATATTATGTTTATGTTATGCTATAATATGTGAATTGTATGATAATATTTATGGTGTGATGTGTTCAATGATATGTTTGATATATGATACGAGAAGGATGCACTAAATGTAATGTAACGATAGAAGTAAGATGTATTCACGAAACATTAAGGTTAGGTTATGCCTCGAAGTGCTATGGATATGAGAGATTGATAAAAGAATATGGTTAGGATATGGGTATAAAGAACTCCCTAAGAATCTATGACCTTCTAGAACAACTTACGCTAAGATGGGTTCATATGATTACAAATGAAAGTTACAACTTATGCCCCAAGAAATTATGAACCTTAGAAACTTACAAGATTGAGGACCAAGAACAACGACCAAGAACAACACCACACAAGCTTTACAACTACCCAAGTAAGAAGAATGTTAGGTACCACTCAAGGACGAGGGACCAAGGTCCCCAAACTAAAAAACACAAGAATGCTAGGTAATACTCTAACCATGCCCAAAGTGACCTATGACCTCGCATCAAGCGGTGCTTTCTAAGGCCCAAGAATTCCTCTTCTAGGTGGGATGACCTGCACCATGTTTCCTTTGCAGGATGTCATGTTTGGCCTCAAGTTTCCCTCACCTAGAAGAGAAGTTATGGGTACCAAAAAGATTTGCAGGATGACATATTTAAGTATGCACCGAGCTAGTGACCTTTATGGTCTACCATGAAGAGTAGTCTAGGGCCACGAAGGAACAAGAAGCGAGTAAGTTACCTTAGCCAAGAATCAAGAACCTCTTAAGACCTCCCACGGTTCAACATTCTCATGACTTAGACTATGCTAATCAACAACTGAATTTCACACCACCAATTAAACGGTAATCTTTAACCATCACAAAAACCATAATCAAACAGTATAAAACTTAAGCTTTCCAGTTCAAGATTTTATAAACCGGGTTATACTACATGCTAATCGTTGCGTTTATCATCTTAAATTTCTCGCAAATGAAAAGAGGTATAACAATAGTACACCTAAATTCCTACCTTTTATACAGATTATGAAAGATAATTAATACTAAGTTGGTTATGCTCCTACTTTAAATTTGTATTTAAGAAATAGGTTACTTTTAATAATAGTATAATTTAGACCAATGTTAACCGCATGACTAGACAAGAATAAAATAAAACAACTTCCTTTTAAATCAAGAACGCCAGTATAGACGTTACAAAACGTGATTATTCTTTCCTTGAAATCGCAAGGAAATCAAGAAGACGTTACAAAGATGAGGCGTTTCACAGATATAAAATGGGGAACTGATATCCAAACATTCCATTGTAGCAAGGAATAAGAGAAGAAACAAACATTCCATTGTAGCAAGGAATAAGAGAAGAAAAGAATGGCGGGACAAAGCTTGAGTAATCTCAAAATTGTGGTGTTCATCTTCCTAGCCCTTACTTCTGGTACTTGATCCTTCCTCCTTCTCCATGTTGATTTAGATTGACAGATAGTATTAAAAAGAAGGTTTTTGTTTGTATGAATAAGTTTGTGTTACTATTGCAGGATGGATGGTGGTGCAGACAGAGGGGCGGACATGCTATAAGCACAGCGATGCATTTATAGGACCGTGCATTGCAGCAACATGTGCTGAACTTTGCATTTCTTTTGAGAAGTGGGATGACGGATTTTGCTCGGGTGATAAATGCACTTGTACGAAGCAATGTGCTGAGTCCATGCTTTAATGGGTTTGTAATTCACCACAGTTGTTGCTATCTGAATGTAATAAGCGACTCCAATTCTACTGAATTGCACAACATGTTTACTAATCAAAGCTTCCTTCTTCCATTTTATAATTTTTATCTCAACTCGCAAGTTCAAATTGATAGAATCACAAGCTTCGTTAGTTGCGTAAATTGATGCAATCAGGTTCAAAGCTTCCTGAATATAACGTAAGCTCCTAGCTCCTCGTGAACGTTCTACGCTTCCGTTGGTGGTTGGTTCCTATTGTTTCATTTGCCACTTTCGTTAGTATTTCACAAACATAACTAATTCCCAACTTGAATTTGTGAAATATGACCTCAAAATGATCTATTTTACCTTAAATAGGGCCGAAACTATGTCTGAAAGGTTAGAACGGTAACAAACGGGCTGGAAATAGGTTTTCCGAGCCGAATAAGCCGCCGCCGAGCCGATTGTCCATTTGATATAACCATGATTAGTAAGTAGATCCTTCACATGTTGTTCGTAACTAGAGCTGGCCCAATTTATCGTTTTACCCCTGAAGTTACTTCTTGTTTCTTATGTCTTCTAATGAACAATTGGTTTGTGGCCCAACCAATAAACCGGATCCCTCTCAGGCCACTGAGAGGGTGGGGCCCCTTGTTCAAGACTTGGAGTCAGTACTTAAGGGAACTACCACTATTCTATCTCTAAAAGTGGGTAGGAGTGAATTCCATCTTGCACCCTACGTCCCCAGTCATTTACCCAGTCTTACCCCTGAAATGGGAGGCCTATTGAGTTGGCGAACTTGAGCCACTCTCACCCATGCAAATCTAAGGATAATTCCGAATAAAGAGAAGTTTATGGTTAGCTCAAGATTAAGATCGAGTTACCTAAGTTATCGAATGAAAAGAAAATCAGTCTCAACAGTAAACAACATGATAAAGTGAGAGTGATTTTTCTCATGGTTCGATCTTATGCAATACTCATTGCATAGGACGCCCCCACTCACATGTCTCCACATGTACAATTTAAGTGATCACATGTTTATATCATATACAAAAGTGAGCCGCATCCATAGTGTCCTCAGAATAAGGTACTCAGCCTTATCCTTATACTATAGATCATTTTGACTATATATTTGAACTTGATCAACTCTTATGTCTCTACATATAGTTCACGTAATCATACTATAGCTTTATTGGATTTAGATTAATGATCATAAAGTTCACTTTATTCAATAAAAATCTTTACTAAATAAACAACAATAATAACTTTATTGAAAATAGTATATGTTTTTGTTTACAAACCATGAGTTTTAGGACATAAAACCCAACAAACTCCCACTTGGACTAAAACTCTAGCGGGGTTTTATAACATTGAGTAGAGAGAAAGACATAAATACAATAAACTAGGTCATCACATACTCATGCCTTTTCTCCCACTTTCCTTAGATTACATAACTCGTAGTCCTAGACTCACTAGGTGCCCTTCAAACACTTTAGCCGTGAGGGGTTTTGTAAATGGATCAGCAATGTTGTTCTCTGAAGCTATTTGTGTGACGATCACATCTCCTCGTTGCACAATCTCCCTTATGAGATGATATTTGTGCTCAATATATTTTCCTCGCTTATGGCTTCTTGGTTCTTTTGAATTTGCAACTGCTCCACTGTTATCACAATAAAGAGTGATGGGAAGATGCATATCTGGAACAACTTCCAAATCAGTTAAGAACTTCCTAAGCCATACAAATTCTTTCGCTGCTTCACAAGCAGCAACATACTCAACCTCCATGGTGGAATCAGCAATGCAACCTTGTTGTATGCTTCTCCATATTATTGCTCCTCCGTTTAGAGTGAAGACAGATCCTAATGTCGATTTCCTCGAATTTACATCGGTTTGAAAATCTGAGTTAGTGCACGCCCGAAGGCACCCAGCTCCACCCCACCTTGCATGTTTCGTCATCGTACCAGCAGCCATCCACAGTCCTCACACCAGAGATTCCCATTTAGAAGGCAACATTGCAACATTCCGTGCTCAACAAGGCTCATGTCGCACGCCCAAAGGCACCCGATTCCATCCAGCCGAACATGTTCTGGCACCACACGCCTTCAAAACATAGGGTTGGCCCAAGGCTGGCCGAGCATCACCATAACGTCACACACTCAACGAGGT
>NW_019272051.1:2212278-2218575 GCF_002738345.1 Cucurbita maxima
CTAAAATCAGAAAAGACCAGATTTCGCAGCTGAAAGAACCAGAGACTAGTTAGAAAATATGAAGGCCCGGTTGAAGTCCTTAAAAAGATCGGGACTACCTCCTACCGAGTTGCACTACCCGCATGGATGAAAATCCACCCAATAATTCATGTGAGCAACTTGAAGCCATACCACCCTGACCCAGACGACGACCAACAAAATGAAATCACAAGACTGCCGACAGGGTTAGGAAGATAGGAAGACCTGTACGGACGATTCATGAATTCCTTGTCAAATGGAAGAATCTCCCTATAGAGGAAACGAGCTGGGAAAGCGCCGAAGATCTAAACTCTGCCGCCACCCACATCGCAAGGTTTGAAAGTAGTCGGTTGATAGGGACGTCAACCAATTAAGTGGGGGAGGATGTCACAGTCATGCTCGTCTAGGGCGTGTTGCCCATGGCCGCATGTCCATAGCAAGCCAAACCCTTGTCACGTCTTTTCATTCTAGTGTATTTACTTTTGTAGTTCTAGGGCGTATGACGCCTCAAAAATATCATGTCTAGGCCTGCCAGACATGAAATGCCTCAGAATGTACTATAGGGGGATATGACTAGTTGTTAACTTCTCCCTACCCAAGGTTATATATGCTAAGTCGTTGCTATCTCTCTCTTGCTTGCTTATATAACGTCTCTTTCAAAAATCTCTCTTTCTAAAATCTCTCTCTAACCTCGTTTTCTAAAACCTTCTTTCAATACTGAGGCTAGAGGCTCGATCATACGTCGCTTGGCTGTAGACAACGCAAGAACAAATTGGCTTAGCTCACTTGTCGTTGGAAAGTGAGTGCCGCACAATCGCTAGTCCGCTGCCTTTAAAAGTGCGATTGTGTCAGTGAGCGCGCGGGGGTGTGCGGGATGACTACTGAGGGAGCGCGCGCGGGGGGCGTGCAGGGTGTGCGGTGGCGGGTGAGGGGAGTGCGAGTTAACCTCCAAGGGTCTTGTCAACCAAAAACTGTGAATCAATATGCTTCTATTATGTTTATGTTATGCTATAATATGTGAATTGTATGATAATATTTATGGTGTGATGTGTTCAATGATATGTTTGATATATGATACGAGAAGGATGCACTAAATGTAATGTAACGATAGAAGTAAGATGTATTCACGAAACATTAAGGTTAGGTTATGCCTCGAAGTGCTATGGATATGAGAGATTGATAAAAGAATATGGTTAGGATATGGGTAGAAAGAACTCCCTAAGAATCTATGAACTTCTAGAACAACTTACCCTAAGATGGGTTCATATGATTACAAATGAAAGTTACAACTTATGCCCCAAGAAATTATGAACCTTAGAAACTTACAAGATTGAGGACCAAGAACAACACCACACAAGCTTTACAACTACCCAAGTAAGAAGAATGCTAGGTACCACTCAAGGACGAGGGACCAAGGTCCCCAAACTAAAAAACACAAGAATGCTAGGTAATACTCTAACCAATCCCAAAGTGACCTATGACCTCGCATCAAGCGGTGCTTTCTAAGGCCCAAGAATTCCTCTTCTAGGTGGGATGACCTGCACCATGTTTCCTTTGCAGGATGTCATGTTTGGCCTCAAGTTTCCCTCACCTAGAAGAGAAGTTATGGGTACCAAAAAAATTTGCAAGATGACATATTTAAGTATGCACCGAGCTAGTGACCTTTATGGTCTACCATGAAGAGTAGTCTAGGGCCACGAAGGAACAAGAAGCGAGTAAGTTACCTTAGCCAAGAATCAAGAACCTCTTAAGACCTCCCACGGTTCAACATTCTCATGACTTAGACTACGCTACTTGGAATGCATGAAGCCTTGAGCATAGGTATTCAGACTATGCTTCTTGGAACACATGAAGCCTCGAGAAATTAAACAAAAATAAAATAAGTATATTTTTATATTTTAAGCAAAAATATATATTTTAAAACTAAATTAAATTTTGATGGGTTTAGTTGGACTAATATTCATAAATCAATTCAATTTAAGATTTATTTCAACTCAACCCAATTTGAATAATTTTATAATCCAATCCAAACATACAAATGTTAGATTTTTCATGTCATCAAATTTTTTCCAATACAGTTAAAAAATAATTGACATAATAAAAAACTAATTAAAATATTTAGATATTTGTATAATTGAGACTAAAATATTAAAAAATAAAAATGTGGAAAGAAGTTTATTATAAATTCATACGACAAGGAAACAGGCGAGGTTCTAAATCCACATCCTCGAAACTATTTTTGATATCGGCAATCTTTATCATTTCAATGCACGGAATATATCAACAACTGAATTTCACACCACCAATTAAACGGTAATCTTTAACCATCACAAAAACCATAATCAAACAGTATAAAACTTAAGCTTTCCAGTTCAAGATTTTATAAACCGGGTTATGCTACATGCTAATCGTTGCGTTTATCATCTTAAATTTTTGGCATATGAAAAGAGGTATAACAATAGTACACCTCCTTTTAAATCAAGAAGGTTATGCTCATGCTTTAAATTTGTATTTAAGAAATAGGTTACTTTTAAGAATAGTATAATTTACGTCCATCGACCAATGTTAACCGCATGACTAGACAAGAATAAAATAAAACAACTTCCTTTTAAATCAAGAACGGCCAGTATAGACGTTACAAAACGTGATTATTCTTTCCTTGAAATCGCAAGGAAATCAAGAAGACGTTACAAAGATGAGGCGTTTCACAGATATAAAATGGGGAACTGATATCCAAACATTCCATTGTAGCAAGGAATAAGAGAAGAAACAAACATTCCATTGTAGCAACGAATAAGAGAAGAAAAGAATGGCGGGACAAAGCTTGAGAAATCTCAAAATTGTGGTGTTCATCTTCCTAGCCCTTACTTCTGGTACTTGATCCTTCCTCCTTCTCCATGTTGATTTAGATTGACAGATAGTATTAAAAAGAAGGTTTTTGTTTGTATGAATAAGTTTGTGTTACTATTGCAGGATGGATGGTGGTGCAGACAGAGGGGCGGACATGCTATAAGCACAGCGATGCATTTATAGGACCGTGCATTGCAGCAACATGTGCTGAACTTTGCATTTCTTTTGAGAAGTGGGATGACGGATTTTGCTCGGGTGATAAATGCACTTGTACGAAGCAATGTGCTGAGTCCATGCTTTAATGGGTTTGTAATTCACCACAGTTGTTGCTATCTGAATGTAATAAGCGACTCCAATTCTACTGAATTGCACAACATGTTTACTAATCAAAGCTTCCTTCTTCCATTTTATACTTTTTATCTCAACTCGCAAGTTCAAATTGATAGAATCACAAGCTTCGTTAGTTGCGTAAATTGATGCAATCAGGTTCAAAGCTTCCTGATTCCTTATTCCTTCTTGGTTCTTCCATTCAACTATGCATTGTCATATTGATTAGGCATTTCTTAATCATTTAATTTTTTATTTTTTTAAAGAAATCATTTAATAATTTTTAGAAAAGAAAAAAAAAACTGTTTACACTCATCTCATATTTGTTTCTTTCACCCGATCTCTCTACAAATTGGGAACTCAACCGTTTTAAAATTTAATTCAATATATATATTTAATTTGTAATTATTTTTTTATTGTTTATTCTTAAACCCTCCTAATTATTTTTAACCGTTATTTTAAGAAATATATATTGAAACTAAGTTGTAAAACTTAATTAAATATTTGAAAATAAATAAATAGTTTTCTTTATGAATTAAATTTTAACAAATAAACACGAGAATCTAACCCAACCTAAAAATTTGATGGTTGTGTTCATGCATTTGGGGGATACCCCTATCCCATCACGAGGGTAAGGACGCGTACATCCAATGGCAGGACAACGATCGTTATGGGATAGGGGTATCCCCCCAAATGCATGAACACACATAATGCATGAGGTCCCTCCTACTTCTACGTTTATCATTAATGATCATAACCCCTTGACACGTTCCATGCTTCATGTCATTCTCATTTTCAATTCACATTTCATACATATTCCTATCGGGGTTATGATTCCAGACAATTCATGTCATTCTCATTTTCAATTCACATTTCATACATATTCCTATCGGGGTTATGATTCCAGACAATTCATGCTGTTTACATTCACATATTCCATACAATCATGCCATAATCATTCACAAACCACATATCGTCACATGCATAACATATCACATCAAACTAAGCAGCATACATGGCATACATTCACGTTCACATGAGTTCGTACTTAAGCACATTAAACTATCATACAAATCCACGGGCACGTGCCAACATGCAACAAATAACGCGTAATCTACGATGGGAGAGCCATTTACTTTGTAGGCCTTAGCCGAAGTACTCCGTAGAATATAACGTAAGCTCCTAGCTCCTCGTGAACGTCCTACGCTTCTGTTGGTGGTTGGTTCCTATTGGTTCATTCGTCACTTTCGTTAGTATTTCACAAACATAACTAATTCCCAACTTGAATTTGTGAAATACGACCTCAAAATGATCTATTTTACCTTAAACAGGGCCGAAACTATGTCCAAAAGGGTCGAAACGGTAACAAATGGGCTGGAAATAGGTTTCCCGAGCCGAATAAGCTGCCGCCGAGCCGATTGAGCTGCTGGAGCCGGGGGAGCCGCGCTACAGACGTGCCACATTGCACAATTAGAGAGCGACGCGTGTGCAGGGGTCTCGGGTCGAGGCGCGAGTTATCGAATCGCTCGCGGGTCTCGGGTCGTATGCGTGTGACGGGCCATTCTCGGGTCGAGGCGCGAGTTATCGAATCGCTCGCGGGTCTCGGGTCGTATGCGTGTGACGGGCCATTGGCGGGTGACGGGCCATGCGCGGGTTAGGCACTTTTAGAACATCAATTATAGTAAATAACTAGAATGTTCATAAGTATTAAAACATAATGAGTTTGAATACTAACCTTTTGTAGTTCAAATTCCTTTTTNCTCGGGTCGAGGCGCGAGTTATCGAATCGCTCGCGGGTCTCGGGTCGTATGCGTGTGACGGGCCATTCGCGGGTGACGGGCCATGCGCGGGTTAGGCACTTTTAGAACATCAATTATAGTAAATAACTAGAATGTTCATAAGTATTAAAACATAATGAGTTTGAATACTAACCTTTTGTAGTTCAAATTCCTTTTAGAATGTTCATAAGTATTAAAACATAATGAGTTTGAATACTAACCTTTTGTAGTTCAAATTCCTTTTTCCTCACGAACCGGTTTCGAACCACCACTAGTGTCTTCTCCACTATCCTCCGGTCTTAGAACGGGATTGTGGAATCTGGAGAGTGACTAAACTTGGGAGGGCTTTTGTATATATGAAGAGAGTGTTTGTGAGAGGTTTTTCTCAAGGTTTTTCACCAACAAGAAGAAGTTTCATGTAGTATGATCACTCTATTTATAGAGTCATGTTTGCATGTTCATGAGTTTTAGGACATAAAACCCAACAACAATAATAACTTTATTGAAAATAGAATATGTTTTTGTTTACAAACCATGAGTTTTAGGACATAAAACCCAACAAACTCCCACTTGGACTAAAACTCTAGTGGGGTTTTATAACATTGAGCAGAGAGAAAGACATAAATACAATAAACTAGATCATCACATACTCATGCATTTTCTCCCACTTGCCTTAGATTACATAACTCGTAGTCCTAGACTCACTAGGTGCCCTTCAAACACTTTAGCCGTGAGGGGTTTACATTCACATATTCCATACAATCATACCATAATCATTCACAAACCACATATCGTCACATGCATAACATATCACATCAAACTAAGCAGCATACATGGCATACATTCACGTTCAATTAGAGAGCGACGCGTGTGCAGGGGTCTCGGGTAGAGGCGCGAGTTATCGGATCGCTCGCGGGTCTCGGGCCGTATGCGTGTGACGGGCCATTCGCGGGTGACGGGCCATGCGCGGGTTAGGCACTTTTAGAACATCAATTATAGTAAATAACTAGAATGTTCCAAATTTTGACACTCAAAATTCCACTAAAATTTGTGGGGTTTATTTGGCTAGCATGCAAGTTTGGTTAAACCAAATTTTGACACCTCAAAATTCCACTAACATGTATTTTTCAATTAAATGAAGTCAACATTTTGACTTTTCTCATTTTGATTCAACAATCAATTTGAATTATTAATTACAAATTAAAGTAATATTAAATAATTAATTAAACTATTTAATTAATATTTAATATTAATTCAAATGTCAATCCCAATTAATTCTGACACATATTTGATTAAGATATTTAAATCTTATTTAAATATCTCT
>NW_019272051.1:2219596-2222096 GCF_002738345.1 Cucurbita maxima
AAAGGTAATAATTCTTTCTTGAAGTCCTGCATCTTATATCGAATCAATATTTTGTCGATGTACGATGCCTGAGACAATGCTAGTGATTTGTTCTTGCGATTCCAAACAATTTGGATTCCAAGACTAAACTGAGCCTCTCCCAAATCTTTCATTTGGAATTGTGTCGCTAGCCAATGCTTAATGTCAAATAGAAATCCCACATCATTTCGAATGAGTAAGATATTGTCAACGTACAACACCAGGAAAGCTACTGTACAGTTGACTATCCTTTTATAAACACAAGGTTCGTCAACATTCTGTTTAAAATCATAAGATTTGATCGCAGTATCAAACTTTATATTCCAGGATCGAGATGCTTGCTTCAACCCATAAATGGATCTTTTAAGCTTGCAAACCCTTTGCTCGTGATCCTGTTCAATGAACCCCTCTAGTTGAGCCATATAAATACTCTCTTCAAGATTTCCGTTTAGAAAGGCTGTCTTAACATCTATTTGTCAAATTTCATAATCATAAAATGTGGCAATAGACAAGAGTATTCTAATCGATTTAAGCATAGCAACAGGAGAGAAGGTTTCTTCATAGTTCACCCCCTCTCTTTGGGTATAACCCTTTGCTACTAGTTGAGCTTTAAAGGTTTGTACCTTACCGGTTTGGTCTCGTTTCCTCTTATAGATCCATTTGAAACCAATAGGTTTTACCCCATCTGGTTGATCTGCAAGTTCCAAAACTGAATTGAAGTACATTGACTCCATTTTAAGATTCATGGCTTTAATCCACTGATCTCTATCTTTATCATTCATTGCCTGTTTATAGGTCAATGGATCCTCAATGCCATCATCCGGTATGATGACTTGAGTTTCTGCCAAACCCAAGTAACGATCGGGTTGAGTTATAACCCTCCCATTACGTCAAGGCATTCTCAACTCTTGAGAAGGATGTGATTGACTAGAAGTGTCAGCTTCATCAACAACTCTTGTTGAAGAACCAGCTTGATCAACAACTCTTGTTGTTTTATCAGTAGCTTCTTTAGAAATCTCACTTAATATTAGTTTGCTGCGAGGTTGATGATTTCTTACGTTGTCTTCCTCTAAGAATGTAGCAATTGTTGATACAAACACTCTATTTTCTTGAAGGTCATAAAACAAACCACCTTTCGTCTCTTTGAGGTATCCTACGAATAAATATAATTTTGAAAGACGTTCTAATTTCTTGGGGTTTTGCAACAACGCATGTGCTGGACATCCTCAAATTCTGAAGTGACGTAAACTACCTTATGCCCCGGGCATGTTCTGCCAACACACCACCTTCAAAACATGGGGCTGGCCCAAGGATGGCCCAATGGCGTCACCACAACGTCACACGCTCAACGAGGTTCATGTTGGACGCCCGAAGGCACCCAACTCCACCCCACCTTGCATGCTTTGTCGTCGTACCAACCATCAACCATCCTCAAGTCAGCCCAAGTTAAAAGGCCACATTCCATGCTCAACAAGTCTCATGTCGCACGCCCAAAGTCATTTGACACTGCCCCACCAAGCATGTTCTGCCACCACACAGCCTTCAAAACATAGGGCTAGCCCAAGGAAGGGAGGCATACCACAACAACGTCCCACACTCAACGAGGATCATGCTGCATGCTCGTAGGCACCCAGCTCCACCCCACTTTTCATGTTTCATCATCGTACCAGCAGCCATCCACAGTCCAAACACCAGAGATTCCCAGTTAGAAGGCAACATTGCAACATTCCGTGCTCAACGAGGCTCATGTCGCACGCCCAAAGGCACCCGATTCCAACCAGCCGAACATGTTCTGGCACCACACGCCTTCAAAACATAGGGCTGGCCGAGCATCACCACAACGTCACACACTCAACGAGGTTCATGCTGCACGCCCAAAGGCACCCGACTCCACCCCACCTTGCATGTTTCATCATCGTACCAGCCATCAACCATCCTCAAGCCAGCTCAAGTTAGAAGGAAACATCGCAACATTCCATTCTCAACAAGGCTCATGTTGCACGCCCAAAGGCGCACCCGACACTACCTCACTGTGCAAGTTTCGCCACCGCACCACTGCCATCAACCGCCCTCGTTCGCCAACCACCACCCCCACACCCCAAGCATATCCCCACGTGCGGCACATAGTGCTTGGGGCATGGGGGTGGCGGAAGATATATGGGGTACCCCCGTGCCCAGCCAATGCAGATTAGTCACCCCCCTATATAGTACATTTTTTAGGCATTTTTGGTCTGCCAGGCCTACATACGATTTTTCTGAGTCGTCATACGACCAAATATATCAAGTTTTAGAATGTTGTTTTCCATGAACTCGATTGATTCATGAATTGAACATTCTAATGGATCTATAAATCAAGTTTCATAATTTTTCAACCAACTAATTTTTTTTAATGAATTTTTAAATATTAAATAATAAGAAATTAGAAAAAATAGCTAGAGTTGTCAAAAAAATCTGAAATTTTGTGGGAATCATGTTTTCATGT
>NW_019272051.1:2234596-2235682 GCF_002738345.1 Cucurbita maxima
GAAAAAATAGCTAGGTCAAAAAAATCTGAAATTTTGTGGAAATCATGTTTTCATGTTTCTTAGCTCCTAGAAAAAAATTACAACAAACCGATCACTCCACATGTACTTTCACAATTAATGGGTGATGGATGGGGCGCGGGCACTAGCGCGCGCACAGCAGAACGCTGGCGGGGCCAAGACAGGGCGCGCGGGAGCACGCTGGCGGAGGTGCACGCTAGCGAGGGGTCACGCGCGCGGGAGCACGCTGGCGGTGGGGCGTGCGTGCGCGTTAGCACGTTGGCGGGGCAGGGCGGGGCGCACGCGAGGGGAAAGGCGGGGCTGGCGAGCGCGCGGGAACGTTTCGACACTGCCCCACCGTGCGCGTTCCGCCACCGCACCACCGCCATCAACCGCCCTCAACCTCCGACGACCACCTCGATGACCCAAGCATATGCCCATGTGCGGCGCATATTTCTTGGGGCATGGGGGTGGCGGAAGATATAGGGGGTACCCCCGTGCCCAGGCCATGCAGACTAGTCAACCCCATATATATAGTACATTTTGAGGCATTTTTGGTCTGCCAGGCCTAGATACGATTTTTCTGAGCCGTCATACGGTCAAATATCTCAAGTTTTAGATTGTTTTTTTCCATGAACTCGATTGATTCATTAATGGGACGTTCTAATGGATCTATAAATCAAGTTTCATAATTTTTCAACCAACCAATTTTTTTTAATGAGTTTTTAAATATTAAGTAATAGGAAATTAGAAAAAATAGCTAGAGTTGTGAAAAAAAAATCTGAAATTTTGTGAGAATCATTTTTTCATGTTTCTTAGCTCTCGAGAAAAAAATTACAACAAACCGACCACCCCACATGTACTTTCACAATTAATGGGTGATGGTTGTAAAAACAAGCCCAACTTTGCTCCAATTGTCAAACCAGCTCGTCTATAGGAAAGAGTCCTTATGCAGGGAAAAACCCTCAAGCTCACAACTTCACAAGAGAATGGAAGCAGACAACAGATATAGCCCGGGCATATTTAGAGAAGGCTTCCAAGCATATGAAAAAGTGGGCAGACAAGAAGCGTCGCCCCCTTCAATTCCGA
>NW_019272051.1:2238562-2242468 GCF_002738345.1 Cucurbita maxima
AATTGTGGTGTTCATCTTCCTAGCCCTTACTTCTGGTACTTGATCCTTCCTCCTTCTCCATGTTGATTTAGATTGACAGATAGTATTAAAAAGAAGGTTTTTGTTTGTATGAATAAGTTTGTGTTACTATTGCAGGATGGATGGTGGTGCAGACAGAGGGGCAGACATGCTATAAGCACAGCGATGCATTTATAGGACCGTGCATTGCAGCAACATGTGCTGAACTTTGCATTTCTTTTGAGAAGTGGGATGACGGATTTTGCTCGGGTGATAAATGCACTTGTACGAAGCAATGTGCTGAGTCCATGCTTTAATGGGTTTGTAATTCACCACAGTTGTTGCTATCTGAATGTAATAAGCGACTCCAATTCTACTGAATTGCACAACATGTTTACTAATCAAAGCTTCCTTCTTCCATTTTATACTTTTTATCTCAACTCGCAAGTTCAAATTGATAGAATCACAAGCTTCGTTAGTTGCGTAAATTGATGCAATCAGGTTCAAAGCTTCCTGATTCCTTATTCCTTCTTGGTTCTTCCATTCAACTATGCATTGTCATATTGATTAGGCATTTTTTAATCATTTAATTTTTTATTTTTTTAAAGAAATCATTTAATAATTTTTAGAAAAGAAAAAAATAAACTGTTTACACTCATCTCATATTTGTTTCTTTCTCCGGATCTCTCTACAAATTGGGAACTCAACCATTTTAAAATTTAATTCAATATATATATATATTTAATTTGTAATTATTTTTTTATTGTTTATTCTTAAACCCTCCTAATTATTTTTAAACGTTATTTTAAGAAATATATATTGAAACTAAGCTGTAAAACTTAATTAAATATTTGAAAATAAATAAATAGTTTTCTTTATGAATTAAATTTTAACAAATAAACACGAGAATCTAATCCAACCTAAAAATTTGATGGTTGTGTTCATGCATTTGGGGGATATCCCTATCCCATCACGAGGGTAAGGAC
This sequence comes from Cucurbita maxima, assembly GCF_002738345.1. Lineage (NCBI taxonomy): Eukaryota > Viridiplantae > Streptophyta > Magnoliopsida > Cucurbitales > Cucurbitaceae > Cucurbita > Cucurbita maxima. The sequence continues at coordinate 2,239,546 of NW_019272051.1, forward strand.
GCGTACATCCAATGGCAGGACAACGATCGTTATGGGATAGGGGTATCCCCCCAAATGCATGAACACACATAATGCATGATGTCCCTCCTACTTCTACGTTTATCATTAATGATCATAACCCCTTGACACGTTCCATGCTTCATGTCATTCTCATTTTCAATTCACATTTCATACATATTCCTATCGGGGTTATGATTCCAGACAATTCATGCTGTTTACATTCACATATTCCATACAATCATGCCATAATCATTCACAAACCACATATCGTCACATGCATAACATATCACATCAAACTAAGCAGCATACATGGCATACATTCACGTTCACATGAGTTCGTACTTAAGCACATTAAACTATCATACAAATCCACGGGCACGTGCCAACATGCAACAAATAACGCGTAATCTACGATGGGAGAGCCATTTACTTTCTAGGCCTTAGCCGAAGTACTCCGTAGAATATAACGTAAGCTCCTAGCTCCTCGTGAACGTTCTACGCTTCCGTTGGTGGTTGGTTCCTATTGGTTCATTCGTCACTTTCGTTAGTATTTCACAAACATAACTAATTCCCAACTTGAATTTGTGAAATACGACCTCAAAATGATCTATTTTACCTTAAACAGGGCCGAAACTATGTCCAAAATGGTCGAAACGGTAACAAATGGGCTGGAAATAGGTTTCCCGAGCCGAATAAACTGCCGCCGAGTCGATTGAGCTGCTGGAGCCAAGGGAGCCGCGCTACAGACGTGCCACATTGCACAATTAGAGAGCGACGCGTGTGCAGGGGTCTCGGGTCGAGGCGCGAGTTATCGAATCGCTCGCGGGTCTCAGGTCGTATGCGTGTGACGGACCATTCGCGGGTGACGGGCCATGCGCGGGTTAGGCACTTTTAGAACATCAATTATAGTAAATAACTAGAATGTTCATAAGTATTAAAACTTAATGAGTTTGAATACTAACCTTTTGTAGTTCAAATTCCTTTTTCCTCACGAACCGGTTTCGAACCACCACTAGTGTCTTCTCCACTATCCTCCGGTCTTAGAACGGGATTGTGGAATCTGGAGAGTGACTAAACTTGGGAGGGATTTTGTATATATGAAGAGAGTGTTTGTGAGAGGTTTTTCTCAAGGTTTTTCACCAACAAGAAGAAGTTTCATGTAGTATGATCACTCTATTTATAGAGTCATGTTTGCATGTTCATGAGTTTTAGGACATAAAACCCAACAACAGTAATAACTTTATTGAAAATAGAATATGTTTTTGTTTACAAACCATGAGTTTTAGGACATAAAACCCAACAAACTCCCACTTGGACTAAAACTCTAGTGGGGTTTTATAACATTGAGCAGAGAGAAAGACATAAATACAATAAACTAGATCATCACATACTCATGCATTTTCTCCCACTTGCCTTAGATTACATAACTCGTAGTCCTAGACTCACTAGGTGCCCTTCAAACACTTTAGCCGTGAGGGGTTTACATTCACATATTCCATACAATCATGCCATAATCATTCACAAACCACATATCGTCACATGCATAACATATCACATCAAACTAAGCAGCATACATGGCATACATTCACGTTCAATTAGAGAGCGACGCGTGTGCAGGGGTCTCGGGTAGAGGCGCGAGTTATCGGATCGCTCGCGGGTCTTGGGCCATATGCGTGTGACGGGCCATTCGCGGGTGACGGGCCATGCGCGGGTTAGGCACTTTTAGAACATCAATTATAGTAAATAATTCCAAATTTTGACACTCAAAATTCCACTAAAATTTGTAGGGTTTATTTGGCTAGCATGCAAGTTTGGTTAAACCAAATTTTGACACCTCAAAATTCCACTAACATGGATTTTTCAATTAAATGAAGTCAACATTTTGACTTTCTTCATTTTGATTCAACAATCAATTTGAATTATTAATTACAAATTAAAGTAATATTAAATGATTAATTAAACTATTTAATTAATATTTAATATTAATTCAAATGTCAATCCCAATTAATTCTGACACATATTTGATTAAGATATTTAAATCTTATTTAAATATCTCTGATTCTCTCTTTTTGTTTAATTCGTAAATAAAACAAAAATGCGGTTAAATGTATCATATATATGTAGCGCATTCTCCCTAATTTGAATTCGAACACTTCGAACTCACTCGTCACACTGTTCTATGATTTAGTCCGATATGAGCTAGCAGAGGGACCTAATGGACCTATAGATCATGGGCTCCAATGATCCAAGATTAACCGGTTAAACTCATTAACCTTGTTAACCAACATTCGTTAACTAATAAGACATTCCACTATAGCCTAGTAGTTGCACTCCCCTCATTATAGATATATTTTTGTCCATTTGATATAACCATGATTAGTAAGTCGATCATTCACATGTTGTTCGTAACTAGAGCTGGGATAATTTACCGTTTTACCCCTGAAGTTACTTCTTGTTTCTTATGTCTCGCTGATCCTCTAATGAACAACTAGTTTGTGGTCCAACCAGTAAACTGGATCCCTCTCAGGCCAATGAGAGGGTGGGGCCCCTTGTTCAAGACCTGGAGTCAGTACTTAAGGGAACTACCTCTCTTCTATCCCTAAAAGTGAGTAGGAGTGAATTCCATCTTGCACCCCACGTCCCCAGTCATTTACCCAGTCTTACCCCTGAAATGGGAGGCCTATTGAGTCGGCGAACTTGAGCCACTCTCACCCATGCAAATCTAAGGATAATTTCGAATAAACAGGAGTTCATGGTTAGCTCAGGATTAAGATCGAGTTACCTAGGTCATGGAATGAAAATAAAATCAGTCTCAACAGTAAACGACATTATAAAGTGAGAGTGACTTTTCTCATGGTCCGATCTTATGCAATACTCATTGCATAGGACGCCCCCACTCACATGTCTCCACATGTACAATTTA
>NW_019272051.1:2253485-2260985 GCF_002738345.1 Cucurbita maxima
TTAGGTGGTCTTACTTTTGTCCCGAGCATGAAAAATAATAAATGGCTGACATTTGTTTTTTCATCTTAAGATTCTTATAAATAAATACTATCAAGAAAAAGACTTTTATAAAAATTTTCGTAGAATGAAGTTTGGTAAGCGAAAAGGATAAAAAGGTCGTTTATCGAATTTCTAAGTAACATTTTTAATTTTTAATTCCTTATCTTGAGGGAATTTCAAAATGCTAGTGAGAAATGACCTAGAAGAAATGAAGAATTTTATGGAAATTATGGATTTTTGGAGGAAAAATAATAATAAAATATTTGAAAAGTGGAAAATTACCAAAATACCCCTAAAGTTAAGGATAATTACGGATTTGTCATTCTGCTAAAAATCCGATCCTTCACTTTGACTTCTACACAAAATCCTTCAAATCTCGACTCTCAGCCGTTCAATCTCCCCCATACTTGAATATATTCAGAAAACTCATGGATCATCACATCCAACAGCTAGAATTCAAAACCAAAGTCGGTGAGTCGGTGAGGCTGTGATCGGAGTAGATATTTCTGACCAATTTTCTAGAAAATTCAACCGATAATTCACGATGATTCTAGAGCTCCCAATGCCGGTTTATGCTTTCCCTATAAATTCTGAAGTTGGGGCAATAGTTTGGAATAAGAGTCAAGCAAGGGAGAGCTCCCAATCGTAGGCAATAAGCGTTTAGATTTTGGGTCTCCTACTCTCGGGTTTCTTCCAAATTTGAGAGCAATTCTCAACCATTTCCTTTCAAACTTGTTCCTCTAGTTTCTAAACAATATTACCCACAAGTGCTATGAAGGAATAGGGTTCGGAAAGTGCCTAGAAACCATTCCCCCAATCCAATCCGCCATTAAAGAGCTNAATACTTAAATCATAAGATTAACCATTCAAGGCCTTTAGTCATTACGTTGTACCTGTAGGTTCTAAACTAAATCCAAACTTCTTGAAATCTGAGTGTGCATTGAAGCTAAGTTGAGGCATACACAAAGTTCGAGAGAACGATGCGATACAATTATCGAAGACAAGCTTGAAGAGAGCCATGTAGGACCTCGAGCCAAAACCTCAGAAGTTAGGATCTTGAAATCCTAGTGTACATTGAAGCTAAGTTGAGGCATACACAAAGTTCGAGAGAACGATGCGACACAATTATCGAAGACAAGCTTGAAGAGAGCCATGTAGGACCTCGAGCCAAAACCTCAGAAGTTAGGATCTTAAAATCCTAGTGTGCATTGAAGCTAAGTTGAGGCATACACAAAGTTCGAGAGAACGATGCGACACAATTATCGAATACAAGCTTGAAGAGAGCCATGTAGGACCTCGAGCCAAAACCTCAGAAGTTAAGGATCTTGAAATCTTAGTGTGCATTGAAGCTAAGTTGAGGCATGCACAAAGTTCGAGAGAACGATGCGACACAATTATCGAAGACAAGCTTGAAGAGAGCCATGTAGGACCTCGAGCCAAAACCTCAGAAGTTAGGATTTCAATATGAGTTTCGACATGCCGCTTGGGAATTAAGCAACTTGATATACAAAATATAATTTACTCCATTTTATACGAGTTGTTCATTGCTATATAAAATAATTTTCTTTTTTTTTTTGCTCAACAATGTTTTTTTTAATATAACTTAATCACTGCGAAATTAAAATATCTTATGCTTAATGGACTCACTATACAACAAGTAACTGAAGCAGCCACAAGCACTGACAATTAGGTGGTCTTACTAGTAAGTAGACATCATGTCATCACATATAACGAACGTGGAAATTAGGTGGTCTTACTTTTGTCCCGAGCATGAAAAATAATAAATGGCTGACATTTGTTTTTTCATCTTAAGATTCTTATAAATAAATACTATCAAGAAAAAGACTTTTATAAAAATTTTCGTAGAATGAAGTTTGGTAAGCGAAAAGGATAAAAAGGTCGTTTATCGAATTTCTAAGTAACATTTTTAATTTTTAATTCCTTATCTTGAGGGAATTTCAAAATGCTAGTGAGAAATGACCTAGAAGAAATGAAGAATTTTATGGAAATTATGGATTTTTGGAGGAAAAATAATAATAAAATATTTGAAAAGTGGAAAATTACCAAAATACCCCTAAAGTTAAGGATAATTACGGATTTGTCATTCTGCTAAAAATCCGATCCTTCACTTTGACTTCTACACAAAATCCTTCAAATCTCGACTCTCAGCCGTTCAATCTCCCCCATACTTGAATATATTCAGAAAACTCATGGATCATCACATCCAACAGCTAGAATTCAAAACCAAAGTCGGTGAGTCGGTGAGGCTGTGATCGGAGTAGATATTTCTGACCAATTTTCTAGAAAATTCAACCGATAATTCACGATGATTCTAGAGCTCCCAATGCCGGTTTATGCTTTCCCTATAAATTCTGAAGTTGGGGCAATAGTTTGGAATAAGAGTCAAGCAAGGGAGAGCTCCCAATCGTAGGCAATAAGCGTTTAGATTTTGGGTCTCCTACTCTCGGGTTTCTTCCAAATTTGAGAGCAATTCTCAACCATTTCCTTTCAAACTTGTTCCTCTAGTTTCTAAACAATATTACCCACAAGTGCTATGAAGGAATAGGGTTCGGAAAGTGCCTAGAAACCATTCCCCCAATCCAATCCGCCATTAAAGAGCTTCAAGGAAAACTCAAAATTCAAATCAGAGGATACACAAAATTCATCGAGCAAGAACAATCTCAATAAGTTTCTGCACCTTCAAGGAATGTTTTCATTGAAGACCACGAAGAGAAATAACCTCAGAAACGATTCCAATTGAAGAAAATTCGTTTCGTGTTCAAATTGTGGGTAAGTGTCGAATTCCTATCTATGACCTCTTTTCCTTCAAATAAAGGATTCCTTTAGCTTAAGAGGAAAAAGATGAGTAACTTTGATGAAGGAATCAAGAGCTGAAACGTCTAAGAACAAGATACCTAAGAGATTGAAAATCGGAGGTGTCATGTAACTTGCAGACCGAGAGTGATTTCTCAAATTAAGGTCCCACACTCAAAGTTGTTCCTCGAAACCAATTTCTTAAGCTTGAGGAAAGAATAAGGAAGAAGTTCCATGAAGAAATCGAGCCTTGAAAACCCTTAGAATCGGCTACCCAATAAGAAATCCTTTATTTTTACTCCAGCGAGAAATTATATTTTGGACGAACTTTGGAAGCGAATATCTAAGGCTACGATCCACGAAAAGGTATGAAATCAATCCATAGCTCTTCCTTGTAATACCCTCTTTAAGTTTCATGAAGAACTCGAGGGGAGAAACGGCGTGATCGGAGCTGGGGAGGGCGAGTTTCAGACGGCGGCGCGAAAGATCACGCATGTCTTCTTCCCATCGGGAGGAAGAAGACGATGACATGGCCGGTTCAATTGAACCGGCCATGTCAACCAAAAACTTGACCCCTCGATTTTTCTAAAATTTAACCCTATTCTAGAATGGTTCTCAGAAAAATCTTTATGGTTCCAGAAACTAGACACAATAAGAAGTCTGTGGAAGAAAATTGAAGGTAATTCAGGTATCGGAAGATCATGAACAGAGGTCCCGAACGTCGACAACGCGGTAAATAGCCACCTTGCACTTTTTCGTTAAGAAATACTTGTAGGAATCGCTTGGATTCCAATATGAACCCTAAAACAAGTATGAATTTCGGATATATGAAAGAAAAGCTCAAAGAACCATGAGTTAAGGCCCTAAATCGATCAAAATACTCGAGAATTAGGAAACGTTAAAATAACTGACTAGATGAACTCTGCTCTAATAGCCAAAAAAAAAAAAATCATAAATAATGAAATAAATAAAGAAATAAAGAAATAAAAATAATTATAAAAAAATGAAAATGGCCTTTATGGAGTTGAGATTCATGGGAGATTTAAGTGGAGATAGATTTGAACAATAAGGTATATATTAAATCTTCGTTTTCTTTTTAGTCTTTTTTTAAGAAATCATAGTCAATTATAGTTAGATTTTCATTAAATTATTATAATCGTTTAGTTTTGAGTTAGAAACTAAATGTTAGTCATTTATACGAATTCTAGTAAATCACGTTATATTAGTAATATTAGATTAAATTTATATCCGTAGCAAATGAATAGATTAAAAATAAAATGACCAAGAAAATTTGTGAACAAAAGGAAACACCAAGATAAGGAAAGATTTGGAAATAGGAATCCACTATAAATTTGGAATACATGAGAACAAAATTAGAAGGCAACAGAGTAAATACCCATAAAAAAAAAAAGGAAGATTCTGTAATTAAAACATAAATTAAATAAAAAAGCATAAACTAAATACAGAAAAAAGTAAATATAAGAGTAGACCCAAGTAATAATTTTATAGAATTCAAACTTGAAATTGATGTCATGGGCTCAAATAGGTTTACGGATTTCAAAGGACATAATCGAACTTTCATTAAGGATATATTCGTGACAACAACTTAAGTTAACCAGGTAAGCGGCCTTACTATCGGCATGGTTAAATTTGATGTTCACACGTGCCTGTGGTTCTGCACGTGTCATATATACTAATATGTGTGAATTATCTGTGAATCAATATGCTTATATTATGTTTATGTTATGCTATAATATGTGAATTGTATGATAATATTTATGGTGTGATGTGTTCAATGATATGTTTGATATATGATACGAGAAGGATGCACTAAATGTAATGTAACGATAGAAGTAAGATGTATTCACGAAACATTAAGGTTAGGTTATGCCTCGAAGTGCTATGGATATGAGAGATTGATAAAAGAATATGGTTAGGATATGGGTAGAAAGAACTCCCTAAGAATCTATGACCTTCTAGAACAACTTACGCTAAGATGGGTTCATATGATTACTAATGAAAGTTACAACTTATGCCCCAAGAAATTATGAACCTTAGAAACTTACAAGATTGAGGACCAAGAACAACACCACACAAGCTTTACAACTACCCAAGTAAGAAGAATGCTAGGTACAACTCAAGGACGAGGGACCAAGGTCCCCAAACTAAAAAGCACAAGAATGCTAGGCAATACTCAAACCATGCCCAAAGTGACCTATGACCTCGCATCAAGCGGTGCTTTCTAAGGCCCAAGAATTCCTCTTCTAGGTGGGATGACCTGCACCATGTTTCCTTTGCAGGATGTCATGTTTGGCCTCAAGTTTCCCTCACCTAGAAGAGAAGTTATGGGTACCAAAAAGATTTGCAGGATGACATATTTAAGTATGCACCGAGCTAGTGACCTTTATGGTCTACCATGAAGAGTAGTCTAGGGCCATGAAGGAACAAGAAGCGAGTAAGTTACCTCAGCCAAGAATCAAGAACCTCTTAAGACCTCCCACGGTTCAACATTCTCATGACTTAGACTATGCTAATCAACAACTGAATTTCACACCACCAATTAAAAGGTAATCTTTAACCATCACAAAAACCAGAATCAAACAGTATAAAACTTAAGCTTTCCAGTTCAAGATTTTATAAACCGGGTTATGCTACATGCTAATCGTTGCGTTTATCATCTTAAATTTTTGGCATATGAAAAGAGGTATAACAATAGTACACCTAAATTCCTACCTTTTATACCGATTATGAAAGATAATTAATACTAAGAAGGTTATGCTCATGCTTTAAATTTGTATTTAAGAAATAGGTTACTTTTAATAATAGTATAATTTACGTCCATCGACCAATGTTAACCGCATGACTAGACAAGAATAAAATAAAACAACTTCCTTTTAAATCAAGAACGGCCAGTATAGACGTTACAAAACGTGATTATTCTTTCCTTGAAATCGCAAGGAAATCAAGAAGACGTTACAAAGATGAGGCGTTTCACAGATATAAAATGGGGAACTGATATCCAAACATTCCATTGTAGTAAGGAATAAGAGAAGAAACAAACATTCCATTGTAGCAAGGAATAAGAGAAGAAAAGAATGGCGGGACAAAGCTTGAGAAATCTCAAAATTGTGGTGTTCATCTTCCTAGCCCTTACTTCTGGTACTTGATCCTTCCTCCTTCTCCATGTTGATTTAGATTGACAGATAGTATTAAAAAGAAGGTTTTTGTTTGTATGAATAAGTTTGTGTTACTATTGCAGGATGGATGGTGGTGCAGACAGAGGGGCGGACATGCTATAAGCACAGCGATGCATTTATAGGACCGTGCATTACAGCAACATGTGCTGAACTTTGCATTTCTTTTGAGAAGTGGGATGACGGATTTTGCTCGGGTGATAAATGCACTTGTACGAAGCAATGTGCTGAGTCCATGCTTTAATGGGTTTGTAATTCACCACAGTTGTTGCTATCTGAATGTAATAAGCGACTCCAATTCTACTGAATTGCACAACATGTTTACTAATCAAAGCTTCCTTCTTCAATTTTATACTTTTTATCTCAACTCACAAGTTCAAATTGATAGAATCACAAGCTTCGTTAGTTGCGTAAATTGATGCAATCAGGTTCAAAGCTTCCTGATTCCTTATTCCTTCTTGGTTCTTCCATTCAACTATGCATTGTCATATTGATTAGGCATTTCTTAATCATTTAATTTTTTATTTTTTTAAAGAAATCATTTAATAATTTTTAGAAAAGAAAAAAAAAACTGTTTACACTCATCTCATATTTGTTTCTTTCACCCGATCTCTCTACAAATTTGGAACTCAACCGTTTTAAAATTTAATTCAATATATATATTTAATTTGTAATTATTTTTTTATTGTTTATTCTTAAACCCTCCTAATTATTTTTAACCGTTATTTTAAGAAATATATATTGAAACTAAGTTGTAAAACTTAATTAAATATTTGAAAATAAATAAATAGTTTTCTTTATGAATTAAATTTTAACAAATAAACACAAGAATCTAACCCAACATAAAAATTTGATGGTTGTGTTCATGCATTTGGGGGATACCCCTATCCCATCACAGAATTATCCTTAAGGAAACTACCTCTCTTCTATCCCTAAAAGTGGGACATTCTAATGGATCTATAAATCAAGTTTCATAATTTTTCAACCAACCAATTTTATTTAATGAATTTTTAAATATTAAATAATAGGAAATTAGAAAAAATAGCTAGAGTTGTCAAGAAAAATCTGAAATTTTGTGGGAATCATTCTTTCATGTTGCTTAGCTCCCAAGAAAAAAATATACAACAAACCGACCACTCCACATGTACTTTCACAATTAATGGGTGATGGTTGTAAAAACAAGGTCATGGTGGATGTCTTGGTGAAATGTACTTGCTCTAGTATCAAAACTCTTCATTTTATTGTGAAAAGAGAATGACTTTTTTTAATGAAAAGTGAATGTTCATCAAACCCAATTCACGTGAAAAGTGAATGTTCATTTTTAATGCTTTTATTGTTGACTTTTTTTTTTTTCGAACTAAGAAAAGATTGACACCCGTTAAATTTAACTATTTTTTCTTTTGCTTATCTTACTTTCCACGGATGTTTGATGTGATGAATTGTTAACCTTCAA
>NW_019272051.1:2280985-2291241 GCF_002738345.1 Cucurbita maxima
ACCGCCAAAGAATTGATTAAAGAACGAAAGTGGCCTGTACACAATTACTCAGATTTACATGTAGAAACAGATTTATGTGAAGAAAGATGTCATAGGAGCAAATCAGGTAAGTCGCCTTACTATCGACATGGTTAGATTTGATGTTGTGTCAATACGTTCCCCGTGGTTTTGCACGTGCCATATATTTGATATATGTGAATTGTTTATGAAACGATATGACTATAATATGATATGCATACGTTACGGTATGTGAATGGTTAGAAATTGGAATAAAACATTATTTATAAAAATGTGGAAAACTTGGACGGTTACATTACCCAATATACAATAGCTCAACTTAGCACTTCATTGGTACAAATAGTAACTCTTTTTTTAGTCATCTTATCTTTATAATTTCTCTCATTTAAACCGTGTCTCGTTTTATTCATATACCTCCTCTTTATTCGGGTGTAACAAAAATATTTTCCACAAACAAATTTAAGAATTTATATTATGAATGCTGGATTACCACAAAGTCATTTCTTATCAATTAAAATTAGAATATTCTTAAATTTTTATATTTTAAATACTAATAATAATAAAGTTCCCTATGGAATAAGATAAAGTTGAGAAAGAGCCATCCATCTTATGAATCAATGGCTGACATTTGTTTTTCCATCTTATGATTCTTATAAATAAATACTATCAAGAAAAAGAATCAAGAATAAAATGGGTGGTCGACAATGCCGGTTTATGCTTTCCCTATAAATTCTGAAGTTGGGGCAATAGTTTGGAATAAGAGTCAAGCAAGGGAGAGCTCCCAATCGTAGGCAATAAGCGTTTAGATTTTGGGTCTTCTACTCTCGGGTTTCTTCCAAATTTGAGAGCAATTCTCAACCATTTCCTTTCAAACTTGTTCCTCTAGTTTCTAAACAATATTACCCACAAGTGTTATGAAGGAATAGGGTTCGGCAAGTGCCTAGAAACCATTCCCCCAATCCAATCCGCCATTAAAGAGCTTCAAGGAAAACTCAAAATTCAAATCAGAGGATACACAAAATTCGTTGAGCAAGAACAATCTCAATAAGTTTCTGTACCTTCAAGGAATGTTTTCATTGAAGACCACGAAGAGAAATAACCTTAGAAACGATTCCAATTGAAGAAAATTCATTTCGTGTTCAAATTGTGGGTAAGTGTCAAATTCCTATCTATGACCTCTTTTCCTTCAAATAAAGGATTCCTTTAGCTTAAGAGGAAAAAAATGAGTAACTTTGATGAAGGAATCAAGAGCTGAAAAAACGTCTAAGAACAAGATACCTAAGAGATTGAAAATCGGAGGTGTCATGTAACTGTCAGACTGAGAGTGATTTCTCAAATTAAGGTCCCACACTCAAAGTTGTTCCTCGAAACCAATTTCTTAAGCTTGAGGAAAGAATAAGGAAGAAGTTCCATGAAGAAATCGAGCCTTGAAAACCCTTAGAATCGACTACCCAATAAGAAATCATTTGTTTTTACTCCAGCGAGAAATTATATTTTGGACGAACTTTGGAAGCGAATATCTAAGGCTACGATCCACGAAAAGGTATAAAATCAATCCATAGCTCTTCCTTGTAATACCCTCTTTAAGTTTCATGAAGAACTCGAGGGGAGAAACGGCGTGATCGGAGCTGGGGAGGGCGAGTTTCAAACGGCGGTGCGAAAGATTACGCACGTCGAGAAACGGCGTGATCGGAGCTGGGGAGGGCGAGTTTCAAACGGCGGTGCGAAAGATTACGCACGTCTTCTTCCCACCGGGAGGAAGAAGACGATGACGTGGCCGGTTCAATTGAACCGGCCATGTCAACCAAAAACTTGACCCCTCGATTTTTCTAAAATTTAACCCTCTTCTAGAATGGTTCTCAAAAAAATCTTTATGGTTCCAGAAACTAGACACAATAAGAAGTCTGTGAAAGAAAATTGAAGGTAATTCAGGTATCGGAAGATCATGAACAGAGGTCCCGAACGTCGACAACGCGGTAAATAGCCACCTTGCACTTTTTCGTTAAGAAATACTGGTAGGAATCGCTTGGATTTCCATATGAACCCTAAAACAAGTATGAATTTCGGATATATGAAAGAAAAGCTCAAAGAACCATGAGTTAAGGCCCTAAATCGATCAAAATACTCGGGAATTAGGGAAGTTAAAATAAGTGACTAGATGAACTCTGCTCTAATAGCCCAAAAAAAAAAAAATCATAAATAATGAAATAAATAAAGAAATAAAGAAATAAAAATAATTATAAAAAAAATGAAAATGGCCTTTATGGAGTTGAGATTCATGGGAGATTTAAGTGATGATAGATTTGAACAATAAGGTATATATTAAATCTTCGTTTTCTTTTATCCTATTCTTTTTAGTTTTTTTTAAGAAATCATAGCCAATTATAGTTAGATTTTCATTGTTTAGTTTTGAGTTAGAAACTAAATGTTAGTCATTTATACGAATTCTAGTAAATCACGTTATATTAGTAATATTAGATTAAATTTATATCCGTAGCAAATGAATAGATTAAAAATAAAATGACCAAGAAAATTTGTGAACAAAAGGAAACACCAAGATAAGGAAAGATTTGGAAATAGGGATCTACTATAAATTTGGAATACATGAGAACAAAATTAGAAGGCAACAGAGTAAATACCCATTAAAAAAAAAAAGGAAGATTTTGTAATTAAAACATAAACTAAATAAAAAAGCATAAACTAAATACAGAAAAAAGTAAATATAAGAGTAGTCCCAAGTAATAATTTTATAGTATTCAAACTTGAAATTGATGTCATGGGCTCAAATAGGTTTACTGATTTCAAAGGACATAATCGAACTTTCATTAAGGATATATTCGTGACAACAACTTAAGTTAACCAGGTAAGCGGCCTTACTATCGGCATGGTTATATTTGATGTTCACACGTGCCTGTGGTTCTGCACGTGTCATATATACTCATATGTGTGAATTATCTGTGAATCAATATGCTTATATTATGTTTATGTTATGCTATAATATGTGAATTGTATGATAATATTTATGGTGTGATGTGTTTAATGATATGTTTGATATATGATACGAGAAGGATGCACTAAATGTAATGTAACGATAGAAGTAAGATGTATTCACGAAACATTAAGGTTAGGTTATGCCTCGAAGTGCTATGGATAAGAGAGATTGATAAAATAATATGGTTAGGATATGGGTAGAAAGAACTCCCTAAGAATCTATGACCTTCTAGAACAACTTACGCTAAGATGGGTTCATATGATTACAAATGAAAGTTACAACTTATGCCCCAAGAAATTATGAACCTTAGAAACTTACAAGATTGAGGACCAAGAACAACACCACACAAGCTTTACAACTACCCAAGTAAGAAGAATGCTAGGTACCACTCAAGGACGAGGGACCAAGGTCCCCAAACTAAAAAACACAAGAATGCTAGGTAATACTCTAACCATGCCCAAAGTGACCTATGACCTCGCATTAAGCGGTGCTTTCTAAGGCCCAAGAATTCCTCTTCTAGGTGGGATGACCTACACCATGTTTCCTTTGCAGGATGTCATGTTTGGCCTCAAGTTTCCCTCAAGGGTGCTGATAGAAAGGGACTAACAAGACTCGATGCTACCGGTGCATGAGGTAATCTGTGCAAGAACGAATGGACTACGGTCATTCAAAATACTTTGGGACACACCAATGAGGAGGAGGTGTCGCCTACAGTTTGATGCCCGAGCATCAAGCCTATACACCTAAGCAACCAAACCACCACTCATGCGCCGTACGCTAAAACAATCTTGGACGACGATCGACTATTCACACCTACCGCAAGCGGGGGTTCAAAATCATCATTCGAAGCCGAGCCCAAAACGTCGTGCGCGGTCAAGCCATCAACCATCCTAAAGACAGCCCAAGTTAAGAGGCAACATCGCAACAGTCAGTGCAAAGCGAGGCTCATGTCGCACGCCCAAAGGCACTTGATACTGCCTCACCATGCAAGTTATGCCAACACGCCCCCTTCAAAACATAGGGCTGGCCCAAGGATGGCCCAATGGCGTCACCACAACGTCACACGCTCAACGAGGTTCATGTTGGACGCCCGAAGGTACCCAACTCCACCCCACCTTGCATGCTTTGTGTCGTACCAACCATCAACCATCCTCAAGTCAGCCCAAGTTAAAAGGCCACATTCCATGCTCAACAAGTCTCATGTCGCACGCCCAAAGTCATTTGACACCGCCCCACCAAGCATGTTATGCCACCACACAGCCTTCAAAACATAGGGCTAGCCTAAGGAAGGGAGGCATACCACAACAACGTCCCACACTCAACGAGGTTTATGCCGCACGCCTGAAGGCACCCAGCTCCACCCCACCTTGCATGTTTCATCATCATACCAGCAGCCATCCATAGTCCAAACACTAGAGATTCCCAGTTACAAGGCAACAATGCAACATTCCGTGCTCAACGAGGCTCATGTCGCACGCCCAAAGGCACCCGATTCCAACCAGTCGAACATGTTCTGGCACCACACGCCTTCAAAACATAGGGCTGGCCCAAGGCTAGCCGAGCATCACCACAACGTCACACACTCAACGAGGTTCATGCCGCACGCCCAAAGGCACCCGACACCACCCCACCTTGCATGTTTCATCATCGTACCATCCATCAACCATCCTCAAGCCAGCCCAAGTTAGAAGGCAACATCGCAACATTCCATTCTCAACAAGGCTCATGTTGCACGCCCAAAGGCGCACCCGACACTACCTCACTGTGCAAGTTTCGCCACCGCACCACTGTCATCAACCGCCCTCGTCCGCCAACCACCACCCCCACACCCCAAGCATATGCCCACGTGCGGCACATAGTGCTTGGGGCGTGGGGGTGGCAGAAGATATAGGGGGTACCCTCGTGCCCAGCCCATGCAAACTAGTCACCCCCCTATATAGTACATTTTGAGGCATTTTTGGTTTGCCAAGCCTAGATACGATTTTTCTAAGCCGTCATACGGCCAAATATATCAAGTTTTTGAATGTTTTTTTTCCATGAACTCAATTGATTCATGAATTGGTTATTCTAATGGATCTATAAATAAGTTTCATAATTTTTCAACCAACTAATTTTTTTGAATGAATTTTTAAATATTAAATAATAAGAAATTAGAAAAAATAGCTAGAGTTGTAAAAAAAAATCTGAAATTTTGTGGAAATCATGTTTTCATGTTTCTTAGCTCCTAGAAAAAAATTACAACAAACCGATCACTCCACATGTACTTTCACAATTAATGGGTGATGGATAGGGCGCGGGCACTGGCACGCGCACAGCAGAACGCTGGCGGGGCCAAGACAGGGCGCGCGGGAGCACGCTGGCGGTGGGGCGCGCGTGCGCGTTAGCACACTGGCGGGGCGGGGCAAGGCACACGCGAGGGGAAGGGCGGGGCTGGCGAGCGCGCGGGAACGTTCTAACACTGCCCCACCGTGCGCGTTCCGCCACGGCACCACCGCCGTCAACCGCCCTCAACCTCCGACGACCACCTCGATGACCCAAGCATATGCCCATGTGCGGCGCATATTGCTTGGGGCATGGGGGTGGCGGAAGATATAGGGGGTACCCCCGTGCCCAGCCCATGCAGACTAGTCAACCCCATATATAGTACATTTTGAGGCATTTTTGGTCTGCCAGGCCTAGATACGATTTTTCTGAGCCGTCATACGGTCAAATATCTCAAGTTTTAGATTCTTGTTTTCCATGAACTCGATTGATTCATTAATGGGACGTTCTAATTGATCTATAAATCAAGTTTCATAATTTTTCAACCAACCAATTTTTTTTAATGAGTTTTTAAATATTAAGTAATAGGAAATTAGAAAAAATAGCTAGAGTTGTCAAAAAAAATCTGAAATTGTGTGAGAATCATTTTTTCATGTTGCTTAGCTCCCAAGAAAAAAATTACAACAAACCGACCACCCCACATGTACTTTCACAATTAATGGGTGATGGTTGTAAAAACAAGCCCAATTTTGCTCCAATTATCAAACCAGCTCGTCTATGCGAAAGAGTCCTTTTGAAATGTTAAGTGGACGACAACCGGCCTTACCCCATATTATTGATCATCCTTATGCAGGGAAAAACCCTCAAGCTCACAACTTCACAAGATAATGGAAGCAGACAACAGATATAGCCCGGGCATATTTAGAGAAGGCTTCCAAGCATATGAAAAAGTGGGCAAACAAGAAGCGTCGCCCCCTTCAATTAATAAGAACCAGAACCGATCAGATTTCGCAGCTGAAAGAACCAGAGACTAGTTCGAAAATATGAAGGCCCGGTTGAAGTCCTTAAAAAGATCGGGACTACCTCCTACCGAGTTGCACTACCCGCATGGATGAAAATCCACCCAATAATTCATGTGAGCAACTTGAAGCCATACCACCCTGACCCAGACGATGACCAACGAAATGAAATCACAAGACTGCCGACAGGGTTAGGAAGATAGGAAAACCTGTACGGACGATTCATGAATTCCTTGTCAAATGGAAGAATCTCCCTACAGAGGAAACCAGCTGGGAAAGCGCCGAAGATCTGAACTCTGCCGCCACCCACATCGAAAGGTTTGAAAGTAGTCGGTTGATAGGGACGTCAACCAATTAAGTGGAGGAGGATGTCACAGTCATGCTCGTCTAGGGCGTGTTGCCCATGGCCGCATGCCCATAGCAAGCCAAACCCTTGTCACGTCTTTTCATTCTAGTGTATTTACTTTTGTAGTTCTAGGGCGTATGACGCCTCAAAAATATCATGTCTAGGCCTGCCAGACATGAAATGCCTCATAATGTACTATAGGGGATATGACTAGTTGTTAACTTCTCCCTACCCAAGGTTATATATGCTAAATCGTTGCTATCTCTCTCTTGCATGCTTATATAACGTCTCTTTCAAAAATCTCTCTTTCTAAAATCTCTTGTGATAAGGTTCTCCTTCCTCTAAATGATAAGGTTTAGTGGACTTCTCCTTCCTCTAAATGATAAGGTTCAGTGGACTTCTCGCGACGTCGTAGGTAGCGAACCGCCCATGTCGCCACGATCTGAACACTTCATCGGACCATTCAATCGGTAGGAGCGACGGGCGGTGTGTACAAAGGGCAGGGACATAGTCAACTCGAGCTAATGACTCACGCTTACTAGGAATTCCTCGTTGAAGACCAACAATTGCAATGATCTATCCCCATCACGATGAAATTTCAAAGATTACCCGGGCCTATTGGCCAAGGCTATAGACTCGTTGAATACATCAGTGTAGCGCGCGTGCGGCCCAGAACATCTAAGGGCATCACAGACCTGTTATTGCCTCAAACATCCTTGGCCTAAGCGGCCATAGTCCCTCTAAGAAGCTGGCCGCGGAGGGATTCCTCCGCATAGCTAGTTAGCAGGTTGAGGTCTCGTTTGTTAATGGAATTAACAAGACAAATCCCTTCACCAACTAAGAACGACCATGCACCACCACCCATAGAATCAAGAAAGATCTCTCAGTCTGTCAATCCTTACTATGTCTGGACCTGGTAAGTTTCCCCGTGTTGAGTCAAATTAAGCCGCAGGCTCCACTCCTGGTGGTGTCCTTCCGTCAATTCCTTTAAGTTTCAGCCTTGCGACCATACTCCCCCCGGAACCCAAAGACTTTGATTTCTCATAAGGTGCTGGCGGAGTCCTTAAAGCAACATCTGCCAATCCTTGGTCGACATCGTTTATGGTTGAGACTAGGACGGTATCTGATCGTCTTCGAGCCCCTAACTTTCGTTCTTGATTAATGAAAACATCCTTGGCAAATGATTTCACAGTTGTTCGTCTTTCATAAATTCAAGAATTTCACCTCTGACTATGAAATACGAATGCCCCCGGCTGTCCCTGTTAATCATTACTCCGATCCCGAAGTCCAACAGAATAGGATCGAAATCCTATGATGTTATCCCATGCTAATATATACAAAGCGTAGGCTTGCTTTGAGCACTCTAATTTCTACAAAGTAACAGCGCTGGAGGCACGACCCGACCAGTTAAGGCCAGGAGCGCATCGCCGACAGAAGGGATGAGCCAATCGGTGCTCACCATAGGCGGACCGATCGACCCAACCCAAGGTCCAACTACGATCGACCCAGACTTGCGATTGCAACCCAAAAACCCGTGCCTTGAATCCACGACCCGCGCCTCGGCCTGACTTCGGCTAGCACATGCAGCTGCTCCTGGTTGCACCACGTGTAAGCATCTGGCACAAAACTCTCTTCGGCTCCGACAATAGCTTCTCGACTCCGGCAGCTTATTTGGCTCGTAAAACCTATTTCCGACCTGTTCGACACTTTCATCGAGTCTAGTGAAAATGGTGTATCTTGATCGAAGGCAGTTAGAGAATTTAATGAGGTGGAAGGCTGAGGCACAACTTGACGAACTACAGTGCAAGAGCTGTATGAGAGAGAGATAGAGGGACGGTGGTAGGGCCGAGCAACACCGAGCAATAAGTAACTAACCCCAACTTGCTCTTAGATTTCAAATGGTTTGACATGAAATGAGCTACTCTTTCTACCAAACCTTAAAACACCTCTTCTTTTATCTACTGTGTGTTGTTTATATCATTCTCCTAATCTTTTGGATAGCGTTACTCGTAACTTGTACTAACAAAATGCTTAATAATTTGCGTTTTACTACCTCATCTTAGTAAGTAAAGATTCTGCACCTTTTTTGCCATGTCGATGATTGCCTGATAGCTATTATTATATGAGCATTCCATGAACGACAAGTTGAAGGTCCAACTACCAAGAAAATCCAACATACAAACGCTTTGCATATCTTCTAAGATCTTGTTCAAACATTTTGTTTGGTCATCCATCTATGAGTAAAAGGTTGTGCTAAACTTTAGTACACCTTAAAACTTAAAACTTCGCAAAAGATGAACATGAAACGAGGATCTCATTCCAATACAATAGAAATAGAATCTGATGTCTCACATTGGCTGGGGAGGAGAAAAAAACACCATTTATAAGGGTGTGGAAACCTTTCCCTAGCATACGCGTTTTAAAGTCTTAAGGAGAAGCCCTAAAGGAAAAGCCCAAAGAGGACAAAATCTGCTAGCAGTAGATCTAGACTGTTACATAGAAATCCATATAATCTAACAACTTAACTTCTACAACTTATCTAAAGGTTGTCTTTTAGATTCATTTACATACTTAAATCATAAGATTAACCATTCAAGGCCTTTAGTCATTACGTTGTACCTGTAGGTTCTAAACTCAATCCAAACTTCTTGAAATCTTAGTGTGCATTGAAGCTAAGTTGAGACATACACAAAGTTCGAGAGAACGATGCAATACAATTATCGAAGACAAGCTTGAAGAGAGCCATGTAGGACCTCGAGCCAAAACCTCAGAAGTTAGGATCTTAAAATTCTAGTGTGCATTGAAGCTAAGTTGAGGCATACACAAAGTTCGAGAGAACGATGCGACACAATTATCGAAGACAAGCTTGAAGAGAGCCATGTAGGACCTCGAGCCAAAACCAGAACGATGCGACACAATTATCGAAGACAAGCTTGAAGAGAGCCATGTAGGACCTCGAGCCAAAACCGCAGAAGTTAGGATCTTGAAATCCTAGTGTACATTGAAGCTAAGTTGAGGCATACACAAAGTTCGAGAGAACGATGCGACATAATTATCGAAGACAAGCTTGAAGAGAGCCATGTAGGACCTCGAGCCAAAACCTCAGAAGTTAAGGATCTTGAAATCTTAGTGTGCATTGAAGCTATGTTGAGGCATACACAAAGTTCGAGAGAACGATGCGACACAATTATCGAAGACAAGCTTGAAGAGAGCCATGTAGGACGTCGAGCCAAAACCTCAGAAGTTAGGATTTCAATATGAGTTTCGACATGCCACTTGGGAATTAAGCAACTTGATATACAAAATATAATTTACTCCATTTTATACCGGTTTTTCATTGCTATATAAAATAATTTTTTTTTTTTTTCAAAATATAATTTACTCCATTTTATACCGGTTTTTCATTGCTATATAAAATAATTTTTTTTTTTTTTGCTCGACAATGTTTTTTTTAATATAACTTAATCACTGCGAAATTAAAATATCTTATGCTTAATGGACTCACTATACAACAAGTAACTGAAGCAGCCACAAGCACTCGCAATTAGGTGGTCTTACTAGTAAGTAGACATCATGTCATCACATATAACGAACGTGGAAATTAGGTGGTCTTACTTTT
>NW_019272051.1:2291272-2297623 GCF_002738345.1 Cucurbita maxima
ACAATGTTTTTTTTAATATAACTTAATCACTGCGAAATTAAAATATCTTATGCTTAATGGACTCACTATACAACAAGTAACTGAAGCAGCCACAAGCACTCGCAATTAGGTGGTCTTACTAGTAAGTAGACATCATGTCATCACATATAACGAACGTGGAAATTAGGTGGTCTTACTTTTATCCCGAGCATGAAAAAAGTGATAAAAAAATAGAACAACGAGACCCTATAAAAAATTTCAATTTTCAAATAAATATAATTCGCTTTCGCACTTTACCATAATTTTAATGTCAACAATAATAGAATCCAAATCTCAAACAACCAAACAAAAATAATCACGAGGAACCAGATACTCCAGATAGAGAGTCAACCCTTTCAAATGGTTAGGTTGGAATATAAACTAAAAATCAAATTAAAAAAAAATGGAAAGAAAATATTGTTATAGTAAGATATATTAGATCGCTAAATAATCGATTAAAGAACGAAAAAGACGTTTATGTAGTTATGCAGATTTACCTATGGAAACAGATTTACGTGAAGAGAGATGTCGTCTGTAGAAGCAGATTTACGTGATGAGATGGTGTCTATAGAAGCCGATTTACATGAAGAGAGATGTCGTAAGTTTTTTAAGTAAGGTTTATATTAGATCGCCAAATAATCGATTAAAGAAAGAAAATGGCCTGTACGCAGTTACGCAGATTTACTCGTAGAAAAGAATCGATTAAAATTTCGCCAAGAATATATGTGCACAGAATTATGGAGAGAACAAAAATGACTTCACGTAGTTACATCATGCAGAAGAAGACTAACGTGAAGAGAGATGTCTTCAGTTTGTTACCATAAAATACCGCCAAAGAATTGATTAAAGAACAAAAGTGGCCTGTACACAATTACTCAGATTTACATGTAGAAACAAATTTATTTGAAGAAAGATGTCATAGGAGCAAATCAGGTAAGTCGCCTTACTATCGACATGGTTAGATTTGATGTTGTGTCAATACATTCCCCGTGGTTTTGCACGTGCCATATATTTGATATATGTGAATTGTTTATGAAACGATATGACTATAATATGATATGCATACGTTACGGTATGTGAATGGTTAGAAATGGGAATAAAACATTATTTATAAAAATGTGGAAAACTTGGACGGTTACATTACCCAATATACAATAGCTCAACTTAGCACTTCATTGGTACAAATAGTAACTCTTTTTTTAGTCATCTTATCTTTATAATTTCCCTCATTTAAACCGTGTCTTGTTTCATTCATATACCTCCTCTTTATTCGGGTGTAACAAAAATATTTTCAAGAAACAAATTTAAGAATTTATATATGAATGCTGGATTACCACAAAGTCATTTCTTATCAATTAAAATTAGAATATTCTTAAATTTTTATATTTTAAATACTAATAATAATAAAGTTCCCTATGGAATAAGATAAAGTTGAGAAAGAACCATCCATCTTATGAATCAATGGCTGATATTTGTTTTTCCATCTTATGATTCTAATAAATAAATACTACCAAGAAAAAGAACTAGGCCACAATGAGGATACATTCTGAAAAAATAAAACTTCCATCGAAGAGAGGCAAATGAAAGACTTTTATAAAAATTTTCGCAGAATGAAGTTTGGTAAGCGAAAAGGATAAAAAGGTCGTTTCTAAGTAACATTTTTAATTTTTAATTCCTTATCTTGATGGAATTTCAAGATGCTAATGAGAAATGACCTAGAAGAAATGAAGAATTTTTATGGAAATTATGGATTTTTGGAGGAGAAATAATAATAAAATATTCGAAAAGTGGAAAATTACCAAAATACCCCTAAAGTTAAGGATAATTACGGATTTGCCATTCTGCTAAAAATCCGATCCTTCAAAACCAAAGTCGGTGAGGCTGTGATCGGAGTAGATATTTCTGACGAATTTTCTAGAAAATTCAACCGATAATTCACGATGATTCTAGAGCTCCCAATGTCGGTTTATGCTTTCCCTATAAATTCTGAAGTTGGGGCAATAGTTTGGAATAAGAGTCAAGCAAGGGAGAGCTCCCAATCGTAGGCAATAAGCGTTTAGATTTTGGGTCTTCTACTCTCGGGTTTCTTCCAAATTTGAGAGCAATTCTCAACCATTTCCTTTCAAACTTGTTCCTCTAGTTTCTAAACAATATTACCCACAAGTGCTATGAAGGAATAGGGTTCGAAAAGTGCCTAGAAACCATTCCCCCAATCCAATCCGCCATTAAAGAGCTTCAAGGAAAACTCAAAATTCAAATCAGAGGATACACAAAATTCGTTGAGCAAGAACAATCTCAATAAGTTTCTACACCTTCAAGGAATGTTTTCATTGAAGACCACGAAGAGAAATAACCTCAGAAACGATTCCAATTGAAGAAAATTCGTTTCGTGTTCAAATTGTGGGTAAGTGTCGAATTCCTATCTATGACCTCTTTTCCTTCAAATAAAGGATTCCTTTAGCTTAAGAGGAAAAAGATGAGTAACTTTGATGAAGGAATCCAGAGCTGAAATGTCTAAGAACAAGATACCTAAGAGATTGAAAATCGGAGGAGTCATGTAACTTGCAGACCGAGAGTGATTTCTCAAATTAAGGTCCCACACTCAAAGTTGTTCCTCGAAACCAATTTCTTAAGCTTGAGGAAAGAATAAGGAAGAAGTTCCATGAAGAAATCGAGCCTTGAAGACCCTTAGAATCGGCTACCCAATAAGAAATCCTTTGTTTTTACTCCAGCGAGAAATTATATTTTGGACGAACTTTGGAAGCGAATATCTTAGGCTACGATCCACGAAAAGGTATGAAATCAATCCATAGCTCTTCCTTGTAATATCCTTTTTAAGTTTTATGAAGAACTCGAGGGGAGAAACGGCGTGATCGGAGCTGGGGAGGGCGAGTTTCAGACGGCGGCGCGAAAGATCACGCACGTCTTCTTCCCATCGGGAGGAAGAAGACGATGACGTGGCCGGTTCAATTGAACCGGCCATGTCAACCAAAAACTCGACCCCTCGATTTTTCTAAAATTTATCCCCCTTCCAGAATGGTTCTTAGAAAAATCTTTATGGTTCTAGAAACTAGACACAATAAGAAGTCTGTGGAAGAAAATTGAAGGTAATTCAGGTATCGGAAGATCATGAACAGAGGTCCCGAACGTCGACAACGCGGTAAATAGCCACCTTGCACTTTTTCGTTAAGAAATACTTGTAGGAATCGCTTGGATTTCCATATGAACCTTAAAACAAGTATGAATTTCGGATATATGAAAGAAAAGTTCAAAGAACCATGAGTTAAGGCCCTAAATCGATCAAAATACTCGGGAATTAGGGAACGTTAAAATAACTGACTAGATCAACTCTGCTTTAATAGCCCAAAAAAAAAATCATAAATAATGAAATAAATAAAGAAATAAAGAAATAAAAATAATTATAAAAAAATGAAAATGGCCTTTATGGAGTTGAGATTCATGGGAGATTTAAGTGAAGATAGAATTGAACAATAAGGTATATATTAAATCTTCGTTTTCTTTTATCCTATTCTTTTTAGTTTTTTTTAAGAAATCATAGTCAATTATAGTTAGATTTTCATTGTTTAGTTTTGAGTTAGAAACTAAATGTCAGTCATTTATACGAATTCTAGTAAATCACGTTATATTAGTAATATTAGATTAAATTTATATCCGTAGCAAATGAATAGATTAAAAATAAAATGACCAAGAAAATTTGTGAACAAAAGGAAACACCAAGATAAGGAAAGATTTGGAAACACCTATCCACTATAAATTTGGAATACATGAGAACAAAAATAGAAGGCAACAGAGTAAATGATAAAAAAAAAAAAAAAGAAGGAAGATTCTGTAATTAAAACATAAACTAAATAAAAAAGCATAAACTAAATACAGAAAAAAGTAAACATAAGAGTAGACCCAAGTAATAATTTTATAGTATTCAAACTTGAAATTGATGTCATGGGCTCAAATAGGTTTACTGATTTCAAAGGACATAATCGAACTTTCATTAAGGATATATTCGTGACAACAACTTAAGTTAACCAGGTAAGCGGCCTTACTATCGGCATGGTTATATTTGATGTTCACACGTGCCTGTGGTTCTGCACGTGTCATATATACTGATATGTGTAAATTATCTGTGAATCAATATGCTTATATTATGTTTATGTTATGCTATAATATGAGAATTGTATGATAATATTTATGGTGTGATGCGTTCAATGATATGTTTGATATATGATACGAGAAGGATGCACTAAATGTAATGTAACGATAGAAGTAAGATGTATTCACGAAACATTAAGGTTAGGTTACGCCTCGAAGTGCTATGGATATGAGAGATTGATAAAAGAATATGGTTAGGATATGGGTAGAAAGAACTCCCTAGGAATCTATGACCTTCTAGAACAACTTACGCTAAGATGGGTTCATATGATTGCAAATGAAAGTTACAACTTATGCCCCAAGAAATTATGAACATTAGAAACTTACAAGATTGAGGATCAAGAACAACACCACACAAGATTTACAACTACCCAAGTAAGAAGAATGCTAGGTACCACTCAAGGACGAGGGACCAAGGTCCCCAAACTAAAAAACACAAGAATGCTAGGTAATACTCTAACCATGCCCAAAGTGACCTATGACCTTGCATCAAGCGGTGCTTTCTAAGGCCCAAGAATTCCTCTTCTAGGTGGGATGACCTGCACCATGTTTCCTTTGCAGGATGTCATGTTTGGCCTCAAGTTTCCCTCACCTAGAAGAGAAGTTATGGGTACCAAAATGATTTGCAGGATGACATATTTAAGTATGCACCGAGCTAGTGACCTTTATGGTCTACCATGAAGAGTAGTCTAGGGCCACGAAGGAACAAGAAGCGAGTAAGTTACCTTAGCCAAGAATCAAGAACCTCTTAAGACCTCCCACGGTTCAACATTCTCATGAATTAGACTATGCTAATCAACAACTGAATTTCACACCACCAATTAAACGGTAATCTTTAACCATCACAAAAACCATAATCAAACAGTATAAAACTTAAGCTTTCCAGTTCAAGATTTTATAAACCGGGTTATACTACATGCTAATCGTTGCGTTTATCATCTTAAATTTCTCGCATATGAAAAGAGGTATAACAATAGTACACCTAAATTCCTACCTTTTATGCAGATTATGAAAGATAATTAATACTAAGTTGGTTATGCTCTTGCTTTAAATTTGTATGTAAGAAATAGGTTACTTTTAATAATAGTATAATTTAGACCAATGTTAACCGCATGACTAGACAAGAATAAAATAAAAAAACTTCCTATTAAATCAAGAACGGCCAGTATAGACGTTACAAAACGTGATTATTCTTTCCTTGAAATCGCAAGGAAATCAAGAAGACGTTACAAAGATGAGGCGTTTCACAGATATAAAATGGGGAACTGATATCCAAACATTCCATTGTAGCAAGGAATAAGAGAAGAAACAAACATTCCATTGACTAGCGCATTCTCCCTAATTTGAATTCGAACACTTCGAACTCACTCGTCACACTGTTCTATGGTTTAGTCCGATATGAGCTAGCAGAGGGACCTAATGGACCTATAGATCATGGGCTCCAATGATCCAAGATTAACCGGTTAAACTCATTAACCTTGTTAACCAACATTCGTTAACTACTAAGACATTCCACTATAGCCTAGTAGTTGCACTCCCCTCACTATAGATATATTTCTGTCCATTTGATATAACCATGATTAGTAAGTCGATCCTTCACATGTTGTTCGTAACTAGAGCTGGGCTAATTTACCGTTTTACCCCTGAAGTTACTTCTTGTTTCTTATGTCTCACTGATCCTCTAATGAACAACTGGTTTGTGGTCCAACCAGTAAACCGGATCCCTCTCAGGCCAATGAGAGGGTGGGGCCCCTTGTTCAAGACCTGGAGTCAGTACTTAAGGGAACTACCTCTCTTCTATCCCTAAAAATGGGTAGAGTGAATTCCATCTTGCACCCCACGTCCCAAGTCATTTACCCAGTCTTACCCCTGAAATGGGAGGCCTATTGAGTCGGCGAACTTGAGCCACTCTCACCCATGCAAATCTAAGGATAATTTTGAATAAACAGGAGTTCATGGTTAGCTCAGGATTAAGATCGAGTTACCTAGGTCATCGAATGAAAAGAAAATCAGTCTCAACAGTAAACGACGTTATAAAGTGAGAGTGATTTTTCTCATGGTCCGATCTTATGCAATACTCATTGCATAGGACGCCCCCACTCACATGTCTCCACATGTACAATTTATGTGATCACATTGTTTATATCATATACAAAAGTGAGCCGC
>NW_019272051.1:2299415-2299984 GCF_002738345.1 Cucurbita maxima
TGCGAGGTTGATGATTTCTTACGTGGTCTTCCTCTAAGAATGTAGCAATTGTTGATACAAACACTCTATTTTCTTGAAGGTCATAAAACAAACCACCTTTCGTCTCTTTGGGGTATCTTACGAATAGACATAATTTTGAACGACGTTCTAATTTCTTGGGGTTTTGCAACAACGCATGTGTTGGACATCCTCAAATTCTGAAGTGACGTAAACTACCTTTATGCCCCACCATGCATGTTCTGCCAACACACCACCTTCAAAACATGGGGCTGGCCCAAGGATGGCCCAATGACGTCACCACAACGTCACACGCTCAACGAGGTTCATGTTGGACGCTCGAAGGCACCCAACTCCACCCCACCTTGCATGCTTTGTCGTCGTACCAACCATCAACCATCCTCAAGTCAGCCCAAGTTAGAAGGCCACATTCCATGCTAACCAAGTCTCATGTCGCACGCCCAAAGTCATTTGACACCGCCCCACCAAGCATGTTCTGCCACCACACAGCCTTCAAAACATAGGGCTAGCCCAAGGAAGGGAGGCATACCACAACAACGTCCCACACTCAA
>NW_019272051.1:2301552-2306730 GCF_002738345.1 Cucurbita maxima
TGAAATTTTGTGGGAATCATTCTTTCATGTTGCTTAGCTCCCAAGAAAAAAATTACAACAAACCGACCACTCCACATGTACTTTCACAATTAACTATTTTTTCTTTTGCTTATCTTAATTTCCACGGATGTTCGGTGTGATGAATTGTTATAGGGGCTAACCTTCAAGGCTTTATACGTGCACTCACGCTTCATAGGCATTGGGTGTGATGTTTTTTTTATGGAGGTAAAATCCAACACTTTTGATATGCTGTTGGTAGGACATGTATCGCACATAGCATAGGATGGGGCTTGGCGTGTGCGAGTGGTGAGTGCACGAGAGCGTGCGGGGTGAGCGTGCGGGGGTGTGCGAGGTGAGTGTCACGGTCATGCTCGTCTAGGGCGTGTTGCCCAAGGCCGCGTGCCTATGGCAAGCCAAACCCTTGTCATGTCTTTTCATTCTAGTGTATTTACTTTTGTTGTTCTAGGGCGTATGACGCCTCGAAAATATCATGTTTAGGCCTGCCAGACATGAAATTTCTCAGAATGTACTATAGGGGGTTATGACTAGTTGTCAACTTCTCCCTACCCAAGGTTATATATGCTAAGCCGTTGCTATCTCTCTCTTGCTTGCTTATATAACGTCTCTTTCAAAAATCTCTCTTTCTAAAATCTCTCTCTACCCTCGTTTTCTAAAACCTTCTTTCAAAACCGAGGCTAGAGGCTCGATCATACGTCGCTTGGCCGTAGGCGACGCAAGAACAAATTGGCTTAGCTCACTTGTCGTTGGAAAGTGAGTGCCGCACAATCGCTAGTCCGCTGCCTTTAAAAGTGCGATTGTGTCAAGTGGTATCAGAGCTTTGTTAGCTCCGTGACACAGTAAAGACCGAAACCATGTCGGCAACAAAGTCGACACCCAAAGCACAAGCCGACCGGCTTACGCTAATAGAGGAGGAAATGTCGCACGGGTGACCGAATTGAGTGAGAAAGTCGTAGAAATCGACGCAATGGGCAACCGCCTGGATGGGTTGCCAATCGCAGAATTGATGTTTCGAGTGACCTCGCTCGAAGAAAGAGTTGCTCCTACGAGCAGCCCAAAACCGTTTGGTAGTCTGGATAGCTCTGTCACGCACAAGGAGAGACGTGGCGAAGAGTTCGACGTGCTACAAAATACAATGATGAGCTTGTTCAATGGATTAGTTGATGAATTCAGAACAACAATCGGCGACATCCAAGAAATGATGGCCTCCATGGGCACTCGAATTGAAGTGACCATGAAAGCCGTGGAGAACGTCACGGCTGGGCAAACTAATACAGGGTCCAACAAACTAAGATTCCCAGATCCTAGAGCCTTTAAAGGGAATCAGGATGCCAAAGAGTTGGAAAACTTCATCTTTGATGTCGAACAGTACTTCAAAGCCACAACGGCTTGTACTGACGACAAGAAGGTGATTGTAGCCTCGATGTTCCTATAGTTTCTAAACAATATTACCCACAAATGCTATGAAGGAATAGGGTTCGGAAAGTGCCTAGAAACCATTCCCCCAATCCAATCCGCCATTAAAGAGCTTCAAGGAAAACTCAAAATTCAAATAAGAGGATACACAAAATTCGTCGAGCAAGAATGATCTCAATAAGTTTCTGCACCTTCAAGGAATGTTTTCATTGAAGACCACGAAGAGAAATAACCTCGGAAAAGTTTCCAATTGAAGAAAATTCGTTTCATGTTCAAATTGTGGGTAAGTGTCGAATTCCTATCTATGACCTCTTTTCCTTCAAATTAAGGATTCCTTTAGCTTAAGAGGAAAAAGATGAGTAACTTTGATGAAGGAATCAAGAGCTGAAACGTCTAAGAACAAGATACCTAAGAGATTGAAAATCGGAGGTGTCATGTAACTTGCAGACCGAGGGTGATTTCTCAAAATTAAGGTCCCACACTCAAAGATGTTCCTCGAAACCAATTTCTTAAGCTTGAGGAAAGAATAAGGAAGAAGTTCCATGAAGAAATCGAGCCTTGAAAACCCTTAGAATCGGCTACCCAATAAGAAATCATTTGTTTTTACTCCAGCGAGAAATTATATTTTGGACGAACTTTGGAAGCGAATATCTAAGGCTACGATCCACGAAAAGATATGAAATCAATCCATAGCTCTTCCTTGTAATACCCTCTTTAAGTTTCATGAAGAACTCGAGGGGAGAAACGGCGTGATCGGAGCTGGGGAGGGCGACTTTCAGACGATGGCGCGAAAGATCACGCACGTCTTCTTCCCGTCTGGAGGAAGAAGACGATGACGTGGCCGGTTCAGTTGAACCGGCCATGTCAACCAAAAACTCGACCCCACGATTTTTCTAAAATTTATCCCCCTTCCAGAATGGTTCTCAGAAAAATCTTTATGGTTCCAGAAACTAGACACAATAAGGAGTCTATGGAAGAAAATTTAAGGTAATTCAGGTATCGGAAGATCATGAACAGAGGTCCCGAACGTCGACAACGAGGTAAGTAGACACCTTGCACTTTTTTGTTAAGAAATACTTGTA
Organism: Cucurbita maxima; assembly: GCF_002738345.1. Lineage (NCBI taxonomy): Eukaryota > Viridiplantae > Streptophyta > Magnoliopsida > Cucurbitales > Cucurbitaceae > Cucurbita > Cucurbita maxima. The sequence continues at coordinate 2,304,069 of NW_019272051.1, forward strand.
GGAATCGCTTGAATTTCCATATGAACCCTAAAACAAATATGAATTTAGGATATATGAAAGAAAAGCTCAAAGAACCATGAGTCAACGCCCTAAATCGATCAAAATGCTCGGGAATTAGGCAACGTTAAAATAACCGACTAGATGAACTCTGCTCTAATAGCCAATATATATATATATATATATATATATATATATAATGAAATAAATAAAGAAATAAAGAAATAAAAATAATTATAAAAAAAATGAAAATGGCCTTTATGGAGTTGAGATTCATGGGAGATTTAAGTGAAGATAGAATTGAACAATAAGGTATATATTAAATCTTGGTTTTCTTTTATCCTATTCTTTTTAGTTTTTTTTAAGAAATCATAGCCAATTATAGTTAGATTTTCATTGTTTAGTTTTGAGTTAAGAAACTAAATGTCAGTCATTTATACGAATTCTAGTAAATCACGTTATATTAGTAATATTAGATTAAATTTATATCCGTAGCAAATGAATAGATTAAAAATAAAATGACCAAGAAAATTTGTGAACAAAAGGAAACACCAAGATAAGGAAAGATTTGGAAATAGGGATCCACTATAAATTTGGAATACATGAGAACAAAATTAGAAGGCAACAGAGTAAATACCCATAAAAAAAAAAGGAAGATTCTGTAATTAAAACATGAACTAAATAAAAAAGCATAAACTAAATACAAAAAAAAGTAAATATAAGAGTAGACCCAAATAATAATTTTATAGAATTCAAACTTGAAATTGATGTCATGGGCTCAAATAGGTTTACGGATTTCAAAGGACATAATCGAACTTTCATTAAGGATATATTCGTGACAACAACTTAAGTTAACCAGGTAAGTGACCTTACTATCGGCATGGTTATATTTGATGTTGACACGTGCCTGTGGTTCTGCACGTGTCATATATACTAATATGTGTGAATTATCTGTGAATCAATATGCTTATATTATGTTTATGTTATGCTATAATATGTGAATTGTATGATAATATTTATGGTGTGATGTGTTCAATGATATGTTTGATATATGATACGAGAAGAATGCACTAAATGTAATGTAACGATAGAAGTAAGATGTATTCACGAAACATTAAGGTTAGGTTACGCCTCGAAGTGCTATGGATATGAGAGATTGATAAAAGAATATGATTAGGATATGGGTAGAAAGAACTCCCTAGGAATCTATGACCTTCTAGAACAACTTACGCTAAGATGGGTTCATATGATTACAAATGAAAGTTACAACTTATGCCCCAAGAAATTATGAACATTAGAAACTTACAAGATTGAGGATCAAGAACAACACCACACAAGCTTAACAACTACCATGAAGAGTATCATCGCAACATTCCATTCTCAACAAGGCAAGTTTCGCCACACTGTGCAAGTTTCGCCACCGCACCACTGCCATCAACCGCCCTCATTCGCCAACCACCACCCCCACACCCCAAGCATATGCCCACGTGCGGCACATAGTGCTTGGGGCATGGGGGTGGCGGAAGATATAGGGGGTACCCCCGTGCCCAGCCCATGCAGACTAGTCACCCCCGTATGTAGTACATTTTGAGGCATTTTTGGTCTGCCAGTCCTAGATACGATTTTTCTGAGTCGTCATATGGCCAAATATATCAAGTTTTAGAATATTTTTTTCCATGAACTCGATTGATTCATGAATTGGACATTCTAATGGATCTATAAATCAAGTTTCATAATTTTTCAACCAACTAATTTTTTTGATGAATTTTTAAATATTAAATAATAAGAAATTAGAAAAAATAGCTAGAGTTGTCAAAAAAAATCTGAAATTGTGTGGGAATCATGTTTTCATGTTTCTTAGCTCCTAGAAAAAAAATTACAACAAACCGATCACTCCACATGTACTTTCACAATTAATGGGTGATGGATGGGGCACGGGCGCGGGCGCGGGCGCGTGCACAGCAGAATGCGGACGGGGCTGGGACGGGGCGCGCGGGAGAATGCTGGCGGGGTAGGGGCCATGCGCGCGCGGAAGCACACTGGCGAGGTGGGGCTGGGGGCACGCGCGCGCTAGAGAACGAGGGCGGAGCGGGGCGGGAGAGAGCACGCGCGGGGGAAAGCGGGCGGGGCGCACGCGAGGGGAAGGGCGGGGCAGGCGAGCGCGCGGGCACGTTTCGACACTACCCCTCCGTGCGCGTTCCGCCACCGCACCACCGCCGTCAACCGCCCTCGACCTCCGACCACCACCTCGACGACCCAAGCATATGCCCATGTGCAGCGCATAGTGCTTGGGGCGTGGGGGTGGCGGAAGATATAGGGGGTACTCCCGTGCCCAGCCCATGCAGACTAGTCACCCCCCTATATAGTACATTTTGAGGCATTTTTTGTCTGCCAGGCTTAGATACGAATTTTCTGAGCCATCATACGGTCAAATATCTCAAGTTTTAGATTGTTTTTTTCCATGAACTCGATTGATTCATTAATGGGACATTCTAATGGATCTATAAATCAAGTTTAATAATTTTTCAACCAACCAGTTTTTTTTTTTTTAGTGAATTTTTAAATATTAAATAATAGGAAATTAGAAAAAATAACTAGAGTTGTCAAAAAAATATGAAATTTTGTGGGAATCATTCTTTCATGTTGCTTAGCTCCCAAGAAAAAA
>NW_019272052.1:0-60469 GCF_002738345.1 Cucurbita maxima
AAACCCTAAACCCTAAACCCTAAACCCTAAACCCTAAACCCTAAACCCTAAACCCTAAACCCTAAACCCTAAACCCTAAACCCTAAACCCTAAACCCTAAACCCTAAACCCTAAACCCTAGACCCTAGACCCTAGACCCTAAACCCTAAACCCTAAACCCTAAACCCTAAACCCTAAAACCCTAAACCCTAAAACCCTAAACCCTAAACCCTAAACCCTAAACCCTAAAACCCTAAACCCTAAACCCCTAAACCCTATCCTCTAATACCATTAACCCTATGACCCTTATCTTGGTTTTTTCCTAATAATAAATAAGGAATAAAAATGTAATACCTCGTCAACAATGTAAAGAAGATTTAAATTTGATGAATTTAATATTTTTATTTTGGTTCTTTTTTTTTTTTTTTTTTTTTTTTTTTNATAGTTCTAGCGTTTGCACTTTTTTTCCTTTTTGAAACAAGAGTCATGTGACCGTTTTCTTAAAGTTGTTTTCTTGTTCGAGTCTCTTACTAATTTCACTAAAGATTGTATGATGAGTAAAATAAGAAAGGGAAAAAAGCATGTAGTTTCAACAGTGAATTCACATGAAGCATTCACATGAAGCACATAATGTGACTATATTGGACGAATTACACAACATTAAGCTTGGTCCTAACTCATAACTCAAATACCAAGTATGCAACGCAAAAAACTGCCGAAGAAAGTTTTCTATATTTCCAGTACCTGTCTTGGAAGTTGAAAGCACTCTTTGAAACGGGTTTAAAGTTACCCTAACAGATTCCTAGAGAACTAGTGCGGCACTAACAGTCAAAAAAATATCCAGGTTTAATTATAAATAAAGCCCTCATCACTGGATCATATAACAACTGTACAGCAATCCCAAGGACCTTCAGGCCAGTCCTCAGTGATAACGAAAGCGACCACCGTCATCATTAACAGTGGTTGACATCCTTCCAAGGGCAAACTACTGCATTGCCATATGCAGCATTCAATAACCCATTCCCTGACTTCGGGGAGTGTCCATTTTGCAGAATCTTTATCTTGGCGTGTCCATTGCTTGTTGTGTCTGCCGAAAATTGGCTGACACTTCCATTCTTTTGTAGAAAGGCGTCTAATTGGCCACATGCTGCCTTAATGAGCCCTGCAACCACGAGATTTGGTACAATCGCAGCGTGATGCAACAAGCAAAATTACACCTAAGCAACATTGGCGATCTACTTCCGAAGTATTAAAAGCAGAAGCTATCAAATATATTATTACATAAGTTGCAATAACTATGGTGAATTGCTGAACCTAAAAACTGATGAATAAATTAGCTACCGGATGATAAAGCAAGTACCGTACCTAAAAAGAGCGGGGAGGGTTTCCCTGGTCTGGACTTAAATTCAGGATGAAACTGAACTCCCACGAAGTATGGATGGGCATCTAACTCGACAATCTAAAGCACAATTCCACACACGACTAAGAAACTAGACATCGCACAACGATAGAAAACGCACTCCACACAATCATCATTTAATAATTCATACCTCCATACGACGACCTGTTTCATCACTGCCAACAAAAGATAAACCGGCATTTTCAAGTTGACACACCATTTCAGGATTGACCTAACCACAAAAGTAAAAAATGAATACTGGTGTCTTAGCTGGTAAAAGACCGCCTAAGGAAAGTTTCCAAGTAAACTAAAAGAATACCTCATATCTATGCCTATGTCGCTCATCAACAAACTTTACATTGCCATACCTTAAACGCAGTTGCAAAATAATATAGGTCAGGGACAATATGAGACTCATCAATAACAAATGCTATTAAAGCCTTCTTTATCCTATCAGCTCTGAAGTCTACCACAGATATTACACAATTCAGGAGTAACATGCCAGTAAGCTTTAATCAATATAAGGTCCTTACAACTTTGCAGATTTGCAGTCCATAACATTAAAGTAAGTTCTCCTTGACCCTAAACGCATAGTTCCTCCCATATGAGTCTTTGAACCCTATTATCAAGAACAGAAACTCAAGTTCAAAGGATACGTGGAAACAACTTGATCAAACTTGTAAATGGCACACCTCTGGCATAAAAACCACACAAGGGTTCGCGGTTTCAGGATCAAACTCTGTGCTGTTAGCATCATGTATACCAAGAACAGACCTGGCAAATTCAATGACAGCAATTTGCATCCCCAGGCATATGCCTAGAAAGGGAATCCCATTCTCTCGGGCATATTTGGCTGCTAGAATTTTCCCTTGTACTCCCCTATCACCAAAACCTCCTGGAACTAGAACACCGTCAGCACCCTGAAAATTAGTACTAATCCAATAAGTGCATAAAAATTAACATACAACTACAGAGAAGAAGAAAATAAATTTAGCCACAAACTCAAAATGTAGGGGCACCTTTAAAAGTTCCCACGCAGCTGCATAAACCTCGGGGGCCTGCGAGCAATAAATAAATCAACTAAACGATCAAAGGCAGAGAAGCCACTTAAGAACAAAATGTACCTCTTTGGCAGAAATATCTTCAAGATCCCCAGCTGGAACCCATTCTACAGTAAGCTTTCTATTGCTGGCGACAGAAGCATGGAGAAGGGCCTGACACATGAAGCTAAATATTAGGTTCTGATATACGGTTTTTTAGACTAAGCTTTTACATAAATTAAGGCATATTTATAAAGTGAAAGAAAGCAAGGAGTAAGGTGCCGTTAAAACAGAAAACACATATCACATCCATGAACGGTAGACAGAAAATTTATTCTCCTTCCCTCTCAACTACATACACTCGTTTTGTAATGACCCTCGAGGAAAATATGAAAGGTGTAAGAAAATCATTGTGGAAAGAGGTGATAATGTAGGAAATTCACTTTTCCCTAGGTTACCTCAATTCTAGTAAATAAAATGGCTTTTGTAATAATGAACTATTTAGAAGGAAAAAAAAAATCCAAGAACACCAACTTATACAAACTAGTACTTGAAGTGCTTGCAAATAGGCCGCTGACTATTGTTCCTTGCACCATTTCCACATCATTGGGGTACAACATAAGCGTTATGGGCAATATGATATTTATGAATGATATAAGACGAGAATGATTCAAAGAGCCTACAAGTAAGTTACTTACGGAGTATTTTTATATTTATTCTTCTACCTTTCTTTTTCAGATGACCTAAACTGCGTAGCCGAGACAAGTACATACATGAGCTTTGGGACTATACTGATCAAGATAGATCCCAATCATGTTTTAGACTCTCTTATGCTTTGACATGCATATGTTTTTTTATTATTATTTTGTTTACTTTTTTTGAAGCATCTTGTAATTATCTACTTAATGAATAATGTCAGACCTTGTTTTGTTGAAGTGTATACTTTTTCTTTTTCTTTGCTTTTTTTTTTTTTTTGGTTAGTTTTTCGACTACCTTTTTTCCGGCATTTTCCTTTTCTTATATTTCCTTTGGGTATTCTATCACTCGCTCTCAATGAAAGTCATTTTTTCAATTAAAAAATAAAAATGATTGTGCTACTTCAATTGAAGCCAATTAAAGTGATTCTCTATAAGCTAAAGTTTGACACATTTCTTCAGAGTTCGGCAAAACTTTTAAGAAAAAGGATAAAGTTGCCCCTTACAAATAGCTCAATGAACTATTTCCCTCCAACCCTTAGATGCAGAAATAGGAAGGAAAATTTGTAGAATGGCCTTAACCCCCCTAGATCACCGTAAATGAGCCTTTTGTACTAAAGGATATGGACCAATCATAGAACCTTTTACATGAAGTGAAATGCATTAGCTATCCACTCTTTGGTCAGTAGGACGATAAGTGACAGAAAAGGAAAAGAAGTAATAAACTAGCCTTTCAATACCAATAACAAAAAGGCAGATATGTCTCATCTCCTCCATCTCTCGTACTCTAATTGAGTTTAATGAAAATCTTTTTCCTACTACAAATGCCACTAAAAAAATAATAAATAAATAAATAAATAATAATAAAAGAACAAAAATAGAAAACAATGCAAAACAAAACAAAAAAGGAGCTAAGTGCTTAGTAGTTCCTCGTCCTTCGCTTCCCGGCACAAAATTATGGACTAGTAGTTCATAGTGTACTAACTCATTACGTAAGTAAGATTGTGTATACGCACAAACCTAGGCTTACAATTTACAATACCATACAATTGCTAAAATTACAAAGGAGGAAAAATATCAAAGTAGAATGTACGATAGACTATTAACAATAATTATGTAAGACATTTAGCAGACAGAAAAGCATCAAAAAATGAATTAATTGTTTCAAATGTTAAGGAACCCCAAAATAGGGTCCCAAGCCCCCGGGAGGTTGGAAACATTTCATGTTCTGGGACCTACCTTTAACACAGAGAGGTATGAATCTGAAAGGCCTGTGTATTTACCAACCATAGCAATTTTTACCTATATATTTCCACAGTTTGAAACAAAAAAATTGAATGAATATTTTTATTCTCAAAAAAAAGTAGAAGCATGGGATAAAGTTTAACAAATTAGATAAGTGCTCAAGACCCACGGAATCATGTAACTTATCATATAACCTTGTCCTAGACGTCCATTCATCTAAATCTGGTTCTCCTGCTACACTAGAAATTTGTAAATGTTAGCTGACCAATGTCTTTAGTGGAAATACATCCAAGAGATTCAGACAGATAAGATGCAGGGACGTGAGATAAAGATTTTATGTCGATAAAAAAAAAATACACTTGCAATACCAACCTGTGAAGATTCAGTCCTTTTAAGAGTGCATTATGAGCCTTCTGGTCCTGTTGAAGAAAAATGTTCTAGTCTTTCCTCGCATAAAAAGAAATAAGAGTAAAGAAATCACTTACTCTTAATAGCAGAGGAATATGCCAAATATTTGGCACATCATAGAGAGTGATTATATTCTCTGCCTGTCAAGAACCCAATTCATTAGTAACAAATGCAAAGTATCAAATGAGCATGTAGAAGAACATCATCATATAGTACCGGCACATGACAAAATTGAGCAAGTTTTTCCTTAACATTTTCATCGAGTTCCTGTTAAAGCCAAATAAAAGTAAGATCATGAGCTAACTGTAGTCCCAAGCCTCTAAAGCAAGTAAAAGGGAAAGGGAAAACCTTTGAACTGCGGCAAGCTAAAATATTTGGGACCAATCCCAGTCCTCTTAGACCTCGAACACTGTGTTGAGTAGGCTTAGTTTTCTATGGCTCAAAATTAATAAAAAACATTCAGGCAAATCAGCCATCGTTAAAAGATAACGCATAAGCTTGTGCCTCATTTTTCTCTCTTTTCTTTGACATATAGTACAGTGGGTAAGAGAACATGTATACAGAAGGCACATTTTCCATGCATACCTGTTCACCAACTACATTGAGGACCGGAACAAGGCTAACATGAACCAAGCAGAAATTTCCAGGACCTAAAACAAGACATGTTAGACAAACTGAACACAAGGCAGGTTTCTCAAACAAAATTGAGATAAGATTAACTTGGCTCATCAAAGAAGCTGATATATAAACAACTCTGACCTACGCGGTACAAAAATTGGCCAAGTGCTTCAATAAATGGCATCGATTCAATATCTCCTGCATGAAGTAAAACAAAAACAGAGGCTAGAGGCTCTAGTTTTCTACACACACACACAAAAAAAGAAAAAAAAGGAGTACGTTTCTCAAGAAACATGCTTTGAACTTATACCTATGGTGCCACCCAATTCAATTACACACACATCAGCTGGACCTTCTTTACTATCAACTGGTATCATTGCTACACGCTCAATCCATTCTTGGATGGCATCTGTAATGTGTGGAACAACCTAATAAAAATAGAAATGAAATCAGTGTGCCATTAACATTTCACTATAGAACTGAGAACAGAGACAACACAAAGTCTAGCAGACCTGAACAGTCTTTCCCAGGTAATCACCTCTTCTCTCCTTGTCAATCACAGACTGTCAAAATATCAAGGGAGAAAGTAAAACTAGTAACGATATATGCACAACTTCACAAACATGAAGACAAGCGAACACAGAGAGGCAATGCACCTGGTATATTTTTCCGGTTGTGATGTTGTTATCACGAGTTAGTGTGATGTCCAAAAATCGTTCATAGTTTCCAAGGTCCAGGTCAACCTAAAGAAAGTAGTCATTCATGTTACATAAAACAGAGAAGCTTCATAGAAGGTTAGGTTAAAGTCCAACCACGATTAATATCTGTACAAAACGATTACAAACTGATAATCAAGAAGCCAAAACTTTAACAGTGGACTCTACTTGGTAATATTTAAAAAATGGAAGTAAAATAAGAACAAAGTATCCCCCAACTCACTCATTGAAATACATCAAATTTTTGAAAAACAGGGCAAACGGCTTTATATACATGGAAAACATGATATGAAATTATTGGAGGGTCATGCATGCTAAAACAGATAAATGCATCAATTTACCTCACCACCGTCATCCAAGACGAACACTTCGCCGTGCTCAAAAGGAGACATGGTACCAGCATCTGTATTTAGATAAGGATCTGCAGACATGAGCAAAACACATAACATTATTTAACTACTAACACTAAATTACCCGCCAAATACATGAAAAGACAATGCATATGCAACCGCAAACTGACAAACAACATTTCTGACATCGAAAATACCAATCTTAATGGAAGTAACTCGAAGACCGCAAGCTTTAAGGAGGACTCCGATACTGCTAGCAGTGACCCCTTTGCCCAGTCCACTAACAACACCTCCCGTAACCAATACGTACTTCATATTCCTCAGGTTCTTAAAATCCAATAGTTGGAGTATGTAAGCAGTTCTGAGGATGTGGAAGAAGAGGAATACAAACAGGGATATAAAGGGTCAGGGAATATTGATATTAGAGAAATATAATTAGGTTAAGACGGAACGGAGAGATTAACGAGAAATCGACCTCGTTCACAGTGACGGTCTTTACAAAGCTCCAGCCCAGCCTCTTACCGCAGTCTTCTTTTGCTCGTGCATTTTCTTTGTCTCCGGAAAACTTTCTGAAATTGTTGAAACTCTTTGTATGTAAATATATATATATACTATTTTGGGTTATCTTGAAATGATGAATCAACCTAGGAATGGGATAAGCACGAAAGCTGGCGCCCGGTCAGGTGGAAGGATAAGAAGATAGGAGTGTTCAAACTGTAAAGGAAGACACTGGTTGAAATAGGCGTATCTGTATTGTTCTAAAGGCCGCGGAAAAACCTTTCCTCCTGGCTTCCTGTGCCTCCCTGGCTTTTCTCTCTTGGGCGGCGGGTGGCTGGGGAAGAACAACAACTCATTTCAACCAACAAAAATTACGTATAAATATGGAACGCCAGAACGCATCAACAACATTTTTCTTTTTCTTTTTCTTTTTTCTCTCCCACGCTTTTGTGTATTAAGTTTCGAATTAATAAAAATACTTATAAAACTTAAAAAATAATAATAATAAATAAACTAATCAGTAATATTCTTAAATATTTTTTTAAAAAAACAGTATAAAGTATTAATACGGTTAAATTTTTTAAAAGTTCCTAATTACTTTCCATCATTATTATGAACGGAATCATAAATATAACATACTATTAGTGTATTAAAAAAAAATTATATGAGAAAGGAAAATGTTTATCTATAACCAATATCATCTCTTTTCAATTTCGTCTATCTCGTCTCCTTCAATTTACTCAACAATTTATTATTTGTTATTTTATTTTTTTAGTTCTCCAAATTTAAATTTTAGGATGATTATTTTTCAGGGTAAGGATTTCAAATGTGTGTGTCGGGCACCAAACAATCAATAGTTATTGACGAGTGATTCTTGAAAATAGTTCTTGAAGAGTAGATTACATCTCGTGTGTTTTGAGCAATCAACCATCAGGTTCCACTATTTTGATATTTTCTATACGTTTTTTTATCCAACTTAATTATTTCGAATTTTGTTAGAGCATACTCTTGAACATGATTTTATGAAAGTATATTTTTCATATACTTTCGATTATAAACTTTCAATTATATTTTCATATACTTTTCATTTAAGCAACATCAAAAATATTTTAAGAAAGGCAAATTAAAAGTATAATATACTAGAAATAACGACTCTTCACACTGATATGATATTATTCACTTTGTCCATATGTTCTTATAACTTTGCTTTGGGCTCCCAAAATGTCTCATACCAATTAAGATGTATTCCTTTGCTTATAAATATATTATCATAATCATTTTCTAAATTAGCCTAACGTGGAACTCACTCCCAATCATACAACATGAAATTGAGGATTAAAAAGCAATCCATTATTAAGTGCAGAGTTACAAACAGTAAAAAAAAATAGCATAGGTGAAGTGATGCAGGGGTATTAAATAACTGCACATAATGTTAAACTAAGAAAGTGAAAAGCTGTAGGCCTACTTGGAGAATTTGAATAAGTCGGCGGCAGAGGGAAGAGGATAAGGGTAGGGAAATGGAAATGGAAATGGAAATGAAAACATTGTGGAGTTGGGATGTCCCACACTAAGCTGATCTGGAAGCGCAGATTTGGTACGGGATTGGTGATCCGAAGCAAGCAGCCTACTCAAGAATGACCAATCTGTGTTCAACCGCTCCTGTTGCACACCCCCGCAATTTAGCCTCCACATATTTTGAGGACACTCTACGGAGATGGGTGTTGCCACTGCTGAGTCCGGACTAAACAGCTGCGGCAGCTGCATGCACCCATCGAACCCATACTCATTATATGGCTGCTGCGTATGGTTATTGCTTTTCGGCTCTCCTATTTCTGCACCCATCAAGGCGGCGGAACCGGAACTACTGCCCTCCACCTTCGTATGCGCATGGTACTCCAAACCCTCTGCCTTCTGACTTTTCTTCTTGAAAACCCTGCACACCACCCACCCATCTTCCTGCGTCTATCAAATATGAGTTAATAAGCTTAGACCTAAAAAATTGATTAAAAATATTTAGTAGATATTGATTTTGAAAGTTTAGGAAATCGGAAGATTGGTTAATAGTTGCGAGATCAGGGGTACAATCTCCACATTCAAGTTATGTTATTTCTACAGCAAACAAAAAGAAAATTAATAAAAAGGCCCTTCCGATCAAAAACTCTCCCTTTCTTCAGGTTCAGTTATTTGTGTTTCTACATATTTCAATTGGAGTAACTTCATTAGTAAAATACATTTAAATACCCACATAACTGAATATGGGAAGGAAATAGGATGATCATTATTATTATTATTACTATTATTATTTGTATGTACCTGAATTTCGGGATCGTGATCTTCGAGGCGATATTCATGCATGATCCAATCAGTCTTTTGGCCATGAGGAGCACGACCGGTATAGAACACAAGTGTCTTCCTCATGCCAATCCTCTTGGAATTGGCCATGTGAATGCCTTTGTCTCTCCCGGTTGCCTTCCAGAATCCAGCACTGGTGGCTCTATTAGTTCGAGTTCCAGTTGGGTATTTCTTGTCCTTATGGCTAAAGAAATACCACTCGTTCTGTTGTCCAGATCCAATTCTACATTTATCTGAACCCACCCCAGAAAAAAATAAAAAATAAAAAATAAAAATCAGTTGTTTCTCAAATCAAAGCTTAATAAATTGGTAAGTATGAAGAATAATGAATGGCCAACCTTTGAGGTCCCAAGGCTCCAGTTTGTTTAGATCCACTTCTCTGATAACATCAAGCTCAATGGCTTCGTATGAAACCTTCTTCCTGAGGTAGTAATAAAGAAGCTCCTCGTCTGTTGGATGAAACCTAAAGCCTGGGGGAACACTGAAGTGTTGGCCATTTTCGGGCATCATCGTCCCTTGATGGGGTTTTGTCTGTGTATTCAAAAAATGATGAACAAGCAGTTATAACAAGCTTGCATTAATGGAGCAAATAGTTAAATGCAAGCTTGAAAGGGCAAACCTGGGAGAGGAAGAAGAGAAAGTAATTATCCTTTGCAGATTGGTATTGAGAAGTTGCCTTCAACGGCACGACGTGAATATAAAAAGGGAGAGAGAGAGAAAGAAACGTTAGCGCAAAGGTTAAGATTGACTGACAACCGATCAAAGATGGGCACAGAAATAAAGGATAAATAATTATTATAAAATTTGCATGGAATTATTTTATTTTCTTTTATTTGGTGGATTGAATGGTATTAGAAGAATATGATTAGGGCATGAGCAGGCTTTTCGTAAGATGTCTGTTGAATGGGGAACCTTACGCCCAAAAAACATCAAGAAAATCTGCACAACTCTCAATTTAATACTTTTATTGGCATTTTCTTCCACAATTCTTCACCTCCCTACCTCTATGCTTCTCTATCTTTTAATTAAATAAATATGTTAATTTTTATTACAAAATTTTTACATACCATTCTTTAGACCCTTTTGGATAACAATTTTGGTTTTGGTGTTCCACTTTTTGATAATTAGCTTTTTTTTCGTCTAAATGTTTCTCACTTTATACAACAATTTTCAAATCTTAAAGCTATTAGTAGAAAATAAGAGGCCGTTGTTTAAAATGTAAAATTTTAAATAAAACTTTATCTTCAAATTTAAGATTTTGGATCCAACAATCATCTCTTTGAACAAAATATTACATTTGAACAAAGATCTATTCATCTACCAATGCAGTGTTGATAGAGTCATATGGACTTGCTACTCAAGCACTTTTTGATTGATACGGGGATTCATCCACAATGTCAATAATGAGGCTTCATCAATTCTCTTTGTTTGGAATTTGAGAATTTTTTTTGGGTAGGTTTAGACCATGACTATGATATCAATTGAAAAGGATAGCAGACCTCCACATATTTCTACTATGATATGATATTGTACACTTGTGCATAAAATCCTTGTGGTGTTGTTCTTCGAACAATCTAAAAAACCACATACCAACGAAGACAATTGTTTTTATATTATGGATCTCTCTTTTCTGACAATTGGGACACTTTGTTTGCACCTAACTGTATGGCTCTAGGTTGTAACTCGATTAAAGAACTTGTTGTAGAGATATTAGCTTGGGCTGGCCTTGAGGAGGGTTTTTCATGTAAAAATTGTTAAATCTCCTGTGCTTGAGATAATTGATCAGTTATATAAATTATTTCTATCATAAATTCATAACACATAATAATTGAAGGTAGTAGTTCCATACACTGTCATAGTAGAAGGTAGGTCCACTAAACCAGCACATTTCATGCACAATTTAAACAAAATTAGAACCATTAACCACCGTCTCTGCCACGTTACCCTGATAAAAGTGAATATTTATATATCCTTCTTGGTTTCGGCCACTAAAGGACAAACTAGAAAGGTGTTTTTTCTTTATAAGGAAGGGTGATTAAGTATTAATGGTGTTTTTGACCCGGAGAAGAAAGTGATTGCGTGGGAATCCCTTCGAGTCTGAACCCAATGGATTGAGGCAACGGAGGCCTTGAATTGTGCATTCTAAGCACATGCAATGCAAAGCATTGACCAGTGGAGGGGTCAGGATTTGGACTTCCCCCATGATTTTGCTCTTATCACTTCTACAAACATAATATAAGAAACAGTAACTCAACAATTAAGAACATTAGCTAGTAGGGCCTCCACTCTAATTTCGTCCATCAAATCAAAGAGCGGGTTGTAGATCATCAGAGGCGCTCATAGGGCCTCCACTCCTTCACACTGGCTCTTAAAGGCTCCGGAACAACAGCGGACCAGGACTCCAATTCTGGAAATGGTCCAGTCAGAGCAACATAATTCTCACCCTTCTCTTTGGGTAGTTTTTTCCAACACAACTGCAATTAACAAGTATAAGGTGAAATTGTTAACTACCACAGGGCAATCGTATATGTATCCACATTTCTAACTGCAAAATACCAAATGATTATGAAACCATACTAACTGAATCATATTTTGGCATCATCACTATGAAAATTCCGTATGGATTCAATTTTCTTATCCATATACCCTCACAATTATCATGAATAAAGCCTTGAATTCCACTTCATCATTGCTTCTAGCTACCGTACTTTTATTTTTGCTTCGTTGGGTAAGTAGATCCTTCAACAAATGAGCAATAAGCAGAAGTAGATATTCTATCCGTGGAGCTACCTACCAATCAGTATCAATGTAAATTTCATTAAATGGGTCATGCTTCTTAAAAACAATGTCTTTGTAAATTGCTTCAAAGTGAGTTCGTCCCAGAGTACGCATGTAATTGATTGCCATAATAATTGCAAAAGCAATGTGTAGATGAGTGCAAGATTAATAAGTAGTTCCATATTTTCCTCGTTTTTCACCCTTCTTCGTTGCATCTTGCGGCTTTAAATTTGATTCAATAGAAGTTCTTGTTGTTCTATAACCAAGTAAGCTGGTCTCATTAAGCAAATCAATAATTTACTTAAGTCTTTGATTTGTAATTCGTTTGCTATTTTTTTCTCCAAACTATTTAGTCTAGCCTCATCATAAACTACTAGGATGATGTCATCAACATACATTATTAAAACAATCATATTATCATTTATAGTGTCTATAGAAAATGGTATGATCTACTTGACCCCGAAAAAAATCGAATGCATGTGGCTAAGTGTCACGGTTGTACATTTTTAACTGTGCGACATTGTGATCTTGACACGCTCACGACAAGTCTGGAGGAAAGTTCAAGCCCCATATTCATTTTTCGCTTGACTTCATGGCTTTGTCAAACCTTAGGTGAGGTTTGTCTTCGCCAACAAATACAACTCATGCAGAATCTAAGCGTGTTCGACTACACATGCCACTTGTACGTGCATGTTCAATCTTCTACAACCCAACCGACTTGCCTCTACATTAGGCTAAGTCATCCGGTTTGTCCTTTTGGTTCCCAATTAACATGGTCATCATATCTTGATGTCATCCCAAGTCCCAGGATGTCATCGGCCAACTTAGCTTGCACCGTCATGCTCATCGAGAACGGACCCGTGTGTCATTCAAAACATCAGGGCATCCCTAACATCCATCCATCCAGGTTCTATCGAGGCATTGGACCCTCCCGTGTCTATGTCATACCATTTAAGGACTCCATACCCAATGGTGGATGCATATACCAACCTCTGACACATTGGCTGGGGCGAAATGTCAGTGCACCTGTGCCGTTTAACAGTATTCTTAAAAGATCCATTTCAAAGAAAGTCTCTTGAGACACTCGTCTTGCAATACTCGCCCTCACTATGACACACGCATATACCACAGGGTAGCTCATTTTAGGCCACAAGACTCAAGGGTGGTGGAAAGATGATACCATGCCTCCTATTGAGGTACATTTTAAGGCATTTCCAATCTGGTAGGTGTAGACATGATTTTGGCAAATAGTCATATGGTGTCATGGAGCGTTCGTCCAGTATCCGATTGACACAAAATTTGGCAAGCTTTCATCTTTCATATGGACGGACTTAACTCTAGAACCATATGCCCAAACTCCTTTCAAAACCCCTACTTTCGAGGTTAAGGTCCGAGGCCCTAACCGACCCTTATCAAGTCTATCTTTGTCCCTCATATCGACATCGTTGTCTCCTTGCTTATGCCTCAACTTGGCTTCAATACACATGTCTTTGATGAGTTAGATGATGCACCATCCTCCTCGGTTGCACATAACACTCATCTATTTTGGCCCTTGCATGGCCGGATGGGCGCCTCTTTAGGGTCGGTTCTTTGCTTGTCGTTACATGAGGGTCACAACTTACTCTCTTTATAGCATAGTTGTGACACTAGGTACGAGTGGTGGACAATCATGAAACCATGAGTTGTGACTAGCTCTAAGGATGAATCCAATATATATTGGTTGTACTTCTACTTTTCGTGAATAGAGTGAATCTTTCTTTCAAAAGATTAAAGAAAAAAGGATCCATACCTCATCCTAGAATGATTTGGAAGATCCAAGAGACTGACGACCAATGATATTGGCGACAACGGCGGATAAAACAACAATGAACCACAAGCTACGAACCATGATTAGTGTTTCCAAAGCATAAATAATGAATGATTGACATAAATGAAGAACGCCACAAATAGACCTAGGAGAGATTGCCAACAGAAAGTAGTGGGCATGAACACCGATGACTAGGGGTATTTTTGTATGGTTAAGGTTTCAAGACCAAAATCGTGTAGTTTTTGAGAGAAGACAAAATTATCATTCACTTTTCTATTGGAACTAGTTATAGTTCAGCTACAATAAATAAAACGAATCTAACTAAAAAATAGAAGTAAAATTTAGTACTATTTCTTACCTGTTTAGGAAATGCTTCGGAAAGAGCCTGAATCACCGAATTGCGTGGCAGGAAGGAATCGGCTGAGGATACTTCACTACGGATACCATTGTCAGTGACTTTGACTACATTCCCTCCACAGTTAATCATGAGCCGACCACCAACCATCAGTCTATCTTTCAATTCCAACCACTTGCCAACCTATTATAAAAATGAAATGAAAAGATTCACTCCAATCATTAAACTGCTTGTAATACTCCGAAACCTTCATCCACAATCACAACCTTCTAATACTCAACTGACTACCCTACTACTTATGTCATCTTCCTAACAAACACATAGATGGGCCTCACAACACATCACGCACATGCTACACCAAAGCCCACCCTTCCCCCTCCTACGTGAATACATTTTAAGAACCGGGGGTCGATCCTAATAGTTGGAAAAACGTACAAGTAATAAATATATAAATATAAATCCATAAACCAGTAAAGGAAAAAATAAAAAAATAAATGATTGAACCAAATTTTTGGACAAAAGATCAGTAGGAAGAAAATTAGGCTATTCCAGCATATGCTAATGTATGGAGAAATAAATGAATCACCGGCGAGAAAATTATAAACCAGCCTCGGAAATAAAAAAAAAAATAGAACATCTATTCAAGGAACATCATTAGTACAGTTGCAATTCGGACACAGAAACTTAACACAAAAGCCATAATTACATGCACATGGTACATACCTGTTGCAACTGAGGCAAAATATCTCCATCAGAAAACAAGTCAATAACAATTCCTGAATATTATAAATACATATTAGCACAAAGGTGGAGAAAAGAGGAAAGAAGGGGGCAGTTTTCCCCTCTTGATTTGTCTTAGATTAAAAAAATATAATAAAAGAAAACTAAGATTTAGAATGTTTTCCCTAAATTTCCCCCTCCCTAAATTTTCAAAACAGAAAGATTTACCTATATAAAAAAATTCATGTACAATTTTTCCCCTCCCTATGAACATTTTCTGGCTCTATGCTTGTGTCAGCATAAATAAAACAAAAGTATAGCTTCTAGTTTCCTCTACAGAATAAAGAAGAAATTCGTTAATATAAAAAGATGTAATACAAAACTGAAATTGAAGAAGATTGTTATGAATCTAGTATGCGTAAGATTAATTCAATATTAAGTAGTCAAATATTCCTTGTAAAATTGTATTTTTTTAGCAGTAGCAACTATCAGCATGACTAAAGAATTTATGGCTAAGGAGAGGATTGAATTCTCAGGATCCCATGTAGCGAGGTGATGTTTGACTATTTAATGAGATGACAAAATATTGATGTAGTTTGACTCTCTTTGTTTCGGGATATTTTATGTTTTTATTGTTTTACAGAGGGTAAACTGATTTACTGAAGGGTATGGTCGTATTAGTTGGTTGGGCGTTTTGTTTTTAGACAAACTCAGTCTTTGGCTTTCCCTATATAAAGGAGCCATTTGTTGTGAGGTTCAGGATTGATCGTACTAATATTCTTCAAGAATTGGTTACACCAGAAGGAATATGCATTCATGCTTCAACTCCCATGGCGTGTTTGCACACCCATTATTGTGTAACAGTTCAAGTCCACCACTAGCATATATTGTCTGCTTCAGCCCATACGTATTGTCGTTTGCCTCACGATTTTAAAAAGCGTCTGCTAGAGAAAGATTTTCACACACTTATAAAGAATGTTTCCGTTTCCCTCTCCAACTGATGTGGGATCTCACAATCCACCCCCTTAGGGGCCTAGCATCCTTGCTGACACACCACTCAATTTTAGTTATAATACCATTTGTAACAGCCCAAGCCCACTGCTAGCAAATATTGTCCGCTTTGCCCATTACGTGTTGCCATCAACCTCACGATTTTAAAACGCGTCTGCTAGGGAGAGATTTTCACACTTGGGAGCAATGCTTTGTTCCTCTCTCACACATCCGTGAGAGAGGGGAAAGTGAGTGTTTCTAAAATGTTGCATTTGATCTTAATGATGAGGAATTAAATGTCTGCTGCCCAACCTCTTCATGGAACTCTTCTCTCCAGATAAAATTATGTTAAAAAACAATAAAATGAGGGAGAAACGATAGCATATATACTACATGTTTGTTACATAAGAACCTCGAAATGTAGAACTTTACCAGCATAACCCCCAGAGATTCTGGCCGATGGATCAAGGGCATCCCCGATGTGAATGTTAAGTATCCCACCATCATCAGAATGCTTCTCAAGATCAGATAGCCCGAAAAAGTCTCTTGCTTTATCAATTAGCTGGATTGTTAAGAAACAAACTGTTCAAGATGAAGTCACAGTGAAGACAGAAAGATAAATGTAGACATTCTAATTTTGACCGAAAAAAATAACTCAACTAAAACATAACTCAACTGGCTAAACTATTATAATTTTGACCGAAAGGTAAACATTTGGATCCCTATCCGTTCATACAATTGAACTCAAGAAAAATAAAATTATTATATAAGCAATTTCACACTAGGCAGCCAGAATCAGTATATTGTTTCAAATTGCCATTGACTAGAAATGGAGGAAACTAAAAAAATATCTCCAATCTAACAAAATAAGACCAAGTGAATAATTACAAAAAGATTTGGTCACAAAAACTATTGAACAAAATACAAGATCAAATCTCACACGAAGGTCTCTCAGGCCCCTTAAAATTCTATTGTCTGTCTCAACCATGTCCCAAATGACAGCACACACCCAACTTTGCGTTAGTTCCGGGTCCATTTTTGTTTGTCTTTTCTCCCCCTTGGGAAATAGTATCTCTCAACATTTTTCTTCCTTTTTTAAACAAGAGGCAAATCTTTATTGAATAGCTGAAAAGAGACTAATGCTCAAGTGGAAAATATGGTAATAGAGAAACACTTCTCTTTCAAATTTTAAATGAAAAACACCACTCTACTGAAGATGAATCTCTTTAACTTATGAAAAATTGTTCATCTCCATGCTATAATTATATCCAAATCTTTATTTTAATGATTTTTGGTGGTTTAAGATATCAACGCCAAATAGTAAACATGACTTAAGGATACCTATTCCCGTCTTTCCCGTGCATGAAACGACCCCAAAGGGGAAAGAAAATAATGGGAAGTCACATAGAAATAATCTATATTGTTTCTCAACTTCTGAATTTTCAGAGACTGATAGGTAAAGAAACCAAATATAGCTTACGATTCCATCAATCTCCCAACCTTCAAGCTGCAACGAGGGCCATGAAGCAAGCATCAAATGGGCAGTAGTCCCCCCTCCCTGTTTAAACAGTATAAAATTTCAGTCATGAAATCAGTAATTTGGTATAGAAAAGTTTCACATTTATTTTCGAAAGGTACGTCATTATTGAAGAATGAAGTGTTTTACCAATCCAAATATAGCAATTGGACCTTCTGGAATTATAGCTGGCAAGCTAGCAAACTCATCCTACATGATGCAGAAATACAGAGCCCTCCGTAGTAAGAATAAATTTATAATATAAAAAATAATGTAGAAAATGATTGGAAATTAACGTTTTTTTAGCTCAAAGAAATATAAATTAGGCATATAAAAAAATTATCGAATGTTGAAACAGAATCCTTTTGATTACTACAACACAAAAAATACAGAAGGATAAAGGGACTACATATTACTGATTTTACAATGATTTCATGTTGAAATAATTTTTTGGCTGATAGAATATTGAAGCTCATTTGGGGGTTTGAAAGAAAATTCCAACAACACTCGCATCCAAGAAAAAATGGAAACAAACGACACGACTTTAGACCGAATAGTAAGGAAGATTTGAAAGTGTGGCTGCTGGAAAATGATGGCTCTTCGTCATCAAATATTTCTCTCCTAAGCTTATTGTGAAGCAGGCAGTTTTGAATAACCAGAAATCGAATTATAGGTCAAGGTTTTCTTCAGAATCTTCTCTTTTGAGAGGCTGAATACTCGTTTCAGAATCCAAAGAATTCTTCAAAATTCCATCCTTTCTCCCAATTGGTGTGTTCTTTGTCAAAACAGTGGGAAATCGTTGATGCATATCTTCTTTTTGTGCCCATTTGCTGCTAGTTGTTGGGATAGGCTGTTTAGTTTGTTTAGTATTCAGTGGTGTTGGCCCAACAAAGCTTTGGATGCCCTCCAACTCATTGAAGGCCCTCATTTTAAAGCTCAGACGAAAATCCTTTGGTCCAATGGAGTTTTTCCCAACTGGAGACTTGGTTTGAAAGAAATTCCAGAACTTTTCATGGTCAAGAAATGAACGGGGATGTCTTGGGATTTGGCTACTCTTTTAAAGCTCAGATGAAAGTTCTCTGGTCCAATGGAGTCTTTCCCTCCTGGCTCTTAACTTTCTATCTCCACAAATCATAGTGAATATCTCCCAACTCGGATGCCAATTGTTAGTATTACACAACTCACACACTCAATCTAGAAAAAAAAATACGAAGAACAAGAGAGAAGACACGAATAGAAATATCGGCTAGAAGTTTATATTGATGACTTCTAGTATGTACAATCACAGATAATACAAAAAATACAGAAAGTACATCTTCAAAGCACTACCTAGAAGGATATATGGTTAAGTTTAGTATGCGTACCTTTGCTATTGTCAATACATAATCATTTACCATATATTGTCATTTACTATGACCATTTACCATGTATAGTAATTTATTATGATGTATAGCTATTGAGTAAAGAGAGAAAGAGCACCAAATTCAGCAGCCATGGAAAAATTGAAGAGGGACTCCAGACGATATAAAAAAATTAGAAAGGAACGGAAAGAGAAGGTTACAAAATTTATAGTTTCTTTTTAGTTGAAGATAATATCCTTTTACGTTCGTGCATCCGTATTGGTGAGGGAATAGAAGAGACCGAGTTTACTGACCCAGTAAGAACCTGTCCAAATCTGCTCCTTGTAAAGAATGCTGTGCACATTATCTGCGTCGACAATGGCGGCACAGTTTAGAAGGTCTGAATTCCCTTTTAGAGGATAAAAATTGAAGAGAAGGGAGAAACGAAAAGTAGTACTAGAAGAATCGAGAAGTAGCATTCTGGATTCGGGAGTGTCTACAATAACAATGTCATTGTAGTAGCTAGTTGTAGCGGTCAACACTTGAAATTCTTCTTTTTCTTCCACTCCTTCCTCAACGCTCCGGAAGCTGGGATCACCAGTGGCCCTTGTCAATTTTCCGACGGAGGAATATCGAAAATCGCTCTGAATTTTGGTGAAGTTTAGTGAACTACATAGGTAACGCCTACTTCGACATATATTTACAACTCCGAAACTCCATGGACGTGCGTAAATTTGAGGAGCAAGTGCGTACGCCATTTCCTTCCTGCTTTATCCGACTCTTGCTTTCACGTATATATTTAACCACAAATGCCGCAAAACTCAATTCTTTTTTTAATGATTAAACTCCCCCTCTCTCTCTTTTTTAATAATTAAACTAACTTAAAAAAAAAAATAAACTCTTAAAACATGCAATTTTTAGGACTAAGGTAAAACTATAACATTAAAAATAATAAAAATTATATTTTGTATTAATAAATTAGGTTGGGGGTTGAAATGTGTTATAAACATTTGTATCAATAAAGCTAAATTATTATTTCATAATGTTATTCTCTCTCCCCCATGTAAAAATAAAATTATGTAAAAAGTAAGAAATATAATTTATATGAAATTAGATATGAGGAAACAACGAAATAAATGTAAAAATATTTAAGATTTCCAAAATCCCAAAGGAGGCTAAGAATAGATATCTAGATTGATGTCCTCAACACAGTTCCATTAAACGTTACGCATCAAGACAGTTAGGAAGCTTACCCATCCATGTAATGCTTCCATTTGAAATAAAAATGTAGCAGTATTAGTAGTTATGGAAGGAAGTGGGAAAGAATGTCGCTCAATAAAACAGCTTGATCTTGAGTCTGACCCATCTTCCAGACCTTGAAATCTGGTGGAAAATAGTCGGCATCCTTCCAGTTCTTCAATGACGCAAGACAAAAGGGCCCTTGAACGTCCCCCTGAGGATCTAAATAATACCAAATCAAGCTTCTTAGTGTGCTATTCCAATCAAGCTCTTCACCCCTTGGTAGTTCGTCATCGTCGCTCAAATTTATCACTCGAGATTCTTTAATCTGCTCATTCGCTAGCCAGCCTTTATCCACCTCATTTATAAGTTCTGTCTCATTCAAGCTACTATTATACGTAGATTCTACTGGTTGTGGGGGCTGTTCTTCATCAAGAACACTTCGTCTACATTCTGCAACAATAACATAATAGAAAGCAATCAGTTCACATGTCATCTACCTAGTGTACTTCCAATATCAACATTTGGGTTTGAACCAAATATAATTTCTCTTCCAATATCAACTAGATGCGATATCAAGACCTTCACACAAAATTTCAGGCCGAATCATAAATAAAGATGACAAACCTGCAAATTCTTCCACGTTGGACATCGAAGCTGCAGTTCGATTTTCTGCAACATAAATATCAACATTCGGGTTTGAACCAAATACAGTTTCTCCTTGATTTGTATCATCTGAAACCTCCCTTCTCACCTGCAATTTGGTTTCATCTCCTTCATTAGTGACATTATCTCCTTGATTTGCACTACCATAAATGCCTTGAAATTCTGGTTCATCTGCAATCACTTGTGGAATCTCACGAAAAATGCGCGACTGTTCTTCTGCAGTCTGAAGGAGCAGCTTTTTCTCCAAATATTGGTCAAGCGTACATCAAGTCAGTTAAGGCTCATTTGTTTTGTTTTAGCCTTTTAGGCAATCTTACTTCCAAGAGTCACAAAGATTAGAAGCTACTGAATATGGTCTTTTTAGAAGCATGCTAGTCTAATGATAAGCACAATCTGGGATGATGATAATGATATACCAATACCAGAAGAAGGGGCAAAAAAGAAAAAAAAGCTCCAAAGTTGTATCAATAAAATTTCCAAATTACAGGTTCTAAAAATAATAAATCATTGAACTGAACTTTAAAAGATAATCCCATTCACCCAATCAATTCTCTTAGAGATCTATAACCTATAGCTCCAGGACTTTGGGAAGCAGTTTCTAATAATCTTGCGGTTATTTCTCAAATTTCTTAAACAGTTGCTCATTTCCAGTAAAGATGGCCTTCACCAGGGTAAATAAATTTAAAAAAACATGCTTCGTTGTTTAAGCCACTGTGGGGAAAATGCATGTTTGGGTCAATCAAGTGGCTCAAAATAGAAACAGAAATATAGCCATCAAGAAGCAACGTTCTATAGCTGGCACATGCATACTTTTGTAATCAGCTTACTAGAAAATAGGTTGTGACTATTACATAATGAGAAAAGACATTCTCTCATCATATAAAAATGTTGTCTAAAGAGAGGCAATGGGGAGGAACTGCATACGTTCTATAGCTGATACAGGCATATTTTTGTAATCAGCAAATTAGAAAATAGGTTGAGACTATTACATAATAAGAAGAGGCATGCTCTCATTATATAAACATGTTGTCTACCGACTCAATGAGGGGCAATGGGAAGGAAGTGCACATGTTATAACCACCATTAGAACCAACTAAAATTATTTTAGATACAGATAATTTACTACAATGTTAAATCGTATAAGCTTGATTCATGAAGAACTTCATATAATAAGATATACTCTTGAATTTTAAATGATTGATTGTTTGAGCAGAAAGAAACAATGCAGTTTAACATGACTGAAAATACAATTGAGAGGAGAAAGGGGATCATGCTATGATACGAAATTGATGTAAAGTAAAGAAGAAAGCTCATATTAGAGAATTAGAGAGGAAATAGGCATTAACATCCATTGCAAACTATTGATAAGTTGGCTTGACGAGCTCAAATGTGAGGAAGCAGGAGCAATAAACAACAAATCTCTCCTATCGATCAACAATAATAATTATCTAATTATAGCAGCAATTGAAAAAAAATAACACTTGTGTATTTACTATTATCTAATTATAGCAGCAATTGAAAAAAAATAACACTTGTGATACAGTAAATACGACAGCATCTGCTAGCTAAAGTGAGTTTGACTCATAGTAATGAAATGTATAATTTTCATTACATCAATAAAAAGTTCTCAGATTCTTGTTTCAGTGCAGAAGTTTGTTGTTGTTGTTAATTTTTTTTGTATCTCTTCTATTATTGTTTCCTTCTTTGTCATGCTTCGCTTTCATCCTTATATTCCTTGTTACCGTTAGGTTATTACCTGTTTTAGCTCCTTTTTTCCTTTAATAGCTGTACATTCGTATGAAATATATGAGAAATATCCTACTCTAGCAAACACAACATACAATAAAAAGAAATTACAAAAGGATATTCCTTGCGCCACCCCTTTTCATTCGCCTGATCAATGAGGTTTTGCAGCAAAGAAATTTCTCTCGAAAGCCACTGAAACAGAAACATAGCACTGAGTTGACAGACCAAGTCACCAAAACAAAGATGTGCAAATCCTTCCCATCAGATGAGCATGAATTCGGCGCAGTAAAGAAATCGAAATACTCCATCAGATGAGCATGATGGTTGGCATGAACAAACTTTTGCATACCACTACAGATGCATATATATACCATAGCGTGCTTTCGAGATTTAATGGACTTTAGTAATAACCATATGCAGTCTACTCTTCACATTTCAAGACTTAATATCTGAATGTAGCCTTCTGACATAAACATCCATAAATTTTTCATGACTGAAAGCTAATTACTATTTTGACCTTCATAACTTTGTGTTATATATACTCGTCTACCTTTTGATATCATTCGATATATTGAACGTTCACTGATAAATAAATTTTTAAATAACAAAAACTGCTAGAGGGAATAAAACTAAAGAAAAATGCAAGGCAGCCTGCCTTGTGAGCAATGAAAAAATTTGGAGTTATCATCATACGTACATGCTTGGTAATATCCACATGCAAGGCCTCAACTTTTTGTTGAACCTCTGCCTACCAAAAAGAAAAATGAGCACATGTAAATAGGAGAAATGATCTACAACTGGTAAGAGAGAAATAAAGAGGTTCTCCACACTAGATTTGGGAACACATTGACGTATCCATAAATGCAACCAGAAGAAGATAGAGACGAACTTCATATTAACAGTAAACATCAATGCTTTTACAACATTCACATGTTGGAGACCTTGACAAGAATTTAAGTTGTACAAGAGTTGTCGGTAATAAGTTCGAAAACGTAGCAAAAATTTTAAAATGCTTGACAGAATCAATAACACGAGTATGCCACCCACCATTTGAGAAAAATGCATTTCTTTTACACTAAAGATGATCAGTTGCTCATATCCTTCTCCAATAGTAATAACCATTAGCTTTTAGACCCCCTCAAATTGTCTGGTCAGGAAATTGATCATAGCTCAACTGGATCACCAAATACTTTTATAGCATGGAGGAAGTTCTTTTGAATCCTCCCTGGTTATAAGGTCAGAATCCAATGGCATTCTTGTTTTGTTGTTTTGTGGAGCAGCTGGCTGGAGAGGAAATGTAGAAACTTTCAAGAATGTGAGAGGTCCTCGGAAGAGGTGTGGAATATTGTTGATTTACCATCTCTTTATGCGCAACAATTTCTTAAATTTTTGTAATAATCAGTTAGTTCTTATTCTTTCGGATTGAATTCTATTCCTGTGTAAGGAAGGATTGGACTCCTTCTATAGGGCTGGTCTTTTATGTCCCTTCCCGTTTTATTTTTATTTTTATTATTAAAAGCTTGTGAAAAAATGTGTTCATGAATAAGTCATGTTTGAAGAAAACATCATAAATTCTTCATTATGACTCTGGGGAGTTAATCTTTAGTTAAATTATACAAAATACCCTTGATTGGGGGAGTTAATCTTTGATTAAATTATGCAAAATACCCCTGAAGACTCTCACTTATAAAAATTGATCTCGGTGATGGCAGCAATTAAGGCTCCAAATGAAACTTAACGGCAGCTATGAAGGCTTCAAAAGAAAATTGATCACGATGGATGATTGTCAATGATAAAGGATTCACATATTGAGTAAGGGTTTTGGTTATAATCAGATTTTCCCGAATAGAAAAGCTCTGGTACCATATTGCAAATTATCTTGCTATTCTTCCTATTTAATTTTTTTTAGGTACATGTGTCATTTATAATACAAAAAGGCTAACTAAATCCATAGATATTAGGTAATAATAAATCCGTAACAATAAATCTTAAATCTAGATAAATTCTTAGATGTTAGGTAACAATAAAGATAAATTCACTACTTTTCTTATTTAATGGAATTCCACGAATATATCCCAACTCAAGTTAATCCTCCGACAATTATCATATTGAAATTAGCAATAAAGAACTAATTTTGTCAAGTTAGAGAAAAAAAGGACCATCTGAGCGACAAAAAAAAAACTTACAATAGTTAATCTCTTAACCAAACCACTTTTTACTCTCAGATCCAGATCTTTGCATTCCTCCTGCAACATAGCAATGGCAATTAAACTTCCAGTAATAATCATAATAGAATAACTCCCATGCAACACATACAAGTACAAGTAGATGCCTATCCAAAACATTTCAATTAAACATAAAGGGTAAATTTTGGCTTGGAGGAGAAAAAAGCCTCTAATGATAAATAAGTTGAAACACTGATTCTCAGTTACAATGTGTGTAAGGATGATTTAATATACATTAGATAGATGGGTTATTCTACCCTGTTCAATAAAGAAAATCTAGAATTAACACCGAGGGGCAACAACTTTTTCCTGAAAAGGAAACAGTAATTTATTATTATTAGGTAGGCATAAATGATGTATAAAAAACCTTACAAACAGTAGACTTAAGGAAAGAGAAAGCAAAGGAAAACGTCTAAGATGCGTTAACTGCCTCCCATTATTTTCTTTTTTGATGGTTTTTTCTCTTATCCAATTGCTCTTCAATCTTTTTTGACCATTATACAGCCTCTGTAAATTGTACTCAAGGTTGGAATTCCACCTTTTCTTAGATATCTTGCGTTAGTCCAGAGATATTTCAATTGATTAGTTACCATTATCTTTCAGCAAGCTTGAGGTTGAGCCAAGTGTCACAATCGCACTCTTGCGGCAGCGGAAAAACGATTGTACGACACTAGTTCTAATCCAACAAACAAGTCAACTATGAGAAACTCGAACTTCGCGGACAATGTCGGTATATGCTTGAGCCTCGAGTCATGTTTGCGAGAAATGTTTTAGAAAACGTTAGCGAGGAAATACATTTGAAAACAATTTGAAAAAAATTGAAGAAAGCAACGTTATATGACTATAAGCAAGAAAGAAACACCACAATTTAAACGGTATATAACTCAGAGTAGAAAGAATTGACGAATAATCGCATCCGACTATAGTACATTTTGGGGCATCTTAGCCCTCGCGGGTATAGAAATGATTTTAGTGACTCGTCATACACCCCCGTATTGACGCAACATGAAATAGTAAGAGTTTATCTAAGATGAAAGCACATCAAAGGGGTTTGGAACGGGCATGCGGCCATGGACAACACGTCCTAGACAAGCATGATCAGGATATCCGACATGCGGCCATAAGCAACACACCTTGGACAAGCATGACCGTAACATCCTCTCCCACTTAATTGGTTGACGTCTTTGTCAACTGACTCTTCGGGAACTCAATGATGTAGGTTGAGGCTAACTTTATGTCCCTCGATGCGCTACCAGCTGATCTCAGCAATGAGGAGTCTTTTCCAATCTGCAAGAAACTGTTGAAAACCACTTCTCAGTTTGTTGACTGTTGGCGTCTCTCCTACTTTCTTCGCTTGAAAATTTTCTTCTTTGTGTGAGGATGTGTGAGGATGTGTCACCTCTTTTTGCTTGATGTCTTCTTGTTCGAGATAGTAACATTTCAAGTTACTAACGTGGAAACCAGGGCTAGTCTGCATCCATGGGAGCAATTGGATCCTATATGATGCTTTTCTGACCTTGTGGATAACTTTGACTGGTCCATAATATTTTCGCACCAATTTTTTATTCTTGTTGTTTTGACCTTGGGGTTGATCTAACCTCAATTTGATCAAAACTCTCTCTACATCTTGAAATTGTTGTGGCCGACTCTTCTGACCGGCCCTTCATTTTTCCATCACTTGCAGACTCCTGCTCCACCCTATCTCTTGGGGTTGATCGATACTAAGATTGAATAATCGTTTAGCGATAGCATAGGCCGTGGAAAGGTCTTGAACTCTGTGTTCGTAAAGCTTGATTTTCGTCCACAGCTTCAGCCCCTCAATAAAATTGAAGACTTTGTTTATCTCAAACATATCAAGAATATCTAACATAAGCCCAGAAAACTGATTAACGTAGTCTCGGATACTACCAGTATGCCTTGGCTCTTTTAACTTCCTTCTTGCGATTATCTCGACATTCTCTAGGAAGAACTGTGAGCAGAGTTCTTGTTTCAAGCTATCCTGAGTATCCACGGTACATGGACCCTCTTGAATGTCCATGTACTTGGACCTCCACCACAACTTAGCATCGTTGGTTAGATGCATTATTGCCAACGTGACCTTCGCTTCTTCTGCCACGATATTTGTGACTCAAAAGTATTGTTCGAGATCGAAGATAAAATTCTCTAGAGTCTTGTCATCTCGAACCCATAGAAGGGTTTGGGCTTCAGGACCTTTATCTTGTTATACTGTATTACACCCCAAGCTGGGGTTTGGTACCCCACCGCTCTCATGGTGAGGTTTAATTTGGCGCTTAGATCTGCCACTTCAGCCCTGACCACTCCAAGGGTTGCTCTCAAATCTTCAAACAAATTTGAAACCATCTTAACAATCGCTTGTTGGGCATCGTCTAAGCCCTCGATGCGTTCTTCCATTCGAGCAACAGAGCCCGTCGAGCTATCCCTATGCTCGAAGCCACCAGAAGTTGTGGCCTTGTCTTCTAGGGCCTCGACGCTAGACATTAATTCGCGAACAGACATTTCCTCAAGGCGGCCTGCCATCTCATCAATCCTGTCGGCTTTAGCGGCAATCTCAGTCATGTGCGATTCCAAAAGCCCCATTCCATCAAGAACTTCACTCATGCAGAGTAACTATTCTTCAATTTCAGCTAATTAGTCAACTGGGACTTGTCTAGTTGTTTTGCAACTAACATGGTTGTGTACTACTTTCCAAGGAGCCGACTTGGTTCTGATACCACTTGTCACAATCGCACTCTTGCGGCAACGAGATAGCAATTGTGTGACACTTGTTCTAACCCAACGAACAAGTCAGCCGTGAGAAATTTGAACTTTGCGGACAATGTCGGTGTATGCTCGTAGACATGATTTTGGGACATTTTAGCCCTAGCGGGTGTAGTCATGATTTTGGAGACCAATCATACCCACCGTATTGACACAACATGAAGTAATAAAGACTTATTTAAGATGAAAGCATGTAAAAGGGATTTGAAACGGGCATGCGGTCATAGGCAACACGCCTTGGACAAGCATGACAGTGACAACAAACGCCTAGGCAGTTGAATTCTTTGGTATGATCTCCCACCGTTCTTGACACTTGCTTGCAGTGATGATATTGATTAAAAAGGATATGTTCGTAGTTATTTGACAAGAAGTTTTCTTTTAGGATCTTATTGGTCAAGTCTTGATAGTTCTCTTCCTGAAACCTCGCCTACTGTTTTGGACTTGAGGAGTGGGTCCCACTAAGCGGACGCTCCCTCTTTGAGTTTTAATGTTACTAACTTAACCTTCTTTTCTTCCAGACATGTAATAAAAAGTATATTAAAGAAAAAAAAAAAGGTCTGACCATTCTTGATCTAATTGAGACAATCTTCAACGTCCAAATTCCATTATAGCTTGGAAATCAATCTTAAACTTGTAATCATTTATGTTCCAAATTGAATACAGATTGGGTACAGAGTCCCCTTGCCTGCAGATCACTTGATTTTCTAAAGCTGGTAAATATCGTGGTGCAGAAAATCTTCTTCTTTACAGGAAGAATCGAATTCTTGATTTATCAACCTTCTTTGATCTTGTATTGATTGATGGGAGTTCACTAATGATCTCAACTATGATTGCCCCAATCTGAGTTTGATTCTCTCTAGTTGGATCGCCATGGAAGTAATTACATGTTGCATACCTCCAAGGGTTTCTTCAACCGACAGAAAGCCTTGAGTTGAAGTTAGAGGGATAGCGCAAGGGTGGAATGTAGACTCTAAACCAGATTGATCTTTGTCAACTCCGAGGTAGCTGGCAGCCTTCTTTCCAGCCATGGGATGTCCATTTTATGGGGGCTTCAATACCAAACTAAAGTAATTCAAGGAGAGTTCTGAATTTTATTTTAACAAAATACCCTTTTACAACCTAAAAGACAGTTGTTTATAGCCTCAAAGAGCCCGTAACTAAAGCATATCAAACTCTTGGTAAACAAGCTTCACTTATACGGGTAAAAGGTAAATGCAGAACAAGCTAGGGAAAGAATGACAACAACGAATAAGAAAGCTAAAGAATGGTCTAAAGACACCAAGAAAAGTTCAAAAATTCCAAAAGCCTCTTACATCACAATCATTTAAATTCTATCATTTTTAGTCAGCAATACAAATTCTTACGGTCTTTTTCTTCTATGAAGAATAATATCTTATCGTTTTGTTTACACTGTATAATCCATACATACTCTATATTACACTGAAGGAAAAAAAAAGTATATTGATCTATAATAATAATAATGACAGTGGAGAAATTACCTCAGAAAACTTTTCATCTGAAAGCATGCCAATACCGACGTCTTTCATCACATTGGAAACATGAAGAAGGAATCTTGTACCCAAATCACCAGGTATTGAAACTTTCTTCACCCCTAAAGAATGTCAAAAAATAAGATCACTGAATTAATTATCTGAGATGACATATGGTTGGACGGTAAGCACATAACATAGTAGGACCTATTTAACTCCGGTAACATTCTTTCAATGGTTTTTATAACAACAATTTGCAGTTATCTCCATGAAGAATATAAATAAAACGTATACAAGATTACAACGAAGTTTATATTTGTAGAGATAAATTATTCCAGCTAGCGTATTCCCTGTTCATGAATAAAAAAGGGTAGTTTGGTTACCTGTAACTTGCACAAGCTGATGAGTATTTTTCTGAAGATAGTCATGGGGATCAGATCTAATCCTGACAAAGCTACCAATCAACTTGCTCTCAAAGGTTTCATGATCTTTAACCAGATCCTCTACTAAACTCTTTCTCAAGTAGACAAGATTAATATTTCCAGGAACCATGGAAGCAAAAGAAGTATTTGGGTTCACCAGCACTCTCGTCTTCTGACTGAGCTTTCTTCCTGGGGTTTTACCATTCTCCCGTTTGAGGGTATTTAAAAGATTCTCCGTCTCGTCAGAGCTGTAAGAAAAGTCATCATCTGATTCATCTTGGTTCTCCGCAAAGTGCGGCTCTAGCATGTCATGGATTTTAATACGGCCAATTGTTTTCCTTCCGAAAATGGAATGGAGCCTATCATCGCAAACAATTCGTTTCTTTCTAGAAGGATGAAGAAGGTTGTTAATACTGACATATTCATTTACAATAGAGGTAACGTCGTGTCGAGAAATCTTCTCTTTGGTATCCTTGCCAATTGATTCAAGAAATTCAATAAGTGGTCTTGATCCCCAACCAACGAATTCATATTTCTTGGATCTAATTTTCCTTTTCATTCTTACAGGAGTACATACCTGCTGTCTACTACTTTCGATACACTCGAGCGAATCCATTCTTCATCCTATATAGCTGATAGCTTCGTCATTCTAGAGAGAAACTGACCCCCGCCCAAGGACAGCGGAGCTTCCAAGCTTCTCCATAAACTACAATGGAACCCCACCGGTTCTGTCGAATGTATACACGAAATACTTCGTTGACAATTCAGTCACATATATTTGGTTTTTTTTTAAAAAAATAATAAAACTTGAAACCATTAAGGGCATTTGAGACAATGGAGTGTTTAGTCTCAAATTATTTAACCAGATACGAGGAGTTAATTAATGTGTATTTATTTATTTATATTTTTTTATTTTTATACTTTTGTTGCGTTAAAACATTAAAATTATATTTAAAGATTTTAAAAAAAATTAACTTAAAAGATTTGTTCCCGTCAAGCCTAAAATTAAGTCATTGTTTTATAAATATTTTAAAATTTTGTGTAATTACCAAATGTGATTAGGTCCCTCGAATGATCCATTGAGGGGCTTATTTCTTTTAAGGTGTTTTAGGCTGAGAAGAATCTCCCAACCTTAGATTATGAAACAAAAGGGTAAAGAAAGAAGATAGGACACAACCAACAAAACATTCACGTGTCAAAGTCATAGGCGCGCATTGATATTACAGAAGGGTAGAGAGGGAATAACAAGTATTGGTCTGTCAAATACAAGGAATAAATTTGATGCAGGACTGACTATGAAATCACAACTTCAGTTTATTTAAACAAGCTACAATGGTTGAGAAAGACGACATTATACTTCTGTTCATCAACTGGTTGGTTCATCTATCCGTTCTTCACCTTCTTTCCCTGGAACAAGTTGTACTGCTACCATTGCCATCACTTCTCCAGGAGGTGGGTGGTCAAATTTGCAAGTAGACCCATACTTGCAGGTACCAGTTTTGAGATAATATGGACAAATTATGGCATCCTGTCAAGTAAAAGGATTATTTCAGATACTCTTGGTTTACATATAAAATAATCTCAACCAGATAAGATGACTCAACAGGTAAATAACTTTCAATGTAGAAAGTCATCTTGTGATAAATAATCCTTTCGTTCATTTTTTTTTTTTTTTTTTCACATACCCAACAGTGAAAAATGTCCATAACAGGAGAAGAGAGCTCGTCCTATAAGGAGAAAATCACGAGTGTGTTCCAAAAGAGTGCTTCTGAGGCAATAACTCAGAAGCATTATTTTCAGAGAATAATTTATTCATAGACTAACAAACAAATCAGGAGGATAACTGTATTAACATTTACAACACCACGGCGTAGAAGAGGCAATGAAAGGATTTTGTCTAATATTCTAGTAGAGAACTTGTTTTTATAAAACTGACATGTAATTCTCTTCAAATAAATAAGAAAAACAATCAGCTAATTTAGATATATATACCTCCCTCCTTGGCAGTCCAGCAAGTGTTAGTTTCACATTATGTTGAGAAGCCTGCATTGGTGCTGACCGATCAATAGGGTGGTGAAATTTGCATCGTTCCCCAAATTTACAGTCCCCAGTCTTCATATAATACTACAAAAACAAATATTTAGGAACGAAAGAACATATCAACAAAACAATAAACTTACAACTAAAATTAATAACAATAACACCAATACCTGCCATTTCTCCAGGTAACAGATAACATACGAAGTATAGTAATGAAAAAAAAAATAATTACCTGAGTGCCATTTTTTTTGCACTTTTTTATGACATTGAGTGCCTTTTAATAATACGTAATGTTGAATCAACAAATTTGAGTTAACAAGTGAAACAAGAATCTATATATATCAAGTATAAATAAGTCAAACAAGAAAACTAAAATATAAAAAATGTAACATTTTTCCTGAAATAGACATTTTCATTCAATTGAAAAATTACATTGAGAAGTATCAAATTTAAAAAAGCAACAAATACAATGGAAAGAACAAACATACGAAGGAAATGCACCCAATCCAGATACTAAAATATAAAATAATCATAAGACCCCAAGCAATGACGTTAAGTAAGAACATTTTCAGCACCAAATATTGTAGTCATATTGTTAACGCTAATATGGTGCAATTTTTTTTTTTCCGTTTTTAACGCTAATATGGATTTTCAAATTACAAAAATAAAAGAAAATGATTTCTCTTTCCATTCTTTCTCCATTGCTTCATCTTCTCTTCTAATCACAGCCTACCGTCCAATCCACTCATCGTTCTGAACATAAACACAGTGGTCGTCCCTGCAGATTCTCATTGAACAACCCACTCATAAACATCCCGCATTATTTCACCACCAACTCATCTAAAAAACCGTTTGGTTCCGTAAAAAATTATATCTCAAAGCTCTTCCGTTCAATCATCCGTTTCTTGTTGATTGATGCAGAAATTGTGTTTTTGAATAGGCTTCCACCTTCTTTTTCGAGTTCCATATTCGAGAGAGAAGCTTTTGTCCTAGAATGTACTCCTAACATTGTAGTACTTCATTCTTGGACAACTCTTGAAAATTTTCTCTCTAAAAGGTTCCCCCTTGTAATTAGGTGTGCTCCCTCTTGAGAGTGACATTGTCAAGAGTTTCTTGATTTTCCATTGGTGACAATCAACTTTGGCCTGAGCAGTGGCTCAGATACCAAATTGGTGTAGCCTAAGAGTGACCAAGGAGAGTTTCCTCCAAAAAGTCTCAACCCCAATCTTTAGTATGAATCAAATTGTTCTAAAATAAATGGAAGAGACCTCTATTTATTAGAGAGCGAACTACAATCCAAAATTACAAAGGATAGTAAACACCTCGAGATTCATACTAACATAACATCATGATTCCCTAAAGAACCTATCAGGAGAGGGGGACAGCCATCAACATACTATCATCATATCATAACTCCAAAATCCTATTGGAGAAGGGGAGGGATGCGAAGAGATACTCACGTCACATTCTATCTGCCCAGGTCTTCGAGGGTAAATACTTGAGCTGGATCCCAACTGCAACATAAGAAAAATAGTTTGAGTTAGTTATTCACTACAAGAGGATTCATAAACTTCAATAGTTCAAACAGGATGTTATAGTAACGAAGTATTAAAAAATTGCATGCTTACGTTCTTAGACAAGGGACAAATATTTTCTCTATTTTCTCTATTTTCAAAGACTAAAATCAAACCATTACTCTGAAATCAAGGGCTTGACCGCATAAATGCATGTTTAATTAACAAACAATAAATAAATGAACTTGCAGTGAAAAAAAAGCTAGCATAAGACCCTAATGGAACATCAACTTTCTTTCTAATTGAAAAACTATAATTTTCATTGAGAAAAATGAATGAACACAACCGGACCAACCAAAAAGCCAACAAAAGACATGTCTCCAAAAACAACAGCCCCAAAAAGGATCCAAGCAGAAACTAGCCTATCAAAAAAAGAACACGAATCTAGAAAATTAAGGCCAAATGACATCAGACAACACAACCATCAAATTGGGAATTTTTAGAAGTAAAAACAAGGGGCCGCTTGAGTAGAAAGTTGATAACTATGCCAAAGGCCATAAAATCAACACTGTCCATCAAGACTAAGACGGACTTACCAGTGGCTGAATCAATCTGGGATCAACAGCTTGATAAATAGCATTAGAAGGATTAGAAATTCCAATATTCATATTAGCAGCTGAGACCATTGCTGGAGTAGATGGATTGATTGCTGCCAAAATTTCCAAGCATATTTTAAATGATCATTACATACCTTACAAAGTTTCAAAACTGCAAATGAGAAGATTACACGCATACCATTTCTGTCAGGGTGACTGTAGCGGCAAGTGGTACCATACTTGCAACTGATACGTAACAACCAATAAACATAAGACTCATCATTATTTTCTTAAGCAGAACTATCATAAATAAGTTGTTAGTGCTCATATACCTGCCCGTTTTCAAGTAGAATGGACAATCCATTTCACCCTGTTACAAGAAAGTTGTTTGGTAAAATTTAGATCTTGTCTAATGCAAAACAATTCAAAACTAAGGAAGGAATTTTCCATTAAGACTTGAACCATAATTTCCAGAAAGAGAAGTAACTGGCAACACAAAAGAAATAGAGTATTAAAAACACTGACATCCTCTGGGATACAAGAAAATAAATATTTAAACTTCTACAATTTTAATCCAATTTATTACCGGTCTAATTGGAAGTCCTTTAGAATTGTGTATTAGTGCCGGAGAAAATGAAACAGGAGGCTTAACAAGCTTGAAGTCTCCAATTCTTCCTTCTGTATTAGCTTCGATCAAAGTTTGTTCGCTATTTCCATTAACTTCCCCAGATAAAATTTGGATATCTTTTGGGTGATGGAACTTGCAGTTAACACGAAATTTGCAATTTCCGGTCTTAACATAGAACTGCAAGGGAAGAAATCAAACAATATGTCTATACCCGACTTGTACGCCTAAAATATTAGTAAAGAACATGTGTGTGCATGTGTGTGTATGTGTATATTACTGCACACAGTGGCTCAGATGGTCTCTCAGGTAAGGATGAAACATCAGATTTTTCAGCACCCTGAAAATAGTAAAAACATAATACATATCAACAAAGGAAATAAAAAAAAAGGTACCCAAAACAAGAATAAAGCTTGGAGACATCAGGTTCATACAACTTACCACAGATTCAGACGTATCTTTAGGGTGATTGAACTTGCACCTTGAACCAAATTTACATCGTTGAGTTTTCAAAAAGTACTGCAGGAATCAAAAAGGTCGTGAAGTAATGTAAGAAATATAAGTGCATATTACTTCAAAAAAAAAAAATAATAAATAAATAAAAAGATGTGAAGGATAAAATATTTAAAGTAGAACTCACTGGACAATCTGGCTCCCCAAGTCTTTCTGGGAGATCTTCACTACTAGTTATTTGTGGGACCTAAATAAATTATAGATGAGATAAACAGCCATTGGAGAAAGCAATATAAAATGGTATTAGAAGCACAAGCTACCTTAAGACTACAAGCGCAAAAGAATTTGGAAAACAGATACTTAGAAACGTTAACCATATCTATTATTAGGAACAATTGTGCAACTCATTTCATTCTTGGCAAAGGACAAAACTTGGCACCAAAATGGTGTCCCATGCAGAAATCTAACTAGGTGTTCAAGCCATCCAAAAATTCTTCAATTCCTCTAAAGCTAGATATTCCACAAAATAGAAAAGAAAGCAATATAAAATGGTATTAGAAGCACAAGCTACCTTAAGACTACAAGCGCAAAAGAATTTGGAAAACAGATACTTAGAAACGTTAACCATATCTATTATTAGGAACAATTGTGCAACTCATTTCATTCTTGGCAAAGGACAAAACTTGGCACCAAAATGGTGTCCCATGCAGAAATCTAACTAGGTGTTCAAGCCATCCAAAAATTCTTCAATTCCTCTAAAGCTAGATATTCCACAAAATAGAAAAGAAAGCAATATAAAATGGTATTAGAAGCACAAGCTACCTTAAGACTACAAGCGCAAAAGAATTTGGAAAACAGATACTTAGAAACGTTAACCATATCTATTATTAGGAACAATTGTGCAACTCATTTCATTCTTGGCAAAGGACAAAACTTGGCACCAAAATGGTGTCCCATGCAGAAATCTAACTAGGTGTTCAAGCCATCCAAAAATTCTTCAATTCCTCTAAAGCTAGATATTCCACAAAATAGAAAAGAAAGCAATATAAAATGGTATTAGAAGCACAAGCTACCTTAAGACTACAAGCGCAAAAGAATTTGGAAAACAGATACTTAGAAACGTTAACCATATCTATTATTAGGAACAATTGTGCAACTCATTTCATTCTTGGCAAAGGACAAAACTTGGCACCAAAATGGTGTCCCATGCAGAAATCTAACTAGGTGTTCAAGCCATCCAAAAATTCTTCAATTCCTCTAAAGCTAGATATTCCACAAAATAGAAAAGAAAGCAATATAAAATGGTATTAGAAGCACAAGCTACCTTAAGACTACAAGCGCAAAAGAATTTGGAAAACAGATACTTAGAAACGTTAACCATATCTATTATTAGGAACAATTGTGCAACTCATTTCATTCTTGGCAAAGGACAAAACTTGGCACCAAAATGGTGTCCCATGCAGAAATCTAACTAGGTGTTCAAGCCATCCAAAAATTCTTCAATTCCTCTAAAGCTAGATATTCCACAAAATAGAAAAGAAAGCAATATAAAATGGTATTAGAAGCACAAGCTACCTTAAGACTACAAGCGCAAAAGAATTTGGAAAACAGATACTTAGAAACGTTAACCATATCTATTATTAGGAACAATTGTGCAACTCATTTCATTCTTGGCAAAGGACAAAACTTGGCACCAAAATGGTGTCCCATGCAGAAATCTAACTAGGTGTTCAAGCCATCCAAAAATTCTTCAATTCCTCTAAAGCTAGATATTCCACAAAATAGAAAAGAAAGCTGCATATCAAAAAGACCCCCCTCGCCCCAAAAATAGTGTGAAACAGCACCTCCATCATCGAAGGATAAGATCTATTGTGCACCTCTATCCCATATCAAGTGCGCAAAATGGCAACCCCATGAAGCA
Source organism: Cucurbita maxima (assembly GCF_002738345.1). Classification (NCBI taxonomy): domain Eukaryota; kingdom Viridiplantae; phylum Streptophyta; class Magnoliopsida; order Cucurbitales; family Cucurbitaceae; genus Cucurbita; species Cucurbita maxima. The sequence continues at coordinate 36,522 of NW_019272052.1, forward strand.
TGATCCAAATACCCTAAGCACATTTACATATGACATACCAATGAAGCCCTAACTAGATAAACGTAGAGGATTTGGAGATCCTAACCTTTTGCGATTAAGAGAAAGAACGAGGAACATGAGGGTGTGAAATGGATAAAAGATTGGAGTTTCATGAAAACGCCCTATAAGTATTGGGAGTCCACATATACGTCATTGAAACTCATTCAGCAAAACGTAGAAAAATAAAAGTTGGAAATACGAAATTGGGCAGAGCACAAAGACGCTAAAGATGTACGACACATTGTCCCAACTACAAGACAATAGAAATCACTGAAGCAAACTTTAATAAAGATTATGGGATCCCACAATCAAGCCTAAAACCAGTAACTGAGTCATCCCCGATAACAAACATTCAAAACTTAGAAAAGAAGAATAACATAGATAAAATAGCCTTCCAATGGTTCCTAACAGTTCCTTCAGTTCAGCTTCCGTTAGCAAGCTCTCAAAGAGTTTCGGAGTCTTGTTTCTTCATGCTTCAGTTTTCTTTGTTTAATTGAAGGATTTTAGGCTTCTTTTTGTCAGTTGTTCGGATATCTTGAAGCTAAGAAACACGATGTGGATGCAAGACACAAATACGACACGACACGAAAATGGTGACATGTCAATTTTTAAAATTCTATAACACAAATATGACAAGGGCACGCATGTTAAAATATACATTTTTCAATATATCTCACTTTTATACCAGACGAAAATTCAAAGACAATAAGTTTATGAATTTATATGCTTAAATAAATAAGTTAGCAATTCACTTTCAAAATTTATTTAAAGTCTAAGTGTTCAATATTTTTCTAACCAATGATAGAATAACATTGATTTTGTACAACTACTATCTAACACATCTTGAGCTAATAAGTGTTCCAATACGTGTCCAACAAGCATTAAGAGTGTCAGTGTCCAATACATACTCAACATCGGCATGTTGAAATGTCCAATACGTGTCAAATTTTGGAGTGTCCAAGTTTTCTTTTTTTTCTTTTTTTGTTTTTGATAAGAGACAATTTCATTGATGATTAAAATTTACAAAAGGGATGTATCACCCATGGTGTTTATAAAAAAACCTTCCTAATTTACAACTAGGGAGGTATAACTATAGGAAGTCTAATATAAATATTAGACAGTTTAACAATTATAGTCTTTCTTCTTAAATTTCTATTAAGAGGTCCTTCATGTAATTTATCTTTTGGTGTTTGAGAGTCTATTAAATCCTCCATTCATCAATGAAATTGTTTCCTTTCAATCTATATATATATATCAAAAGGAAAGAATATAAAATGAATGGATAAACCACGCATTATATCGATAATGTTGAATCCCCTAGATAATAGAAAAGGAGAATTGAAGGGAAAAAATAAATAAAGCATGAATAACTTGAACTTTCAATTTTTTTTTTTTTTTTACAATATTCCTAATTTACAATAATTCTCAACATAGAACTTAATGAAAAATCTATATTTTCTGAGTAATAAGTCCAAATCTCAAAATAATTCAAACTCAAGCTAATCACACCTGACTACCTAATAAAATCCCCTAAACTGTATTCCTAGTCATAAAGAAGTACATGGATTATGGCTTCCAATAATTATCCAAATACAACTCAAGAACTACAAATTCAAGAATTAATTGAAATATTCAATTCACTGCATTGCCCCCACATCAATTCAATGAATAGAAAGCTAGCACTGCATCATAATTTACATGAATATATTTTCCAAATCATAAGTTCAGCTAGCAAAAAGGAAAGATCAACCGCTTAAAAAAATGATATTTCTACACAGCATAGAGAAAAGGTGTCATCGAATACAGCACAAAATCAAGATATCATTCAAATTACTAACACCAAACCCCAGATCACTCACTCTTAATTTTAAGCATATGTGATAAACCTTTTAATGTATATGCCTATAAAGTATTTGTTTCTTTGACGATCATAATTCATCTTTATAGGTATGAAAGATAGCAGAAAACAGTCACCTCTTTCCAATCTGGGATTCCACCTTCAGGAACCCAAATAGGATGGTCAAACTTGCAGCTATCTCCAAATTTACAGGTTCTTGTGAGCATATAGTGGGCACAGTCCTTCTCTCCTGGCCTCTGTGGATATACATGCAAATTGCTTGTACTTTCAAATCTAGGACGCTTGGCTAAAGAATTTGAAGTATACCAGGCTTCACTTTGCCCCAAAGTGTTATAGGAACCCAAAACAGTCTGATCGTAGAGCACTATTGTACATAATAGACAAATATGTACAAGAAAGACAAACATGTACGTTACTATATAAGTATTTCTAGCACTACTATCTCGGCTGTATAGATTTAGAAATTAAATATAGTAGATTATGTAAAATATAACATTTTCAAAATATATACAGGAAAATAAACAGTCTGGATGAAGTCACATAGAATTTAAGGCCTTTGACACTTGAATTAAACATAAAAATCGTGAAAGATCTTATCAATTTAAGGCTGCTTCATGCTGCTATGGTGCAACTTAGTTGTACAGCAGCAGGATGAAAACAAACCATTACGTCGAACCCCATACATAAAATTATGCATACGACATAGGGGGCGTGCATGAATCACTTGAGACTTATAATACCATAGTTCCAGTCTCCAGAGAAGAAAATGGCTTCTATATAAAATACTTTGCAACGAAAACCATATGGAAATCCAGCTAGCCATGACAGAGAGAAAGTAAGAGAATAAGTACTACTATCTTCTCCGTTTTGGTACTGAACTATTGTTTGGGTTGTTGTTCGTCCAATATGCCGAAGATATGGAAGAAAATAAAATGACTCGAACATCATGGAAATTTAGGCCACAAATCATATGTAAAGTTCCACAAGAAAAGAAAAACAAGAAAAATACTAATAACAAAATACATAAACACCCATATATAATAAAGAAAAAGACAGCGAACAGCACGAATGGAAGCACTGAAGCCAAACCAAAGCCACATGATCACGAATGCCAATTGGTGGTCATGCGAAAGCAGGAAAAAGAATCAAAACATGTAAGTATCCCATCAGTGATGTTTTCTGAAAGCAGAAGTGAACAAATTCATTCGGCCTCATTTTCGTGAAACTTTAAGTTAATGTCCAAGTACTCAACTAATTATTTTACGTCATTTTCTAAAGTGATTTTCCAAGAGATTCAAGTAGACAGCGAATAAAACTTACCGTCAGAAGAACGTTGAGAGACCGAATGCGACGTTCTTGGGACAATGTCGGCGGCGGATAACCTAAGGGCTTCATTCTGGGTCGAATACATGGTGGTACCACGATCAATAAAAGAGTGCTTAATGGAGAGACCGGAGGCCAGCGAGTCTGACACGAGGTAACGGCCGGAGACGATGTTGGAGAGGGAGCGGGAAGACGAGTATGCGGCGGGAAGAGGTGTAGTGGCAGTGGCAGTGGCAGTGGCAGTGGCAGTTGAAGTGGCAGGTCCCGCACCGTAGACAGAGCTGTAACCGTGCAATTGATTAGCCATTTCTTTTATCCAAGACGCTGAAGAAATTGAAAGAAGCACCAGAGTAGACCAGAGTGGCAAACCCTAAAGAATACGTATCGTGAAGATTGGTCCGGCCGGAGACGCAGGCCGAGCTCCAACTTTGACCGCCAAATGAGTTTTCTTTTATCCGTTTTTTATTTTCACCGCTTATAATAAGGATTTGTTTTGTCCGACTTTTTGGGGTTTTGACCGCGAAATCACGGGAAATATTCCAATGGCAAGGATAAAGAACATGTTCGGGTTTCATATAAAATCAATTATGCAAAATTACTTGTCGCTCAATTTTGACAACATGTCCCGGTATAGGTGAAGAGGTAGATGGGGAACAATGAAACAAGGGAGGGGAAAGAGTAAAAAATGAAGGTAGTTAATATGTCAAAGTTAACCTTATAAACGGTTTTGAAAACTATGAATTTTAATAAATAGTGATTTTCCACGTAACTATAACTATATGATCTTTTGTAGGTTAAGTTTTAATGGTGTACTTAATTTCCTCAAAATTAGCATGGATAAGTCGGTTTGGGATAAATTTTGGCCATCAACTAGAAATTATCCCACATCTTTAATTTATATGTTCCAATGAACACTTCCTAAGGTTAATGCAAAGTAGGTTTTGTGTCAAAAGAATGATTCATAAGTGATATGGGTGTTCTTTGTGTGACTTTGCTATAAATAAGAAAACCATCAAATTATTATACAATAAGTACTTTACACAGCAAAATTTGGGAAATTATTACAACTCCCTCTAGGATATGCTCATATTGGGAACAATTAGTTTGATAGGTCAAATTGGTATTAACATATTTTATAAGACATTAAGCATTGACATGAAAATTAAAATTTAATTTGAAGTTGAAATGATAAATTTCATGTGGAAGATGAATCAAATAACTTTATCAATTGTAATTTACTCAGCTCTCTGCATAATCGTAAATAAATTAACATGTTCGAAAATTAATTATTTTCATGCACAAGAAACACTAATCTAAAAGCAAAGTAAAAAATACATCTAACTTGAAACAAAATTTGATTAGCTGCAGCACAGATAGCATTTTAAAATTGCAAGTTAAAACCTCTGCTTCAAGTATAATGCTTTAAGATATGGCAATTATATAAACGGTTCGTTTCATAAGCAGGTGATATAAACACAATTAAATGATATTTGTCAAAAGAGAAAAAAACGGGCTTAGACATAGAAATCTAATTGAAACCTTGGCTCGCTCCTATACAATCATCTAGCATTGCAGTCTTAACTCCTACCTGATTCCCCAGGTGGTCCCCGTCCAGATCGTTGACCACGGCCACCTCGCTCTATCCGACCACCCCGGCCACGCAATCCTCTCACAGGGCGTCTATCCAATGAAGAAACAACTCCAGCCTGTCTCAGCATAGCTCTTTCCTTGGCTCGCTCTTGCAAATTTATTGTAGTAGACGTGCTACTACCGACAGGAGACGACCGTTTAGCAACAATGGGGCTACCTTGTTTCGAATCATTTATTTCTGGCGGCGTACTCGAAACGTTCTCGGTAGCTACTGAGGTGGTTTCAACAGCCTGATCACTCTCCATATCAATCTGGTTACTATCAGTTGGCTTATCTAAAATTTCGGAAGTTTCCTCAGCTGCATCACCCTCATCATTCTTTTCTTCATTTTGAATCTCAGGGGAGTTTATCTCGCCAATCTCCATGTCTGTGACAGCCATCGCATCATCATCAACTCTAGATGGGGAGGCATCAGGCGTTGCAACTGGCTCAATATGATCGTCCCCTATTTCAATGCTTTCAACATTATTGGCACCCTCCAGTTCCATAACTTCAGGGGCCACCTCACCTTCCTCTCTCTCGCTTCCAATCTCTGAAGTTAGATGCCAGTTGTCTGGTTCAGCTTGATCTTTTAACCCATCATCTGACACCGCTACAATCTGCTTATCCAGATTTTCATCCATCCTGTCAGTGTGTATCTCCTCATGGCTGATAGATCCATCAGATGATAGTTCTTTTGGCCTATCAGCCTTCTCCCCTGCAATTTCAACCTCTTTTTCAACATCAGCTGCATCCTCACTTGAACCATGAGGAAACTCACAAACATCAGGAACTTCTTCCAAGGGCGACTGAGTTTTGAGACTTTCCAGAGAGGTAGAAGATGGTCCACCAACGTCATCAGCCAAGGTATCTGACCCTTTAGCCTTCTTCATGACAGGAGCTGCCATTTCAGTAATGCTCTCCCCAGGGATAACTGCATGTTCATGCAATTCAGAAGCTGTCGCTACACGCTTGCGAGCCAGCTGATGGGCTGATGTAGTAGATTCACTTTCAGTTTCTGATTTTCCAGAAGTTGCACGCTTGCTTTCACTGTTTGGTAATTCTGATGTTGACATGTCTATATCACCCAGAGACCCTCCTGGTTTTCCAAGACGAGGTCGAACCAACTTTCGCCCTGCTTTACGCGTTTCTACTTTTGCCTTGGATAATTGACCTTTCTTTTCCCGTTCTTCTAGGATTTTGACAGGAAAGTTGGTTGTTACAGGAGCCACAGGCACTGCAACATCAGGCGTTTGGAGAGGAACATCAGGACCTGCAAAATTTAGAGCTTTCATATCACGTAAATGGGGAAGAAGCAAAACTAGTAATTGTAACTGTTACAGCGTAAAAATTAGATGTTACGCTAATGCACCTGTACTACTTTGTACCAAAGCATCTGTGACCAAAGAAACCTCTGAAGTAGCATTCTGAGCTCCAAGATCAGTCAAAACTGACTGCACAGTCTTCTCAAAATTCTCAGCAGCTAAAACGTAGGTAGAAGCAAGATCGTCCAAGCCAATCCCTGAAAGTGGCTGAGGTAAAGCATCCTGCTATGACAAACAATCACACATGTAAACAATCAACAAAAATATTTAAACAGTTGGTACGCTAAAAGAGAGAAAAAATGAATGAAAACTTTTGTCAAATTCATAATAATTCTAAAGCCCAGAGTGCCATGCAAGATTTTCTCTTTTTGCTAATTGTTTCAAAAGAAACCAGAGAAGAATCTCATTGAAAGCTTTGGTAGAAATTTACCAATCTATCTACTCACATTGATTCTCGAGGCATATCAGCTTAATTCAACACATCTCAACAAATCAATATAAAAATTCCAACAACGTTAACCCAGGAAGGGATCAAAGCATGATATACCAAAATTTAGAATAAGCAAGTCATTACCTCCGAAAGATTGCTTTTAGATTGTCTAAGCTTCTCAAGTTCATCAGAAGCTTGCTTCAAGTTTCCCTTATGCTTCTCCAAATCATTTAAGATCTTTGATTTTTCCTATATAAAAAGAAGGTAAAGACAGACCTATTAGGATGCACGGGAAACAGGAAAAATGACAAAGCAAGTTTGATTTAACTTCCAAGAGATCCGTTGACAAGATTATTTGCAGAATCTTTCCAACTCAAAGAGTTATATTAAAGGAAGAAGCATAACCATGCTCTCGTTTCTGGTTCTTTATAAAGACAATTGTATTGTGGAAGGCAGACAAGTTAAATCCCAAAGTCCTAAATCTTGGAAAAATTTTAAAAACATACTCATCATAAACTTAATTATTAGGCAGGTGGCTTCAAAGTTCAAAACGAGTCAGGTTCAAATTTTTCATTTCTTACTGAAGTAGGCCAAGAGTTTATTATGGCACTGCCAATTCAGAACTTTGCCACAACTCTGACCCCGAAGGACACTATCTGACATCAAGCTAGAATTGATTCACGAGAAAAAATAAATAAAAAGATTCACAGATACTCCATCATAAGATCCACAATCCATATCACAAATATATGCCAGATGGCACGATGTTCTATTGAAGATGGCCTGTTATCAAAACTCGCGAAGCTAAATTACCTTTTGTCAAAAAGAATTTGATGATTCAAATTGGGCTAAACTAATAAAAATACCTCAAAAGTTTGAACTTTTTCTTAAGAATACCCCTAAACTTTCAAAAGTTTCAATAATATCCTTAACTTTCAAAAAATTGCAAGAAATACCCTTACCGTTAGTTTTGGATGGAAATCGTTAGTAGTTTGTTTAAAAAATATGCTTAAGTTTTTAATAAATACCCCTGAACTTTAAAAAGTCTCATTAATACCTTTACCTTTTTAAAAAAGTTAAAAAATATCATCCTTTTAACTCTTAGTACTGTGTTTAAAAAATACACATCAAATTTTAAAAGTAGAATTAACACCACTTACCTTTACAAAAAAAAAAAAAAAGTTCAAAAAAATTCTTAGCATCAATGTATGGACGATATCGACACCTCATAGATTATCTCCAAACTTTTTAATCTACTTTTGAAAGTTCATGAGTATTTTTAAACGTGATATTAACGGTAAATGTATTTTTGAATTTTTTTAAAAAAATTTAAAAGTACTTTTGAAGTTTTTAAAGGTTTAAGGGCATCAATGAAACTTTTGAAAACTCAAGGATATTTTTTAAACACTTTGAAAATTAAACAGTATTTTTGAAACCCTTTTAAAAGTTCAACAATATTTTTGAAACAAAGTATTAGCTGTTTCCATTTTTGAACGTCTGTTAAAGTTTAAAGGTATTATTGAAATTCTAGAGATGAAACAAATGCAAAAAAGGGGATTATGAAACCTGCTCAACGATAGTATAAGAATCCTTTATTGCCTTCTCAATTTTCAACCGTCTGCTTTTCTCTGTACGACTATCTTCCTTCTCTCTTTTTAGTTCTTCTCTCAGCCGCTCCAGATGTTTCTCAAGTATCTGAGCAAAAATTTAAAAAACAAATGTAAATTGAAAGGAACTGGTGAATACAAGCAGCAAGTGATGAATCAACCTGAATTTTAGTGTCCTTTTCTTCTATGGTCTGCTCACCAGTTGAATCTCCAGTGGACCTTTTCCCGAAAACATTCACTTAAAAACAAAATGAAAATTTATCATTTGAAGTCCAAACACCATCGACAACATCTAAAAACAAACAAGAATTCCACAGATTCATTCATAATAATGAAGAATACTAGGCTACCTTGTTTAATGTCTTCCAACTGCCTCAAAAGAGCTTGATTTTCTTTGCCCAATTCATCCTTTTCCTTTGAGACAATTTCAAGCTTTCGCTGCAATAAGGAATAATATGAATAAACTAACCGAACTGTATTAATAGATTGCTTGACCGCATCCTCATTGAAATTACTATTTTGCATTATTCAATGATATAAACTAAAACGAAAAGCTTTATTATACTTTTTTTAAGAAAAAATAATTGGGAGGTAAATACGATTTCAAAATGAAACCGAGCTTCCTAATTTATCCTAGTTCTAAACTGAATACCTACGAACTTACAGGTTCAAATTAAACATTGCGCTGCCATAAATCCACAAGATAGCAGCTGGGAACTTATATAAACCCCTCTAGTAAGCCAACTAACGAAGATGAGGCTGTAATTGTCAATGTTCTCACATTAGGCAGGCATACACTTTAAAACTAAAGTTCTATTACTCCACTTTCTCACAGAGAGTTTAAAACTCCCACTCTTTTCTTGCTCAATTGAATCTGGTAAGGTGCACCTTCGAAAGAAACTCAAGTTCTATTACTCCGTTTTCCAAGTGAATAATCATTTTATGCGTGTAGACTTCTTGATGAATGATTGAGTTGAGTCTACGTCTTCTATTTGATGATAAATATTCTTAAAGTAAGCCCTGACCACCAATGTATGATACGTTACTATGTGTACTAACATGTAATTTGTGTTATTAATGTTCATAGAGAATGTGAAAAGTAATCCCAAATGAAAGTTGGGGGAATAGTGTCACATGCTTCTCCAAGGAGTGTTGCCCAGCCCAAGGAGTGTTGTCTGTGACCACATGTCAGATGTTCAGGTCATGTTTGTCCAGGACGTGTTATCCATGGCCGCAAGCCCGTTCCAAACCACCTTTTACTTGCTTTCATGTCCAGGACGTGTCAATATGGGAGTGTATGACCGGTCATCAAAATCATGTCTACACTCGCCGGGGCTAAAATGCCTCAAAATGTACTATAGGAAATGTGACTAGTTGTCAATTCTTCCTACCCAGGTTTATATGCTATTAGAGTCACCGTTGTTGCTTATTCGCTTTTAGCTTATAACATTGTTTTCTTTAAAATTGTTTTTAATGTATTTCCTTGCTCACGTTTCTAAAACATTTCTCTCAAACATGACATGAGGCTCTAGCATACGCCAACATTGTCCGCGAAGTTCAAATTTCACATGATTGACTTGTTCGCTAAATTAGAATAATGTCGCACAATTGCTGTCCTGCTACCACAAGAGTGATTGTGACACATAGCATGCAAAAAAGTAATACCAAATAAAGTTGTACTTGACAATGAGATGAGGTATATTCAACTTAATAAGCAGTTTGTTAGCCATGTGCATATGCATATATATTTTGAAATGAAACAGACAAATATGTTTTCGTATCAACACAAACAACAACTTAGGGGCAAGGGTGGAGAGAACACCTACCCAAAACGGAAAACTATTACAAAAAGGCCTTCCAATTTCTAGAAATTAATGCAAGACTGTAAAAACTCCAAAAATCTTTGTGACTTGAACTCCATCAAGAGACCAAGTGCTGTATACTATAGACAAAATATTTAATTATGTGCATATAACTATATCAATGTCCAGGGTGGCTATATCAAACATGCATAGTCAAGTGACATGTTTGAGAAGTATTTATTGGAACAATAACTGAGGCATGGTTATGATTTTATTTTAAGATATCTTAAATTGCATAGTCGATGTGAGCATACCTCAGTGGTTAAAGCATTTTTTTTTTTTCAAATTTCCACTCTTACTTATGATGTAAATTTTTATTTTTTAAAAAAAAAACAAAAAGCTTGAATCATGTGTTAATTTACTTGGTGGGCACCTTGTACTTGTACACTCACCCCCCTAGCATTCCCCGGTTTCTTACTTTTCTTAATGGTCTTTTGCTTCCTCTTAATGAAATCAATATCATTTCTGATTAAAAAAATATAGAAGTTGTAAATTCAAATGCCTTGATTCAAGCCTACTTAATATATCAAATATTCCAGTAGTTTCTCAATGTCAAATATTGTAGAGTTCAGTATATTTGTAATACGATTAGAATGATGGTCTAAGGAGCTAAACAGCAATAGTTAAACAAAGAGATACCTTAAACTGAGAAAAGAATTTCTTCTGTTTCTCCATATCTGTCCTCAGATTGGCCTATGCACAAAAAATATCCACATGAAGACAAAACCATAGTTGTTTGATTTTAGAAAAATGTGTAAATCTTGATTCAAAGAAACAGAAAAATCATAAATCAAAAACTAAAACTAATGAACTTAACTTGTGTACCTCAATATGTTGAACATCATTCAGTTTCTTTTCCCTTTCCTTCAGTTCAAATCTGCAACTAGAAAGGTCTTGCTCCAATTGAGATATCGATTCCTGTCTTTCAGTGATAAGCATTTTGATTTTTGCAATTTCTGCATCTTTCTCATTCAGCTCCATCTAGTACAAGAAAGTTGAAAGAAAGTGATTGAAACCCAATCTTTATTATGCAACATCAAAGAGAAAATAAACTGATTATAACCTTTCAAGATGGCTCGTTCTCCCAAAAAAACTAATCCCAAAATTGACACTGCCAACCAAACCCCCCAACTCATTCTATTTATATCCAAGTGGAAGCCCATGCATCAATAAACGTTTTGTCAATTTCAGAAATGATTTTAGTGTCAACCAAATCCAGAACATCATCAATTTAAATATTAATATTAGTAAACAAATATATCACAAGAAGTGCTTTGTCTTGGTGTAAATTGAGCCCTCCTATTTGTAAGGTTTTTGAAATAATATCAATAGGAACTCTACTCTTTTTTGTAATTTCAACTTACATAATAAGTAAACACTCATTGTCTATAAAAAAAAAATCTCCTTGCAGGGGCAAAGCCTCCATGGAAATTAAAGGGGATGGACCCTGAGCATAAAGCAAAGACTACCCCCTCTATTATGACTAGAGAAGAAAAAAAGTAACATATATTAAAAATAAAGATGTTCTCATTATAATAAGAGAGAACAGGTGGTTACCTGCATTCTTTGAACATCATCCTTCACACGATTATAATCTTCATAATCTATATTCTTAGATTTTTCAAGCAACTGCATACACAATCCAATCAGAAATGAACTTGGACATCCATCTAAGGAACGATAAAATATATGTGCTGTGGATAGAATCCAGAGAAGAGAAATGTAGAAGTTTTGATAAAACTAGAAAATCAATCTTCATATATAATAATACCTCAGAGACTCTGCTTTCAAGATGAGCCTTCTCCACTTTCTGCGATTCAATCTCCATTTTGCAGGCTTCCACCTCCACTTGTCTCATCTTCAGCATGCTCTCAAAGTTCTCTGTTTCACTTTTAGCCTTTCTAAATTCTTCACGTAGTTTCTGTGATCAGGCATTTATTAATTAATAAAAGTTACCTCGAGGAGATGAAATTATGAGTGATAATGTATCCTAAAGGTACCTGGCATTCCTCAAAATTGTGCTTATTCTCTTCTCGCAGTTGGATATTGCTTTCACGAAGCAAGTTCATCTCCCTAACCTGCAAAAAAGTAAACCTTCATATACTACAAGATGAAGACAATAATGCAGCAGATACTGTATCCCTCTGATGGTTCGCTAGTTTCCTTAAAACATAAAATGGGCTCCTGAATGAGCCAAGAAAGATATTAAATTTAACCTGAAGTTGCAAAGATTTAATTTCCTCCTCGGTTAACAATAATGCTTTTGAGCTTTGACGCTCAGCATTAAGTGAAGTTTGTGCACTCTCCACAGCTTTAAGAGCACTTTCTAACTGCATGAGAAAACAAAAAGGTATGAAAGAGCTTATATGAAGTATGGTGAACATAAAAAAATTGGTGATTACGCAGACACAGCACAACTTACCAACTAAGCTAATCAGTAAACAAGTATGAACTACTTAACAAACAACCAGGATTTATATAACCAGCCAACATGCAGGGTAACTAACAGAACAGAGATATTTAACTAAACCGCACTTGGAATACAACTAAAGATCTAGTTCACGTCAAACGAAGACAATTTCCCAATTATTAAATCAATAGGAGAGCTGATACTCAGTGAAAACATTTCTTGAAAGGGTGGTACGTTAAGGCCATGAGATGTCAACCAAACTATATTCTTATATGGAAAAAGGAATCACCACAAGCAAGAAAAAGAATAAAAACAACACAATTAGTAAATACTGAGCTTTTTTCTTCTTCTTTAGAGCTCAACAATTGTGAGCTCAAGAATTGAATCGTCAAACTAGTGACAAGTGTCTTGTCTATCTAGCTAGGCACGAATTCGATTAAATATTGACAGTGTTTGTACTTATTGGAAAGTTCAACACAACCCTGCCATATTTTATAGTTTAGTACCAAGGAATGCACTTCTTTACAAGTGCATGCACATACACCAAAATGCAGCATAAACGACTCGAAAGCTGTAGGCAAACAATAAATTGATGTCTTTAGTGCATAAAACAAAGGAACCTACTTGTGACTGCAATCTCAACTTGTCCTTCTTTAGCAAGGAGATCTCTACTTCAGCCTGTTTACATAACCAATAATATTAGCATATTTAAATGTTGTCAATCAACTATTAACAGAATATAGGAGACAACACAGGAACATGAGTGATTTATGCTGCAAGGTCTATACAATCACCAAAATTTTGCGATTCAGGTGGAGTAAACAGACAGACAGATCTTGAGAAAGTTCTACGCAATCTATGAACTACAGAAATTTATTAGAATAATGGCCCAAAACATTCAAAACCACAGAAGAATGATATTTGACATCATTATTATTCAGGAAGAGAAAAACACTTTATTATAATCCCGAAGTCCGGAGTAAAAAACTGCAGCATTGCAGTGTCACTGTAGCATGAAACATAAGAACACAACGGGATGCTTTAACAATAAAATAAGGGAATACCAATAAGGAAAAGGAACATTACAATTTCTTTTGTCCGTCTGAGGTAACTAACCACACTCTGCATACCAGAATCCCCAACCATCTCAGTATTAAGTTCGGAAGAAACTCCAGCCAACTTTTGATCTTTCTCCGCCAATCGAATGTGGAATGCCTCAAGTTTAGCATGCAGAATTTTATTCTAGAAAATGAATACAATAGAACAAATAAGCAAACTGGGCATGTCACATGTGCATATAACTTCCACAAAATGTTCAAAGGAAACAAACCCTTAAGAGGTCTTGTTTATGATGCCGAGGAAAAGAATTTATGGAAATAGAATTATTGAGAATCTGTTTGGTAATGCATGGGAAATGTTGTTACAATTTTATATAAATGAAGTATTTTCAACAATTTTATCATATTATTTGATTTTGTTAACTATTTTACTTTAATCAAGTCAGATTATTAAAATAATTTTAAATACTAAAATTTAAGTTTATTTTATAATAAATCTTAATAATTATACTCAAATAAATGATTTTAATAAAAGTAAATAAACTTTTAAATGTAAATACTTAAACTTATAAATCTTATACCATTATAATAATTTATTAATAAAATAATAATATGGCCTTAAATTTTAATTTAATTTTCATCCATTAATAAGTATATTATAAATAATATGCATTAAATTTTAGGTTTTTGAGTTGATTTAGCCATCAATATTAATAATTATTCTCAAATAAATGATTTTAATAAAATTATACAAAGTTAAATAATTAGTATAGTCATCCAATTGAATAATTAATTATACATGTTATAGTTCAAAAATCAAATACGATGTAGAGTGGAGTAAATGATGATATGATAATAATAATAATAATAATAAATTGTAAAATAGTAAGAAAGATAAATAAATATAAAATAAAAGAAAAAAAAAGTAAAGAAAATGAAAATTTAAAAAATAGAATAAAAAAATAGAAAAGAATGTAATAAAGAAAGGGAAAAAAGAAAATCCATGAGTTTGGAAGGGTTTTAACAAACCCTCCAAAATGATGCCTAGGGAAAACTTGAAACAAACAAGGGTAAGGGTATTTAAACCTCATGTCCTTTCCCACCCTCTTTTCCCACAAAACCAAACGGCCCTAGGAAGTGAAAGGAAAAAACAAGCAAACTAAAAAGAAAAAATTAACTACAATTCTTGCTATCTATATATATTCTACGATGTAGAAATAGACAACATGCAGGAAAATTTAAGAACATAGGGCCTAATTGTAGTTTCTGTAACAATTTGTAATTTTTCTTTGAATTGTTTTAGTTAGTTAACTGGGTTAATAGCAGAACTTCTCGAATTAAAATACCGTCGTCAAACATAAACACATCTAGGAATGACCTGTTCATTGAGTTCATTGTATGCCTTGTCAGCTTTATTCTTAAAATCCTCAAGTGCTACTTTCCCACCTTCCCACTTGGCCTTCAGTTCTTCCTACATAAGACATCACGCACGGTCATGCAGGAAGATATAGTTAAGAGTGCATGCATTTGCACAGTAACACTAAAAGGGAAGCCTCCAAATCCTCACACACCCTGGTTTAAATGTTACAACTAAATTGGAAAACAATTGAACAAAATTCCATAAAGGGGTAACAAAAAATCACTATGGAAAAGCCTTTTCTTTAAGCATCCAGAAGTACAAAACGAAACATTACATTTTCTGTTTTGTAAGCATCAGCTAATTTACGAAGCTCAGCTGCTTCCTCTTGTAAAGAAGCCAAAGCTTGTGATGTTTTTGTCAGCTCCTGAATCGTCTCTGACTGGAGAATAACCTGATACAAAGGAAAGATAGGTCCGTCGTCCGGTGATAAACTGCTTGCTCACAACGAAATTTAAAAAGAATATCCAACTTACCAAGACTGCTACTTAATGAAATTTAAGCAGATCATGCAAGACCTCAACATTCTTGACAAACATTGGTAAAGGGGAAAAAGTATTAAGTAATCACTTCAAATACAAAACATGAAAACATGAAAGGGAAAATGGCATGGTAAAAGTTATCACTTTCAACTTATCTTTAGCAAGCAGCTACCCTCTCTAAAAGAGTGTCAATATGTATTCATATATGCATACATAAGCACGTGCACACACATAATTATGTATGTATGCAAATATGTATGTATGTATGTATGTATTAGGTTGTTTTATCCGTCTCCTTTACATATCTAGTCATTTATAGACTAACTTATTTTCACACCAACTTAATTTATTTAGTGCTTATTGACTTGAATTATAGTAGACCTTTAGATTTATTCTCAATATTAGTTAAATAATGATGTTCGCTAAGAGGACAGTATTTTCTTTCCAACAAAAAACGAAATTTTTATTGAAGGATGAAAAGATTTAAAATGCTATAGCACAAAGGTTTTTAAAAACGAATTTGCAAAACAAATATTCATTGAATTCATTTGACGCAGAAATCTGGAAACCTAAAACATAACACATAATCCAGATTGCATGTCAAACTGACCCTTAGGTCTTATTTCAGGGCTAGTGGCTCCAATTTTTTAAACAGCACAGAAGATCTCATATATCCAAAGCAATAGACAGAGGCCAAAAAATCAAGCTATCTCAAGAATGACCCTTGGGGAACACAAGCTCTAAGAAAACCTTTTCATCAGCGCTCTAACTTGGATCACCATCATATTTGTGAATGTCAAAAGTAATACCACTAACACTACCATTATCCTCTTAAAAATCGCCTCAGTATTCTTCTCCGAATGTTCTTTAGTATTCTTCTCCAAAGGTACTTCGATGAAATTATTAATTGAAGAGTGAATAATACAAAGAGAAAAGTGGGGATCAATCTTGTTCTTGAAGAAGATGGGTCAAACACCTTTTAGTGATCACTAAAAGATTTTTTCTTAGAACCAAGAAGGATTGTTGATTAAATCCTTATCTTCAACCTCTTTGAAAAGAGAATCAAATCATCTTTAAAAGTTCACCGCAAAACCGGCATTATTATCTTCAACAGTGGTTGCTAACAAACCTTTTAAATGCCATTTGCCAACCTCAACACCCAAATTCGATCTTCTAAATACTTAACAGACCTACCCCACTTCTCTTCTAAAAGAAATCACCCACTTTTCTTTTAGATATGATAATATCTCATCTTGGCATAAATAGAGACAGAATAAAATGGTATTTATCCAAAAAAAAAAAAAAAAACATCCAACCACATTTTGAATTTTAAAAATATAGTCCATGCAAAATGCAACCAAGTAGCAACTATATTTGATTTTTATCTGTCAATTACCATATTATAAGAATGGACATAATGTCTAACCTGTCTTTCGTAATTAGCTTGAGCAGTACGCCATTTTTGCTGTTCCCTTTCCAAGTCTTCTTTTAAATAGGATATCTGAATTTCCATTTCCAGAATCTTAGACCTACAGAAAACAATAAAGCTTTTTTATGAGTTACTACATGATAACATTGGAGAATGAAAAAAGAAAAAAGAAAAAAGAAAGAAACTCACGTTTTTGCAGCATTTTCTTCATTCAGATTTCTAACATCTGCCAGGGAAGATGCAATAGCCTCTTCCTTCAATCTAGCAGCAGAAGCTATTTCTTGAGATTTTAAAATAGATTCATTTTCAAGTTCAGCAACCCTCTCTCTAAGCTGAAGAAGTTCGACTTCCAAAGATTTCTTCATTTTCTCAGCCTATATATGTCAACTCAAGTTTTAGTAAAGGAAGAAATAAGAATATGAGTAAAAAATAAAAAAGCCACCAAGTGTTTCCAGTACAAAGTACTATAATACCTCAATCTTGAAAGATTCATGAGCACATTCCATCTGTTTCACAGCTTCTTCATTTACCTGTGCAATGCTCTTGTACTGAAAACAGAAAATTTTAGCTCAAGTTACTAAAGCACTATACACAACAAATTATATAAATACGAAAGTTATGCACCTGTAGCATATGTTCTTTACAAGCTTGTGCTTCTTCTTTAAATTTCTTAATCTCTGCCTCCGTTCTATGCAAATCTATGCCAACCTAGGCCACATTAATTCGGAAGCTTGTTAAGATTAAGAACTCTTGAAAATATACAAAATAAAAAGGTACAATAAGTCATACAAAAATAATTAGACTGATCAATCTGTGCATATATGTGCATTGAGAATGACTTATGGAAGTCTAGATAAATTTTATCAAATATATAATTGATATAATACAAAATCTAAACATTTCATGTCGTAACAAAAATCAAAACCAATGACCGAAGTATGGAGCATGAAGCCCCTTATAAATGAAAATGCTTTTATTGTAGTAGATTAGTTTCTGTGTTACTGTAGATTAATTTTAATTACTGTCGCGATTATTGATTGTAATATGACTGTAAATAAGTAAACTAAGGTTTGTTATATATTTTTTTAAAACTCGTCATTTTAAACCCTTAAAGAAAAGTAAGGTTTGTAGTCAATACTTTTACCCTTTCCATATATTAATCATGAGATATCATTAGTTGTGGAATGATAAGACATTCTAGAAATTATCAAATATATCCTATGCCATCAATTATCTTCACTATCTCATAAACAATAGTACATCTGGTTTTACACTATCTCATAATTCCGTTGCAGTAGAGTAACATAAATAGTTGTAACTTATTTCCTCAACCACAGAGGTTACCAACTCAAACAAGACTTGGAAATGACACCTTTTTGGGGAAAGAAATAGAGATTTCTTACAAACTGAATCCTAATATTCTGATCAATATTAAAAATATTAGGATGACATAATATTTATCTAGTCGTAGTCAACAAAATCCTCTTAAATCTTTTAAGATATCAAATATCATTAATTAACTTAATTTTGTATGTTTCCAACGAAGCATATTTTGTTTTTATGATAAATCTAAAAGTTTTATCTATAGATATACTAATATATCATTTTATACACAAACATCTTTAATCTTTTTAGAACGTGTTCCAACATGTGTGCCCTACTTTTTTATAAATTGACGTGCCATGTAATTGAATATGTGCTTCTTATACAATTAGTCTGCAAGAAACCTACCTGATTTGAAGGGTGAGACTTAAGTCCACTCCTATCATCCAGCTCAATGACCTGCCAAAAAGATGAAAAGAAAAAAATATATATATACTTAAACTAAACCGAGCATTTGATTCCTAAGCCATTATTAGCTAAATACTTATTTCAATGCACATTATCGTTACTAATCCAATACTCATATTATAGCACATTATTGCTACCAGCCCAGTACCAATTACAATACCCACTATTTCCTCCATAGTTCTTTGGGATGCTTTGAAGACATCAGGCTTCACATTTCTAGTTGCATCCAGTTACAACTATCCTTTCAAGAGATCGGCAACAATTACCCTACTTATGATCAAAAGGATCTTCCGGTAACTCCTGTCCATACCCATTTGCCATTCTTTTACATACATATTTTTATTCACATTGAAAAAGAATATGATTCCTATGAGCTGTAACCAAGAGGTCTCACCCTCGTACCTAGCTAAGCCGTCAAAGGCATGAGTGATATTTTAAAAAAAGTTACATACAATAAAAGATTCAAAATTAGTATTCACATTTTCAATGCAAAAGATTTTTTTGGTCAGATACAAGTCAAAATATTTCCAACCAGCCCAACTACCTGTATCGCTAATTACAAAAATGATTACAAAAATGACGAAAGAAAATTCTAAACAGTTACAAATTAAGGCAAAAAATGGAAAAGGACCACTTTTTCAAGAAAATAAAAATTTGATGTAGCCACTACATCAAGATAAAATGTAATCATATAACCAACAGTGACGTAATAATAGAAAAGAAGATAACCAAGATGGGGATTTCTGGTTAAGGGCTTGAGTTGAAGAATAGCATATACAAAAACTAGAGGTTGCAAGAAAAGAAGCACATTATACATAACTAAAGAAGCCAAAAGAATTAAAATGCAAACCTGGTTAGCTGAAGAACTAATTTTCTTCTCCAGATCGAACAGTTTGGCCTTAAGGACAAGAAAAATAATAAAAGTAGAAGTAAGAAAAGGAACAATGCTCATAGAAAATCTATTGACAAAAGCATCTACAATAGAGATAGAAAACAAAAAGGGAGAGAGAGAGCACCTCAGCGACGGCAGCTCTCGCCTCAGCAGCAGCAGTGGCATGTAGTGCGTTTGCTAGTTCCTTTCCCATGTCCTCAACATGACTCATCGCATTCTTTAAAGTCTTCTCACGATCAAGAGTGAGAGTTCGAACATTGTCCCTTTCTTCTTGCAACTCTTTCTTTGCCTCTGCCCATTCCCTCTTCAAGCACAATTTATCATCGACATGGAAGTCATAGTATATCATAAGAGATGTACGCTAAATTTTGAATTCAACAAAAGAAGATAAACTGACCTCAATAGCTTAGATAGAAAATAGGGATTTTTCTACTAAAGGGGATAAGAAACCTCCGAGACATTTAATTTGACAAACAGACCAATTGAAAGCAATGAAAACGTAAAGCTTACAACACATGTACGATATTCTCTCTTAAATCTCTCTTTAAAGTCAAATCAGAGATATTTAACGGTACACACACCAATTCAAGGCCATTATATTCCGTTCTTAGAAGGTTTACATCTTTTTTAATTCCAATTTCAATCCTTAAAGAAGTTTCCATCATTTGAACATATTTGTTTCTTTTCCTTAATCAATGAACAGGTTGCTTCTGGTTATTTTTTATTTTAAATAAGCTTGTTTCTTTGTATTGGGGGGAGGGGTCATAAGAAATCCATCTAAAAGTCAAAGATATTGAAGAAAACACTCCCATTTTTTAGGGGGAAAAAACGAAATTTTTTATTGTACAAATAAAAAGAGACTAAAGAAAACAATCCCATTTTTATTGTAGAAATAAAAAGAAAACAATCCGCCCAAACCAAAAATTATTATTAAAAACCAAAAAATAAAAAATAAAAAACAAGAATGGACCACAAAAAACCAAAGAGACCCTTAGAAAAATAGAGATCTTGTATAAGGCAGCCCCCACAGGAAAAGAATAATAATAAATGAAAATGGAAACCATGAAACAAAATATGCTCCAAAAGGATCTTAAGAAAACCAGAGGCACTGAAACACTTCTACCCCCACCCTAAAAGTTCCTTGTCCAACAAGAACTAGAGAAAAACATCTGCCCCACATAGAAACTACTTAACGCCGTACTTGATGGTTGCAAACACGCATGATAGAGACAAAAGGACAATCAACAGACCAGAGTTTGCGAAATTGTCACCGGCAATGATGAATGTTGTAACAATCGACAACAAAGTTGATTAAGAAGATGAATGGAAACGATGGTACGAGAAAAAGGCCAACGATCGACAACTAGCTCAGGGTTAGGGTTCAAGTTGGAATCGTTTCAGGGACAAGGAATTATACAAGAGAGATAGAGATGGGAAGGCAACAAAGGGAGGACATAATGGTCAGCAGCGAGTAGAAGACATCATCTAGAGAAATGACACTTGGGTTGGGGTTGACGGGAGGAGAAGGGGAGAGGATGAAAGTGGGAGAAACGAAAATCCAAAGACGTTGAGAACCTACACAAAGGTGGATAACAACAACGACTAACAGAGATTGCAAAAACAACGACGAAAACTATGGTTAATGGTGGCGGTAAGACAAAGGAGAAAGTAAAATCAAAAGATGTTGAGAACCCTAGGCAAGAAAGGTGCAAACAAAAAGGGCAACCAAGGCAATCGAGAAAATATAAGTACTTGCCATCAATGACTTTGAAGTACAGGTTGCAGACCTCACATTACCATTCATCAGACATTATGAACATTCAAGAAAATGTCTCACCAAATAGTGGTATCATTTTCATATCTTATATTTAAACACTCATGCAACTATCTCACAAAGTTTATAGAATTTCTACTATAAATTTCGAGTAGGCTAAACATGCGAAAAACCATCAGCTAGAACTCATGTGCTTGATCTAAAGAACCAAACAAGCAAAAAACCATGAGCTAGAACTTAAACAACCCAATAACCTGGGAAACAAAAAAATAACACAAGACGACAAACACTTCAAAACTGAAGACTATCACAGAAGAGATCAATCGAACTAACCTCAAGTTGCTTAGCATGTTCCTCCAGTTTCCTCCTTTCTACAACCCTAGCCTCCTATCAGATACAAAAGAAAATATAGCCATATGAAAACATATAACTAAATATAAATCTGTGGTTGGGTTCTTTAAATTTAAAAAAATAAATTAATTAATTAGCAACCACAAAACAAACAAAATGACCAACCTCATGAACTTCTTCAACACTTCGAATGGTATCCAGAGAAGCCTACACTTGCTAGAACAGGTGAGAACCATAATAAAAGTAACAAAAAAAAAAAAAAAATCTATCAGAAACTAACCTGCACGCGGAATAATCTTTCAGATAAATTTCGTATTTCATCATGTGCTCTCTTTTCAGCATTTGATAACAACTCCTTTTCAGACTTTAAGATGGACACCTTTAAAATACAAAAGTATAAGATGAGAATGGTAACAACCCCAACTTGATCGATAAGTATAAAATCATACCTCAATACTCAATTTCCGGGACTGTTCATCAGCACTGTGCAAGGATTCTGAAACTTTCCGCAGTTTTCCTTGGTAGTCCACTAAGAGTTGCGAGAACTCCACATTGCGAGCCAACACACCATTCATTTCCACTCTCTATATTGCATAAAAGCCAAATATGAAATGAGTCCTCATGCCGTATTCAAACAAATAATAAATGAAAATTCGTGATCTCACCTGTTGTTCAAATTCCTTCATGAAACTAGCCAGTTTTTCTTTGGCAAAACCTGACTCGAGTTCAAACTTGTTACGTTCAGCCCTTACTAAATTTATCTCGCTTCTGTGGATTAAATGTCAAGCATGGTTCATTAGCAATAATTTTGAAATGAAGATTTTAGAAACATACTAAACATATAAAAAAAATGAACACGTCATATTACAACAGACAAGTGTCACAATGTATAATATACGACTGCCACTACACTGAAAGTAATGCATTGTAGTAGTGTTGTCACATATATACGACGCGACACGAAATAGTTAAAGAAATGCCCATCACTCATCCAAATTAAGGATTCTGACCTCCACAAATAAAATGGAAACTGAGGCAATAGCAGCAATGAATACAGAAAGTCACTTCGTTCACAAAACTATCCTCCCACTTTGTAAAGCCATAGAATATCAGTATTTTTATAATTAAATATAGGTTAAGAAAGTAAGTTGTAATTTCATAATTAAATAATTAGTCTAAGTTTTAGTTTAAAAAATAATTTCATTATTTATCAAAATATTTTGCTAATAAAGAAAAGTAGAGAGAAAGAAAGATAAATAGGGAATACTATTGAGAGTTGAATTTTGAATTAGAAAATTCTACTGGAAGTTTTATTTATAGGAACCAAAAAAAGATTATTCGAATGCAATCGGAAGTTGAAATTCCAATTAGAAAATCCTATTGAGAGTTGGACGTTGGAATTCAAATAGGATTTCAAATTAGCCTCTGTCTAAAATATGACCTTGCTTTGGCTTAAACCATCTCACCCTCAATTAGAAAGAAAGGTTCTCTCTAAATTTTACATTCTTATTCTTTTTTTAACAATCATGCTCTTCCCGTGGTGATACAAGAGATATTTTTGGATTTGTAGCAAAAGTTGCTCTAGTCTTGGATAGGTTGGAAAGGGAGAAGCAAGGGTGAAGAAAGGTAGCACAAAGGGGCAGCCCCAGGTGGATTGGTCATCAACCACCTTGTAAATAACGTTTTTCTAGAAAAAACTACAGGACTTCATTATATCCTTCCAAGGACTGAAAAGACTTTCAATCCAACTTCGTTTCACAAGATTTTCGTTGTGTACAGCTCATATTTGCTCGTCACCACAACTCATCATAGGCCATCTTTTTATCTTTCAAAATGCCACAGCCACTTCGTGATAATATATATATTTTTTGATCTAAGATCAACTATGCACAAACCTCCCAAAGAACGAGCAGTCAACAAATTTATATGTAACGAAAAGAATGTAGTTCATAAAATCTCTATCAAGAAAATTCTAGGCTGCAGCGGCGCCATCTCAAATGCTTTGCATTCAGCTGTATGAAAGTCAAAATTTACCGAGTAGATCAACATTCAAATGTGGATTGTGATTAATAGCTTAAATACTACTAAAGTTCTAGACTGTAGCACCCTGTAATGCTCATTCTTCTCTCTTCCTCCTCCCACCTCAAACTTTCATCTTTCAGCCTTCAGCTTCCAGCCCTCAGGCGTCTTTATCTCTGGTTTTTTATTACAAGATTCGTCCATCTAACTATTCTCTTCGTTCGTCATCTTCAAACCCACCCACCCACCCAC